>NC_081414.1:167101578-167424305 GCF_030272615.1 Cryptomeria japonica
AATCTAAAAGCAGGGCAACCTGAAAATGTTAATGCATGATAATGAGAGAATGTAATTAATGTTAAATTGAGTAATTTTACTGATATATAGTTTATAGTATTGCCACTGTAGAAAATTTAGTCAATGTTTTGGTTCTCAAAATAAGAATTTTATCACAAAGAGAACTTATTCTCAATGGTTTGTATGTAGACATGTATATCCATCTAATGTATATCATCTTAAACCTGTGACAAATAAGTTGTATTAGGAGTATGTTATCAAATGATAAATGTATTCAACAACTATAGAATATTAATGATTGTTATTGGGCGCACTTACAACTTTTACTGCTCATGTATTTTGTTAATGTGTTTGTTTTGTTCTGTAGGTTTCTTCGTTGGGTGCCATTTGAAACTTGTGATAAATAACAATGTATCAGAAAATAATTTTGCTAAATATTAGAAGAAGAATATTTGTGAAGCAATAAAATAGTTGAAAAAATAGTGGATGGTAGAGGTGTACCTGTTCTTGCAGAGTTTTCACATGTAAGAGGCTTCTTCAATTTTATACTGAATTTAATATTGGTTACTTTTGATGTTGATCCTGCAAAGTGTGAATATTGTAATGTTTTGATATATTTGATAGAAGATATCTAACATGTAAAATTGTAATGAAGATACGATTTCAGTACCCGATTCTATTTTTTTTGCAAGTAAATTTCTTCTGTGATGTGTGAAAGCTTTAGCAAATGCTCCTCTTCATTTTTCCTTAGAATGGCTGATGCACCACATTGCAACCTTGATTACCTTTGGTAGGTGAAAGTCGGGTGAATGCGTAGGTGATTAATTGATTTCACTATGGAAAGTGTTGTAAATGTAAGGCCTTGTTTATTTGTTTTCCCGATGTCAACTGCTGCAAAGTCTAGTGTCAAACCCTATGATTTGTGAATAGTAATACCCCATGCCATTGCTAAAGGAATTTGTGTGTAGTTTCCTCTAGTAATTGGTGATATGCGTACATGTTTTGGATTTGTTGGATCCCAGGATGGCCTAGTATAATGTTGGAAGAGAACCACCACATATTTTGGTAAATCAGGTGGTTTAGAACCTACATCATAGATAATCATTTTGATTTGACCTAAAGCACCATTAACAAGGCCAATTTATATCCATAAATTTGCAATAAGCATTACTTCCTGGTCTATAGAAAGAAGGATTTAAAATGATAGTTGTTCTTATTGGTGTGTTTGCTTATCTCTTTGATGTGCAATGATTGTTGTTGCACGTGCAATGGGTGAGTGCAATTGTCTCAACATTTTAATGTTGTGTGCCCTTGAAGCTACATTTGTTGCAAACAAATGCTTCTATTGGTTGAAGTGGTTGTTCTGATCAAGAGTCAAAGCATGGGTTGACCATAGTTGTAGGCTTTCCAAGTCTATTTACAATGGTGTTGTGCTGCATATATTAAGCAACATTTCACATAATTGCATCTGTGAAGATATTGTACCTTGTTGTCCAAATAGAACATCCAAGGTGACAATGGTATTGAATATGTACCCTAGAGCTAGTGATTTCAAGTCAGATGCATATAATGGTTTATCCATAACTGGGAGAATCTATGCAAGATCACCAACCAAGATGATTGAGACGGCTACAAATTATTTCATGTTGTTTGGTGGGAAAAGCTTCTTGCAATCTTTTATCAATGTTAATCAATAATTGAGGGCCAACAAAGCTCATTTCATCTATTAAAATGTAACATAAATGTTTGTATTGCTCTTGAAACATTAATAGTGAATGGTTTGTTAAGGGTTTGTATTATTGAATAGGTATGTAGAGGGCAACATGGATTGTTGTAGCTTAGATATTATACGTGGAAACTCCTGTTGGTGCTAGTACAAGAAATGGGTATTGTGCGGGATCTAAATCAGAATTTAATTGTCTACGTATACAGTCGATAAGAAATAATTTTACAATACCTTTTGTGCCTTGAATAATTAAATGTAATGCTGAAGAAAAAAAATTATGTTTAGAATGGGTTTTTATAATATCAAGTGCAGTAATTTGGTTTGCTGCAAGCTCATTGTTAGCAGGTGCATTTCAATGCAGGTCGGCAAGGGTGTGGGGTGATTGGCTTTTCTCTGCCAAAATGAACTGAGATTCTTTTGATTGGAGAAATTCATCAGGTATGAAAATACACCAATTAAAATTAAGATCAAAATCACGTTTTCCAAGCATTTGAAGTGTAACAACGTCAAAGTTGTTTGATGCTCCCATTTGTGATAGGAACTCCCATTCATATAGATCTTGATCAATAGATTATGGAATGTCTTCTAATTGTAGGTCTTTGCTATTTTCCATGGTCATGTGTTCTTCAATTCCATTTACATGCCAAGGGATGTAATTCGTACTTTGAAGATGTTTCCAATTTATTATAATTTCATCAGTTGAGCTACCTATGTGTATAGGGATGCTTCAGAATGGTTTGTACAAAAGCAATTCACTCCAACAGAAAATTTCAAAAGTGGTGTCATCTTTTAAAGGTAAATATTTGTACTTTGGGTACACATTTATAATTATTTGTACCTTTCTTTTCATCCATTTACATGATTTACATTGCTCAGAGTAAGTATATTGCTGAGCTGAAAGGAGAAAAGTTAGGTTTGCTAACTCTGATGGTCTTTTCATGTAATTAGAAATGAAAGAAATTGATGTCTGTGATCCTTCATCATAGTTTACTATACGTTTGAAGATTCTTTTCCCAACATTGAGGGTCACAAACTGACGTGTGCAAGATATTAATCGGAGTTTAAGCAGCATGTGACAAGTTTCTTGAGTGCTAATGTCCCTATCAGAAACAATTCCCATCATGAATCTCTGGTATGCTAACAAAATTGTATCTTCTAAATTTGTCGATCCAACGATGCGTTTTATCATGTCAATATAACTTTCTAACTTGTGTTTAGTTTTGGATGTGAATTTTGAGATATATTGTAGAACTGCTTTTTTGGAGCACACTATTGGACAATCAACATTAGCCCTCCATATGGCGAGCATCGTTGGGTTGTGAACATTGAGATGATTATCATTCCTTGTTGTCTTGTATGATTGGTTATTATTGTGGTCTAATGTCAATGAGGATTCAAGTTGTTCAGGCCAAGGAGCTTTGTACCGATATTCAAGTGTTGAGTTTTTTTTTCAAGCAGGTATACTTTGAACACTTTGTATGTCGCTGAACAACATTGACTAATTCAGAATAATCAATGGAAGGCTCAGATCTGGATATGATTTCTGTATCTAAAAGACACGGATCTAAAATAGAAGGCATATATTTCCTGTTCAAGCGATCCTCTTCAGTGCATGGACTCCATGTTGTGATGTACTGGTTAAAGTAGTGCTTAACTGATTGGACGCTTGCATGGTCTAACCAATCAAGGTTGTCAATATTGGGTACTTGTGGCAACCAAAGAAAGATATGAATATGGAAAGATCCTCGGTGTTGCCATTCATATATGTACTAGAGGTCAATGGAATTCAGCTATTTGACAATGAATTCATCATGAAAGATTTGAAATCTTAAGTGCAAGTATAAAGTTGTTATATGTGGATTATTGACTAAATTTTCAGTAGATTGTCTTCTGTTGTTATGCATAGTACTTGATTGTGTTTTGGGAACAACTTATGCAGGTCAGGCCATTTTGTATCAACTAAGCTTAAGGTAAAGAACAATGTAGGTGCACCTAACTGTTCTATCATTGTTGTAAGGTCTCTCCAGGATTTTCTCCAAAATGCATGTGTATCGCGCAATGAGGTATCATATCGCATGATATGGTCTGGTAATTCATTTGAGGGTGTATTTTGCAAGTATTCTTTTAGATCATTAAGATTGAGTGGAAGAGTATCTTCTAGATTAGTCTTAAGGAAAACAACACCTGATTGTTGAGATCGATGCCTCATCATAAGGCTGTAAATATAATATCTAAAACGGACATGTTATCCAAATATTTGATCATAATATTTGATCAAGTGCAAAGCATATTCATGTAAATGTACATGCCTTGTTCTGTCTTGTAGTGGTAAATCCATTCCATTAGGGAAGAGTGTCGAGAATACCATTGAAAATAGGTCTTCTATATTGTACTCATTGACAGACAATGTGCTGATTTGTGGCAAAGGAACAACATTGTTGTTGGTATTATCTAGATGCAGGATTGTTTTTATGGCATCAATTTCAGGTATTGATGATGGAAGTTGTGGAATGAATGAAGAATATTTTTCTAATATTTCTTCTTCATTGTTAATATTCAGCATAGTAGGAACATCTTGTACAGAATCTTCTTGAGGTGAAGGTACTAAATGCAAAATCTCTCAAATGTCAGTGTTGTGCTCTGGTAATAGTTGTACTGCATCTAAATCAATGACATTATCTTTGTAGTATTGATCATGTTTTATTTTGTAAGTCAATGCATTCATGACGTGAAATCTATTGACGTAATAGTTATAAGTTAATCCTTTTAGATTAGTTTTACGGACAATAAGGATTTCTAAATGTTGAATTTGGTGGGGCAATGATAATGCAATTTCTGAAATATTTTGTGGGAAGTTAATTGTGCATCCAGAATACTTGTATTGTCCTCCCCTTGCATGTGTAACTTGCAAAATAGGGGCAATCCTTGCTATGAGCATTTCTTCTACTTGAGAAAGAGACTTTAAAATAAAAGGTTGCTCACCTGGGTCCATATTGTTTGATAATGAGAAACGGTGGAGGCCTTCACAGCAGAACATCTCATGCACACAAGTACATGGTCAATTTTTTTAATTGTCATGCCCACATACTTTTCTTTACAAATAGTACATGCCTCTATCACCTCCCACATATCAATTCTTTTTTGGAAATTAGATAATGCATGTAGAAATGAAGGTGTCTTCAGGGCGAGTTCAAGAGCAGTAGAATGTGTTTGACGCACATTAGTTTGCTCAAGGTCATTGCTTTCCTATTTGTAATAAAATTTTTGAGTTACTATCAGGTGTTTGTAGTACATTAGCATTTGTTAGTATATACATGGCTGGTTGAGAAATTTTTAGAAATGTATGGGTTTTGTAAAATGGTTTATTAAATTTGTATTGTTCTTTTAGGTAGACTTGTTGTCATTATTGACATCCTTTTTCAAAGGCATTATTGAAATATACATATGCATAGATATATAGTAATTTTTGATACATACAAATGTATGTATATATATACATATGTATATATACATATCAATCAAATATATGAAAAATCTATATATATAAATATGCACATATATAACTACATATGTATATATAAAAAATTCTATAACTATGAATAATTATAGTGTCTTATACCTCTACAAATAGATATGCAAAAAAAAAAATGGATATATATGTGCATATATGTATTAATTTTCTGCAGATATTTATTTATTTATTTATAGATACTTATATATGTTTACAAATATACTGAAGTATATTCATATGATACACAATAAGCGCAAACAAAAATAGAAATGCAAGTAATGGAATGTATAGGAAAGTGGATTGAATTGTAAATACTTTTACAGGAAAGAGAATAATTAAAGTTGACAATGGAAGGTAAAAGACATATTGGAAAGTATGTTGATATTGTAGAAAGTTCATAGTTCAAGAAAATTATTGCTGAATAATTATTAGTGCATGAAAGAAATATTAACTAGAATTTTGAGATAAATGTAAACATGTTATTGTAGAGGAAAGCATGAGTAGTAAGTACTTATATACAAGAGGAATCTCAAGGAAAGCAAATTTATTCTGCAAGGCAATTAACTAGTATAGATGAGTATGCAGTTAGACATATTGTCCAATGCAAGAGCGAGTTTCCTCAAAGAGTTTGAAATGTTGTATAGTTAGATGTGCATAAATATATAAACATATCTATTTATTGGGTAACTGTTATTATAATAGTACATGCAAAAGTAATAAGCATGAGAGTAAAAAAAATTATATGGCAAGGAAAGAATTTCAAAGAGCTAAGAATGTAATTTTAATTCAAGCTATTGTTTATCTAGGAAATGTACATATACCTATACATAGATGTAGTCATGTATGCATAAAAGATAATTGTTTCTATTTGTAATACTATAAAATATGTAAGTTTTCTAATGTAATAACTGTATCATGAACAAAAAGTTTGGTAATTAGGCAAAATGCCTAATAATTCTAAGCCTGTGTAGATAAGAGACCAATCTCTGCAAGTAATGCATCACACTCAGATTTATAGTCAACAAAGGAGATTTTATTGATCATGACTTTCATCTTTGATTCAGAATTGTATGTGTCGGTAGAAACTAGTAGTGTGAATGAATAGTGAAGTGAGACAAGCTTTTTAATCACAGAGCAAGGTGTTTCTGTTGTTGTGGCATCATTTTCCAGTACACAAAGCTATTTTGCAGTTTTCTTTATCAAGTGAATGCCAACATCATCAAATGTAGTGGCCCAAAGAGTACTTGTTGCATCTTGTAACTTTACTAGTAAAAGGTAACTATAGTTGCACTGTGCCATGGTCATTTCACATCTAAGGCAGAACCATGAATCGTCAACCTGTTGAGTACATTTTTTTTTACAAGGCTTTCCATTTACTATTAGTGGACAAGCTGCATAATAGAAATGTTTATCTGTAATGTTTACAAAATGTAGAACAACCAGTAAATTGGTTTGAATAGTTTCTAGTTTAATACTCATCCGCTCGCGAATTGATGAAATAGTCATTCTAGTATATTTTCCATCAATGTAGGTAGTTGTTGGACGAAAAAATGGAGTAAGAAAAGGGTCCTTTCCTCTTAGTGTTAGAGGTTCTCCCTCTAGAAAAGGTGGATTGATATGTAATGTTGTGGAAGTTGTTATGTTTATAACCTTGCCACTAAAATAGCCAACACGAGCATTACATAAAGCAAGTATAACAACACTATCACTGGTCAATAGGTCTTTTAACTCTAGTCCTCTTTGTTTTGACATTGGACCCCATGGGTTGATATCGATTGTTGATCCAAACAGATCATTAATTCTAACAACTCACTTTTGTATTTGAGTGCCATCTTTCCTATGTATTGGAATGATATCTCCAACGTATAAAACAATACCAATTATGTCAACCAACGTATTATTGGTTAGTTAAAACACTTCACTAATAGGTGTTATTGATTTGGTTCTTCTTCATTGGTGCAGCATTTTAATATGGATGCATCAGACAAGATGATCTCTAAATGGTTGTTAAGTTTGTTGTATCTAGTATTTGCTTCCTTGATGGATCCCTTAGAAATAACATAATGTGAACCTACTTCCACATGGTTAGAGTGTAACTGAGCTATTTCATCAAAACATGTGACTCTAATTTCACAACCCACAGTGTCGATAATGTCAAAGTTAAACTCATGGCCATTTTTAGTGGTTGTGTTGTATGACTTTATAGGGTGTTTATGAGTAACTCCACCTTAGATTGTCCATTTATTTTTGTATGGATTTAAACTTTTGATTGGGATTATATTTTCAGTGGTTGTGCTTTGGGGGGATGGCAATTCATTACAAAATTGAAGAGACCGTTTAGATGATGATGGTGTGTCCTCAGTCATTATTTTTGGTTGTTGTTCTTTGAACAGGTATACTAGTTTACCAAAGAATGGACAATCACTTTGTTTTACTTGCAAACGAAGTATTATAATAGTCCTGTAAAAGGAAAATACTTTTCTTTAATATACTTTCAATTATAGCTAAAAACAATTAAATAGAGAAGAAAGATATTTTATTTAATAAACAGTTTATTTCCTACCTTGTGTTCCATATGTATCTGCATGTATATGTGGACAATTGGACAATTGAGCCTATTTTAAGAGTGTCTAAATCTATCAGAGTGGCATACTTAGAAGGCAAGATTACTAATTGCATGTATGTGCCATCAGATAACACTAGTTTATATCTATCTGTATCATCTTTGTTGTTCTGCATTTTATGAAATGACAAAACTTGCAACAATGCTGAAGGAAGCTCATCCCTAGCATTGATAGATTGAATTGTAAAAGGGGTAGGGGCATAGTCTTGGGTATTTCCCTACAAAAAAATAATATGAATATAGAGGATTTAATGTCAATGGAAACTAAGTGATATATGTTCTTATCCATCAATATAAAGTATGTAGTTTAGTAGAGTATGTAATTAAGCTATGTAATCTACAGATAGTTTATCTATATTTGTCTATGCTATGAAAAAGGCAGCATGCGATAAAGAAAAGGATGGAATGGAAAAGAGAGATATATTATGAAAGAAATAACATTAAATTTATTTCTTTTGAAAATGTTTGATGTATTAGCTTACCAAAGTATCGATTGTGGGTTGTTGTATAGATTCGGAGGTGTTTCCTGGAGATGCCATTGCGGATATAGATCTTTTAATTTGAGATAAATCTCAGGACTAACCGTACATGCCAGTTGATGTTATTAACAAGTAATTAATTTATTTCAACCTATAAGTTTTACTTATTGGAAGAATTCAATATCGTACAACTCGTATGAAATAAAGAGATTGACATGTAAAGATATGTTAATTACCTATTTGTTAGTTTCAAAATACTTTCAGATTCAGTCTAAGGAAAGAAATCTTGTCGTCTGGATTGGTATATTGCCTTACAGAATAAAGTTGATTATGTTCCTATTATAACGTTTAAAATATTCTGTTAGAATAGATTGAATGTCATAATGGCTTGAGTAATTCATGGTTGTCGATAAGTGCACAACAAAATCCTACTAAATATGAAAAATTATGGACAAAAGAAATCGAGAATTGTAGTGTGTTTTTTTTGTGTGGTTTTATTTAGTAATTCATCAGTTTGGACCAGTTAAAGTAAGTGGTGAAGTAACCCCAAAAAAGGGAAAATTGCATCTACATTTAGAGTGGATGGATGTTTTGTGATTTCCACAGTTAATAGTAAATTACAAGCATGATGAACTATACTTTTCATTTTAGAATATAATTGAAACAAGAGTTCAATCAATCAAAGGCTCATATAAATATGAGCACCAAAATATAAAGCTTTAGCTTACGATTTAGATATTTAAGAATCAAGTAGGAAAATATGAGTTCAAATCATCTTAGACTAATCAAAATATAAGTTGAAATTTTCATTTCAAAGGGTAATCAACCGATCAGAGTCTAATTGAAACATGAGTTGAACCGATCAAAGGCTTATATTCATATGAACACCAAAAATATAAAGTTTTTGTTTACGATTTAGGTATTTAACAACCAGGTACCAAAACATGAGTTGAACTCTCAAAGACTAATCAAAATATGAGTTGAAATTTTTGTTTCAAAGGGTAATAAAAATATGAATCCAACTCATCAAATACTGAGTAATTCAAGACAAAGAGGATCTAACCAAGCAACCTATCCAAGCTGGTTATCATTCCAATTAAATATATTCTCTCCTAATGTGAAAATAACCAGTGGATCAGTTAACTATTCAGCAGTTGGTATTGGAAGAGGGCATAATTCCACACTATGTATGGAAGTATCACCGGTACAAGAATTAGAGGCGTACTCTGTTGATTGGTTGGCCATTTTATACTCATAGTTATGAATTAACTTTCTGAGGTTGCCCTTTAACTTGTTTCTCTCTTGGAACATCTTTGCAATGACACTGTTAATGTCCTCTATTTCTTTGAATCTTTTATCCATTGTAGAAATTTAATTGTGTTAGTGTGGATGCTTTCTGTTGGAATGAAAAAATCAAAATCCATTACTTAGAAAGTGAATACAAGAGAAAAACAGAGCCTATCTCAAAGTAAATCATTTTTTGTTTTGGAAATCCAAAAGAAATTGTTTTTGAGTCATTATAAAAAATACTGACCATAAACATTTAAAAATGCAAATCACCAGTACACATCAGGAATGGTATGAGGTGAACGAACCTGATTCAAATCGCTGCAAATGAATAGGATTTATATTTTAATTTTTTTATAATTAGTTGAAGAATTAAATCTGAGTAACTAAGTTTATCTTCATACAAGTATAATCTCGTGCTACAATATATTTCTCACAGCTTTAAGATGATATCCATCAAAAAGATGCACATCAGAAGGTTGCATAACATGCTAGTGTTACCAACATGGGCAATGGAGAGAAGAGTGAATGACATAAGTTTTCAGGGTTTAACAAATAGTAACCCACAATATCCTTTGTATGTGTCTTCCTCTTCATTGTATTATTTCATGGTTGTTGCAACTGCCTTCGATGGCAGTGATTATATTGATATGGTCAATGATAAATTTAGTGAGCTGGGAAATGATGTGTTTAAGCTATTGGGAACCTCCCGCAAAGCTTTATAGTTTGCAGAGTTTTCTCTCTAGCTTAAATTATGGAAGATCTGAGGATCAACTATGTGCTCATGAGAAATTAGGAATTACAGTCTTTATTTGAGCCATAAATCAAACAAATATTTGTCCAACTAAGATTTTTTTTTAGGTAATAACTATAAATACTTCATTTATATGTAGAAATTTTTATTTTGAGCAGTAAATACTTCTTGTAAGGTCATTCAAATAGCTTAGCTCACTAGCAGCAATCGACTCATTTCAATATAAAACCAATGATCAACCTTTGATCCATGTGGTTAGATAAGATCAAGTTTCTTTTTTGAATATAGGTTAGAATACTGTCATGAAATTTTCATATGAGAGGTAGGGATGACAATCAAATTCTAAGCTTGATTGAGACCTTATCGCCCGCTTAGAATCCATAAAGACAACTCATGCAAGTTCCTCTACAACAGAAAATTCTCTCTATCTACTCTAGCTAGTGAAATCTTAAAGATTATAATGATTATGTATATAAAACCTTCCACGGTTGCCCCTATTCTACCAAAAGTGATAACTCAAATTTTGTGCATACTTAACTATTTTTTAGAAAGCCAATACCCTTTTTTTAACTTATTGCCTTTGACTTTACTTTCAAATAAAGGGATGGCTTGAAAATCAGGAGTAAAACATTATGTTTTTGTCTCAGATTACACAATATTATTAAAGATTAACTTCATGAACTTTAACAATAATGAAAATATGTTGTGTAATGAAAATAAGAGAAAAGTAGTGTGTAAGAAGTCATATAAGCTATTGAATTAAAAGGTGGGTGAATAATTTTTAATATGATATCACTAACAATTATTTATATTAAGGTGCTATTGGTTTTACATTTAAGGGTTAGGTGTTTGCTAACTTCCAATACGATAATGTCATTACTATGAAGGAATGTGTCAAGATGAGAACCGTACAGATCAATGACAATACAGTGTTGGGTATTAGGCTAAACAAAACCCTAAAACCTAAAATCATTTTCCATTAGGTAAGAATCAACCAAATTGACTTCCACTTCAATGACAAACATCCCTGACTAAAGGCCTAACAACCACTGGCTTTACATTTTAGGGTTTCTTGTTTGTTAACATGTAACACTGTAATGTCATTTATGCGAAGGTATATATCCTCTAATAGAGCATACTAATTAATGGCATTACAGTGTTGATGTTAAGCCAAACAAAACTATAAAATGTAAAAATTCTTTCACTCTGCAAGGCAACTATTCACTTTTTTAATTCTTTTACAATTCCGTAGCTTACAAGTACAGGTATGTTAGTTGTTTTGATCATTTACATTTTACAATATTTTTTGATCATCGAATATCCTTTATTTTTAGGGTTATTGCATTTTTCTTAAACTGTCGTTAGATTTTTTTTGCTTGTAATTTGTCGCTCTCTATTGGTTATTCCTCTTTCGTAATCATGTTCATAGTCTTTGCAATTGGTAAGTGCTTATTCTTTACAGGATTTATGTGTATATAATGTTTTTTATGGAGTTATAGATTGTGCTACAGAATGTGTTTTAATGTTGTTAATTTGCATGGTTCTAGCCTTTTGTAAGGCATTAAAGGTTTTAAGTGGGGGACGTTTTCCACCTAGGTTTATTATTTTCTTCTCATTGGATGCCATTAATTGCTAGAATTATTGAGTATAACAAAAATGTAATAACCTTGGACATTGTAAAATCAAAACATTCAAAACATGAACCACACCTGCACTTGGACCTTGGGTAAGAATTCGACGAAAAAATCCCTTGACAGATTGAAAGCACTAAATCAGAGCAATAAACCTAAGTCGATGCCTAAATCCAACCTTAGCAGAAAACTTGTAGACCAAAACACTTGAGACAATAAACAAAGACAAATGCATATTAAGGTTACGCAGTAGGCATAACATTCTGGAAGTGATGACAATGATTTTGACATGCTTGCACACAGGCTGAGGCGAAAGCAAGGAACAGATTGTCACGTAGGGGTGTGTGCGGACCAGCAATTGCAAGTTGAAGTACAGCCGTGAACATGTCCCAACCCCGTGAGGGACAAAATCTAATCTATTCGTCACAACTTTAAGATGATACTATATATATGACTCTCACTACATTTTCTCATTATGATGGTTTCATATTTTCTTGTTGCTATTGGATTTACATTTAAGGGTTAGGTGTTTGCTAACTTCCAACACTGTAATATCAATGGTGTGAAGGTATGTGTTCTCTATAATAAGATGAACACAAGGTGAGAACCATACACATCAATGGCATTATAGTGTTGGGTATTAAGTTAAACAAAAGCCTAAAACCTAAAATCATTTTAATGTTGTTAATCTGCATGGTTTTGGGCTTTTGTAAGGTGTTATAACACTAAAAAATTATTTCTATACATTTGGTACTGTTCATGGCTATTAGAATAGTGTAAAATCCAATCTATTCCTCATAGCGTTAAGATTATACTATATATTATATATCAATAGGATATTCAATTTGACTCTCATTAGATTTTCTTATTATGATGGTTTGATATTTTCAAGTTGCTATTGGTTTTACATTTAAGGGTTAGGTGTTTGATAACTTCCAACACTGTAATGTCATTAGTGTGAAGGTATGTGTCCTATATAATAAACTAAACATAAGGTCAAATCCATACACATCAATGGCATTATAGTGTTGGGTATAATTGTGGGATATTCTATGAGATTTACAATACTGCAACAGTGTGCTACACTGTCACTTAGGTTTTTTTATTTTCTTCTTATTGGATACCATTAATTGCTAACATTATTGAGTATTTATTATACCGTCATCAATTGTTTTTTCGTGTTATGCAATTTTTTGGTACTTATAAATTATAAGATGTATTTTTTGTGGGTGCTCCTTAATGCTGTTAATTTGTAGGCTTATTGATGTGATTAGTTACTTCCTGGACATGAAGCCTTTTACTTTGCAAGGTAAATAGCCTTTTGTCTATAACGGTTATAAATTTCGGAATGGATTTATTCAAACAAAGGTTTGCTTCGACTGGGTAAAAGATTTTTTAAAAATATATACATGTATATACATGCATATATATACATTTATATACATGTATACATGTATATATATACATATATATATACATATATATACATGTATAAGCACTAGCAACCTGCTAAGAAAATCTAATCACACCAAAATAATAGTGATATGATAATCCATGACATAGTCTGCACAACATAAACCCTATACAAATATCAAGAAGGATAGTAAAAGTGTAATTTAGAAATATAAAATTCCCTTGCCTATGAAGCTTCAAAAAAAATCTTACCTTGTAGAGTATAAGGTATAATAGATAAGTGTAACACAATGATAATCGCGTGCAGGAAAACAACATTACACTATAGGAGGTCAACCCAAACAGAACCGTAAAATGTAAAACCACTATGAACCTGCAAGAAAAAGCCAATCACAACAAAATATTACATGTGAAAGACCTATAAATGAAGCAAAATGATAAAAGAAGAAGTTCATAGGTTAACACTTTCCTTGCAGAGCAAAAGGGTTCACGACCAGAAAGTATAAAATAACAGCAATAACCCTGCAAATTAATAGGATTAGGAAAGAGCAATAACTGACAAAGAGAAACAAATTAAAAGCAAAATAAAATCTAATGGTAGTATAACAAAAATAGAATAACCCTAAAAACAGAGGATATTCAATGATTAGAAAATATTACAAACACATAAATCCAGCAAAGAATAAGCACTTACCAACTGCAAAGACTATTAACATGATTACGAAAGAGCAATAACCGAGAGAGAGCGACAAATTAAAAGAAAAACAAAGAACACTTGCCTTGCAGAGTGAAAGCATTTACACCCACAAAAAAATATAAGCAGAGTATAAAAACCACCATCACAAACCCTAAAAACTCTAAAAGTGAACACTTGCCTTGTAGAGTGAAAGCATTCATGCCCACAAACTCTCAAACAACACCAAGAAAGAAATAACCCTGCAAGGAGACAAAAAAACATTATAAGAAGAGTATAACAAAAACCTTCACAAACCCTAAAAATTGTAAAAGTGAACACTTGCCTTTCAGAGTGAAAGCATTCATGCCCACAAACTCTCAAACAACACTAAGAAAGCATTTACACCCATAGATAGAAAGCGAGCACCAAACCTAACTCAATGGGTAAATTGAACCTTACCAAAAAACTTGCAGACCAAAACACTTCAGACAATGAACAAAGGCAAATGCATATTAGGGTTAGGCGGCAACCATAAGCAACTTCGACATGTGTGGGCATGGACGGAGACTAAAGCAAGCAACATATTGTCAATTAAGGATGTGTGCACATAGACCGAGGTAAAACCAACCAAACACGTCACTACGCCGACAAGGAAAGATTCCAGCCACCAACAAACATCCCATTGGATTGTCTTGCACTTCAGTGGAAAACATCCCCCACTATAAGCCTATCGGCTCAATAACCCTATTCATAATCTTATTTGTAAAAGCAACAATAATCCTAATTTTAATTTTAACCTTAAATATAACCCTATTTGAATCTTAATCATACTTAAATCCTCACCATAGCCTTTATTAAACTCTAAACCTACACTTAATTGATCTTGAACCCTAACCCCAATTAAAACTAATGCTTATCATTGTAGTTCTGAAATTTTTATTATTCATCAAAATAATTTCTATTAAAAAACAACATGTCTATTCTGATTTGATAGAGATTTATAGTTGTACTATTACTGTTCTAATTACTAGTCTAAACATTTGATAATTGCAAGATGACTGTAACACTCAATGGCAAAGACATGATAGGAACTATTGAGTTGAATATATCCAAAGATATATCTACATACATAGATATACATAAATATACGTATATATATATGTATATGTATATATATATATATATATATATATATATATATATATATATATATATATATATATATATATATATATATATATATATACGTACGTATATATATATGTATATATATGTATATGTATGTATGTATGTATGTATGTATGTATGTATGTATGTATGTATATGTATATGTATATGTATGTATGTATATATGTATGTATATATGTATTTATATATATGTATGTATATGTATGTTGAGGCAGAGGTGATATTCTTATTCCTCACTAAGAGTGTCATAACATTTTTGAGACATGGTTAACAAGTATCAAATTGTCTTCTCAGCTTTATTAGATTATTATGGAGGCGTTTGATAGATTTAATGCATTTAAAGTTTTGTTATATAGAAGTACTCATTAAGAACAGTTGTGGATGGCTACAGAATGGTTTCTCTTGGTCATAGATATAAAAAATTTACATGGAATGTATATTTTCTTTTTGAATGGCTCCAATTCTAACTCTATACTTTTCATTGGTCATAGATAATTATTACTCTTAAAAATTGTGCTTTATGGTTTTCAATCTTGAGAGTAGACTAACAATGATCTTAGTCAAAAGAAAGATATTCTTTTGTAGGTGGTATGGATATAGTATTGGTTTTGGTGATTCAGATGGCATTTTGAATTCCTCAGCAAGGAAATCTAAATAAGGAGAGGATCAAACTACGACACAAAGCAAATATTTAGGTTGGGCTCTAAGAATTTTTTTATCAAGATAATCCTAAATGACGATTATCCAAGAATTTATGTATCTTGTATATTGTAATTAGTAGATTGTAGAAATCAATTTGATTTTTTTTATCCATTAATGGATTTGGGCTAGACCAAAGCTTTTCATCCCTCCATTCTTTCCTACCAGTTCCCACAGTGAATGGAGGTGTAAAATCATTTTTAATAATATTAAAGTTATTGTCTTTGACCTTTTATCGATAAAAAAAATTAAAAAAATCACATGTCCCAAAATATCAACAAATCTGAAGTTCAACTAATTAACTAAAACCTTTATCATACCTTGATTAACTCTTAGAACATGTTTACATGCATGCATATGCCAAACAAACATTTTAAAACTAAAAAGGAAATTCCTAAAATATTAAAATGTGCACTTAAAATTTGAATTGATGTTTTAAATTAAAAAAAAAGGATTACTATGATCATTATTACTTAATATTAAAACCCTTAATTTTTTTATGTTAACCTTATTTGAGATCAAATCATATTTGACTCTAACTATAAATCTATTGTTTTTTTATCACTATAATTGAATCTTAATCTTAAATTTAATTAAACCTCAAGATTTCAATATTGTTTATCTTAGATTTGATTTAATAATTAGATTAATGCAAGTATTAGGGTTCGTATATTTTTTAATTTTTTATTCAACAACCTTTTCCAGCATCCTCCCCACCTAAATGTGGAAGCAAAAACTCTACCTTGTGAACTTTTTGACAGATTGCTTCAAAGATCTCATCTAATGGAATGCAAGATTTGCAGAACACGTGTGAGAAAATGTGGAAGTAGAAACTTCACCTTGTGAACTTTTTGATAGAATACCTCAAAGATCTCATCATACGGAATGCAATATTTGCAGAAGACATGGCCATTGGGCAGCTTGCATGCATAGGTGAGAGAACGTAAAAAGTAAAACATTAAAATTTAAATAAACTAATATATAATTATAATAATATTTAATTTAATATATATACATGTTAATTAGGGTATAATGTGATTCTTTATATATATACATATATATATACATATATATATACACACACATTATTTTAATATTAGTATTATATTAATATTGTTAGCATTACTATAACATCAAATTTTATTTATATAGACTGCCTTTTGGCAAAAACATAACTGTCGTGTCAACTTTTCAATTATTTGTACGCATGTCAAATTTATTTAAAAATTGAAATGTTAACAAATAGTTTTGTTCCCATTGTAGGAAGCCTCTCAACTTAATAATAAAATTAGATAATCAAACTCGTTGCTTTTAAAGTCCAATGTGCATACACAATTAGTAATTAATTTGAGATAATATTATTTTTAACATTACAACTAGTTTTAGATATCTTCCTATTTTTACAAAATTACCGGTTCTTGATCAGAATCTATCTTCTTTTGCTTGATCTTCTTGTTTTTACAAAACTTTTCTATATGTCCAAACTCTTGACAGTTATAGCATTTTATATTTTTATTTAAAGATGAATCTTTAAAAAAATTATAGGGCATTGGTTTATTCTTCCTACATTCAAAACTCCTATGACCATGTCCATTTCACTAATAACAGACAACATTCATATCCCAGAGTGCATTAAAAGGATTTCTACTTTCAAAACTCATAGAAGGCTTATTGGTTAATCTATAGTTAGCTATTCTATGCCCAATTTTTTTACACCAGTAACAATAACCATGAAAGTTTGGAACATACAAGTTAGGTTGTTGTGGTCCTTCACATGACTGGCTCACTGGGGGTCTACCTTTCATGTTGCTAACTTTGGTGAATCCTCCATGGTCAACTCTTGTGTTTCTCCTTGGATCTGCATGTCGGTACAATGAGTGTGGCCTCTTTTTCATTGAATGTGTATACCGGTTTGTGTGGCAGTTTCTAACAGCATCTGCATATGTCTTCTTACTGGTATCCTTACTTACTATGAACGTCTTCTTCTCTTTACCTTCATTGGAAGAAGTGAATTGTATCTCCTTACCAAATGTGTCTTTGTTGTTTGAACTTTGTCCCTCTTCAAATCCTAAGCCACCAGTATCTTTGGATTGCTTCTATTTTCTCAACATCTTGTCTAAGACTTCGGTGTTGCCTTCATATTTGCATCTCACTTTTATTTCTTCCTTACTATCTTCAAGCTCCTTTCTAAGCTTCACTATTTTTTCTTCCAGATCCTTTTGGCTTCTTCCAACTATAGCTTCAAGTTAGATAAAACTTGATTGGGCTCATCCAGAAATTGCTTCAAGAGACCTTGTTCATCTACTATAGCAAGCTTGAACTTCTTGAGTTTTCTTCTTATTTTACTTAGCTCCTCAAGAGAACTTATAAGCTCACCTTCTAGATCCACTTTAGCCTCAATGTCTTCTTCTTCCTCATCTTCACTAACCAGTTCATTAATTGCCATAAAGAGATTAACTTCTCTGCCATTCTCATGGTAGTCATCTTCTGATGCACTTTCTTCATCTATGGCATCATCCTCAATAGTATATAGGTTGTTCTGCTTCCGGTAGTCTGTTCTTCTTTGCCACTAGACATTTCTTTCTTTGTCTTTACTAACATATCTGCTAAAACTTCTTGACTCATTTGCACCAATTTCATTATAAGGATATTTTGCAGCAAAATGTCCAACTTTTCCACAGTTAAAACATTTGAGTGGTAGCTTTCCTTTATACTTGTTGGATCCTCTTTTAAGCCTTCTGACAAATTTTTCTACCTCTGCATTAGAGTCTTCACTTGATCCTTTAAAAACAACCACTTCTTTTCCCTTCTTGATGGAGTTAAATGTTTCCTCTTTCCTTGAGGATGTACAGTTGCTCTCCATTTCATAGGGGAACTTTTGCTTATAATTGAATGCCTTTCAATCTGATTAGTGTTGGTGCCACTTTTCAACGTGTGATGGATCTCTCCTTTGGTGATTTAAGAAATAATATTGTTTTTGTTCATTTGGATGACTTGACTGTCTTCTCCAAGAAAAGAGAAGAGCACTCATATCATCTTGAATGCATGTTGCAATGATGTAGGCAACAAGGAATCTCCTTGAATCCAAAGAAATCAATTTTTGGAGTAACCGAAGAAAAGTTGTTGGGTCACATTGTTGGAAAGGAAGGTATCGACATCGACCCTGAGCAAGTCAAAGCTATTAAACAGTTACAATTACCTTCTAGTAAGCTTGGAGTTTGCTCGTTCTTTGGCCAAATTGATTTCATAAGGAAGTTCATCCCTGATTTCTCCGAGATCACAAAATCAATTGTTGAGATGTTGAAAGGTGATGTGATTTTCAAATAGTCAAAGGAAGGAAAGAGAGAATTCAATCAAATCAACTCAATTATAGCGGATGCGCCTACTTTAATGTATCTGAACATAAACAAGAATTTTAATATTTATTGCTATGCTTCAGATTCCACATTATCCACAATCTGATTGAACAACATAATGATAATGTCGAGGAGTCAATTGCTATCATGAGTGTTCCTTTGAAGAAACACAAGCTGAAATATTCTCTAGTTAAAAAGAAAGCTTTTGCAGTGGTGAAGGCTATGAAGCAGTTTCGTTTCTATGTTTTGAATTCACACTCTAATGTATATGTTCCAAATACTGTTGTGAAGAGAATCCTCACTCAACAAGAAATTGGATTGAGCAAGATATCTTCTTAGATTGCAAAGGCTCAGGAGAACGATATTGACATCAAACCCACTAAGCTTGTCTGAGGGCAAGGATTATGCAGGTTGTTGGCTGAAAATACTTTAGAAGGAGAGGTTATTTGAGAGTTTAAATTGCATTTAACTTTGTTCGTTAGTACCATAGATGATTGGTTCACTAATATAGCTTACTTTCTCACATATGGAGAATGTCCGACTCACCTCAACCCTAAGGAGAAAAGGACCATCAAGTTCAAGATGACCAAATATATCATCTAGGGTGATGTCTTATAGAAAAAGGGAATTGATGGTACTCTCCTAAGGTGTGTGGATAAAGAGAAGAGAGAGAATCTTCTTAAGTTCTTCTATAATGAAGCATGTGGTCTACATCTCTCCTCTTCAGTGACGACATTCAAGACACTGAGAAATTGTTATTATTGACCCAGGATGTTCAAGGATGCTGATGAGTGGGTAATGAAATGTGACACATGTCAGCAATTCAAAGGGAAAGTACAACTTGCTTCTCTACCGTTAAAGCCAGTGATCATCAAAGAGCCTTTCCAACAATGGGGTTTGGACTTCATTGGTCCTATTCATCCCCATTCCACTGTAAATCTCACACATCTTGGTAGCTATGGATTATTTTACTAAGTGGGTCAAGGTTGTTCCAGTGAAGCAAATAACATCAGTGGTAGTTTGTGACTTTATCAAGCAAAACATCTTAGTGACATATGGAGTCCCACATAAGGTTGTCACCAATAATGCTACTAATTTCTCTTCCCATAAAATATCAAATTTTTGTTAAAAATTATGGAATCATTCTCTCTCATGCATCTAACTATTCCCCATAGGTAAATGGTCAAGTTGAAGCCAATAATAAGAATATCATTACCATTTTCTGGAAGTTATTTGACTAAAATCAAAGAACATGGTATAAACATTTGTATGAGGCACTATGGGTTGACCCTACCACAAAGAAGAGAGCTATCGGGTTATCTCTTTTTTAAATAGTTTTTGGAATAGAGGCAAATTTGCCTATTCCTTTGGAGTTAACTTTTCTCAAATTACAGGAAGTTTTGGAGAATTATGAATTCAAAGATGCATTACAAAATCGAGTGTTGTATTTGACCAAGATGGAGAAACAAAGAGAAGTAGTGGTCAATAAAATTAGAGAACACCAAATGCGACTCAAAAATTGTTTTCTAGAAGAGAAAGAGAAATATTATTTTGCATTGGCCACTTAGTTTTATTATGGGATAAATGGAGAGAGCCAAAGGGAATGCATGGTAAGTTTGTTTCACTTTGGAGAGGGCATTTTCAGATCAGACAGGTTTGCAGTGAAAATCCATTCTACTTGGCCTATATGGATGGAACATACTTTCCCCTCCCTTATAGCGGGCAACATTTTGAACTTTATGATCAGTAGAGAAAATTATCATTCATCCATCTACATAAGATAAATAGGTGTTTATCTTTGTCCCAATTTTGGTTTGTGGTGGAAGATTTTCTTCCCTTCATGTTTTTGTCCTTCTAGTACTTTGCATGTTTTGTCTTTCATCTCACATGACTCTAACCCAATGAATACTGCACTAGCCTTTGAAACCATGGATTTTGGGATCATCCTATGTCCTTTGTAGCCCTTATCCCCAGTCAAAGCCAGTTGTTGCCCCATTTTTTTGTATGCCTAATATTTGAATTTTAAATTGGTCTCAATGGTGAATGAAGATCCAATAGATGTTTATGCATAAGCAGTGAGCATGTGACTCAACGTCGTTGTTAGTTAGAATATGAAAAATAAATCAGTTTTGAAAATTATAAAAAAATGAGGGAAATCATTTGATAGACAAGTTCTAAGCATCATTTTGTGTCAGGTTGCTAATTTTCGCATGAACCCAGTTCATAGTTTATCATATATTAAGCTTTCAAATTTTGGAGTCCCTCACCCAAAAATGATTTAAATGATGATGTTGACTCATTTCCCTACCATCAATGCATGTTTCAAATTTTAGAGCCTAGCTCCCTACCATTTGGAAGATATGGTCGTCTTTCCTTAGTTTGGGCATTAAATTTAAAATATTTAAATTATTTTTCAAAAGAAAATTTAATATTTTAAATTATTTTAATATTTGTGGTCATTTGAGGAGAAAAAAGAGTTGTCTAAAAACATCATTTTCATTTCTCCTTTTTTCTCCTCTGTGGTCGATGGTTTATGAGGTAGATATCATAGTCTTTGTAAGAAATGGTTAAAGATGCTCCATTTTTTAGCATTTTTAACCCATATTCATAACCTCAAAAAAGGGGAAAAAAAAGAAAAAGGTTAAGAATGCTCCAAAATAGAGCATCTCTAACCTTATTTACTAACCTTGTATGGACTTTCTTTGTCTAGAAAGGTTAGAAATGATTTGTTTTGGAGCATTCTTAACCTTCTCCACAAGAGTTGAAAAGAAAATGTACAAATAAAATGCAGTCTCATGGATTTTTGTAAGCAAAGACAAAATGTGTAACAATGCAAATTTGTAATGCAAGTTTGTCTACCTTCCTTTTCATTCATACAAAATCAAGAGCTTTAAAACTAGTCATGGAAATTTATCAAAGATTTAAATGACATGGGGATTTCATTAGATGTTGTCATTGCACTTGCTCTAGGAGAGGTAATTACTAAAATCTGAGACTTTTGCGTACTGTAAGATTTTCTTACAATGTATATACACTGCAATTGAGAGGTGTAACATCGACCTCCATGTTATTAATACTTTGACAGGTTGATATGCATGTCGTGTCTATGGGAGGTTTGATAAAAAGCATCGATATTTGATAGTTATTGAACAAAAAGCACAGGCAAATCACAGAAAATGGAAGGAGATGATTGCGAAAAGTACAGACCATGCAAGTGAACTGTTCGATGTAATGCATACATCTCACTTGTTTAACAAAATTAACTAAAGAAATTACATTGTATAGTATAGTTTTTGCTCATTATAGAAACTATTTAGCAGCTACACTTATTCACTATACTATGAACTCATTGGTAGTAATACGTTTTAATATATGTGGATGCTCCTTACATTAGTTGAGGTGCCTTTATTCATCCCTCTAAATCCGACCCAATGAATCCTTTCTAAGCTTGTCATTTTTTGAGAAGGCAACCGGGTACCCATCTCCATAGAGTGATTCGAACCCATAAGCAACAATCAGAGTTTGACAGTTGAAGCTAGAGCTTTCCTTAACAGGAACTCAGAATTAAGGAAGGTGTCGATTATTGTTGGGAGACTCTGTAAACGGTAACAAGAACACTAGAGAAAAGGCAAGCTGGATGTTCTTAAGACTGAGAGCTGGGAATGAAGGATTGATAGAGTTGAAACCTCATGTAAGATCGAATTCCATGATATTTAAATGGGGACTTCAAACAGGTTATGGACATTTATCAATGCACAAAAGATGAAGAGATTTCGCCAGATCTTGTAGTTACAATTGCTCCAAAAGATATGGTGCAAGCCATAATCATGGAGGGTAGATGTTGAAGTTGTAGCTTCTCTAGGGAAAAAAAGGTATCAAATCCAATTGCTTGACAAAAAAACTTGTGTGTAAAGCTACAAATTGTGAAGCATAGAAAAGGTGAGAATTGTTTGACCAAAGGTGCATGATAAATGTGAAAGTTGAGACAAGTCATGAGCAGTGTTTAACAAAGTTTCAAAGCAATATCATCCCATTAAAGGTGATGATTGAAGGGGAAGGCATGAAATGCATTCAACATGTTTGAAATTTTTAGGCTAATACAATTCACAGATGTATAATCAAATTTTACAACCTCTCCCACCAAGCAACAAAGAAGTTTTGAGTTGCAGAAGTGTTGGCATAGACCATACATGTGAAATGTTTAATGCATAGCAACATGTGCTTATAATCCAAATCATAGTATGAATGCATAGATAGAGCATGTAAATTGTTTTGAGTAGTTTCAAGCATTCATTGAAATAAGGTTGAGTGAGTGTTATTTTTATTTGTCATAATGAAGTACAAGTTTCATAGTCCTGATTATGCACCTATTCTCAAATGCACACTTCCAGATATTGGGGATACTAAGTTGGGAAATGTGATTCTTTCTGATTTTTGGAAATTGATGGAAAGGAAAGACAAGACTTTGACAGCTCAGAGGTTACTACACAGTGGATTAGCACATGCAGCAGGGTACCCCACATTAGTCCAATGTTCAGAATTAGTTTTGGAATGGATTAAAGCATTTAATCCAGATACAAAATAAATTAGGACAGCAAAAGGTAATGTGGTTGCTAAACTTGATCCAGTGTCTATTACCATAATATTCCAATTGCCTTTCAGAGACTGATTCACAAAGGTAGATAGGGAATATGTAGATAATTAATTTATCAATAATGAAGCCCTGTGTTTGAATAATATAGCCATAAAATGGTTAGCAAAACCAAGGAAAGGAAAAACACAGCTTCCTAAAATAATTCACAGGTCTATGTTGATGGAGGATATCGCTAATATGGTTATTTTCTTGAACCGGGTCACAAGAAATGAGGACTCAAATGACTTGGAAGGGTGGATGTTCTTGTTTATTAATATCATCTATGAGGGAATACAATTTATTAATTGGGCTGAGATTATTAGCAATAATATTTGTCATGAGTGACTCAAACTAAAGAACAATGATAACTTCTATATGATATCATACCTCTTTTATGTCATTGTTGGGATGAAGAAATGACCAGGATTGAATGCTGAAGTCATTTATGATGATGCAACTCAGATTTATAATTATCATCTGCAACTGCAGTTGGAAGAAATCTACCATCACTTCACGTGGGTTAATGATGCTTTTACTATGTTGACAGTAAGAGAACTACAGGGTAAAATTGCACTCAAAATATCCTCAGAAGCAACAACATTGATTCAAAAATATGGTACTTACTTTATACAGTTTCTGAAGTTCACATACATTTGAATAGGAGGTTATAATGGTTTCCCTCTCATGTTTCCAAGGTTTGCTGAAGATAAGTTGATCCTCATTGAGGTATGCAGGATGATTGCACAAGTCAACAAAATTTACTGGAATAAAAAAAAATTATTATTTCTTTTCCCATTAGACTTGGTCATTACAGCTATGAGATCTATTCAGATGCTCAAAGTATTGAGAGGTCTATAGAAAAGATTCACCTGTATCCTTATGAAATGAGGTTTCCCTTTGATAGAAAAGGGTATGCTACATGGGAGTTAGAACTTGGTGCGGGATTTGAACACTTTACTGATATAGAAGATTTTTGCCAAGAGTGTGAAGATAATTTTGAAGTGTGAAAAAGGGACCGGATGAGGTTTTCTATCAAACAAATAATTGACTATAGAATTGAAATAAATATGAATGGCATTGAGGATGATGAATCTGATTTGATTGATGGTTTTTACTTTGAGAGGATTCAACTTCTTCCACTTCCACCCATCAATTGGTCAATTTCATAAATAAGAAGTATTCAAGAAAGAACAACTTACGTGGTTTGAGGGATGCTTGAATGGGTTAAAGGTAAGATGATTGAGGCTACAACAACTAGACCTTCATATAAAGCTAATTCCTCAGAAGATAGAAGTGGA
This sequence comes from Cryptomeria japonica, assembly GCF_030272615.1. Classification (NCBI taxonomy): domain Eukaryota; kingdom Viridiplantae; phylum Streptophyta; class Pinopsida; order Cupressales; family Cupressaceae; genus Cryptomeria; species Cryptomeria japonica. The sequence continues at coordinate 167,126,853 of NC_081414.1, forward strand.
GCACAAGGAAGTTCTCCATTCCTGCTAAATCACAAAGATCAAACCCAATGATGTGTCTACACCAAAATATATCCAAAGGAGGTGCTGATGGAGAAGATCCAGAAAAAGGGAAGCATCTTGCAAAGGCATGTGGAGTTAGCTCTGTCATTAAGAAAAAGAGATCAAAGACAAAAGGACAACCAAACCAATTGTTGAAAAAGAAAACCAAAGTTGCATTCATCATTAAGGAAAAGAGATCAAAGACAAAAGGACAACCAAACCCAAGAAAACCAAAGTTGCAATCAGATTGGGAATTAATACGTAATCAGGAAATTTATGTGTTGAGGTAGCCCAGCCAATTGTTGAAAAAGATGTAAGTCAAGATAATGAGGCACATTTTAGCATGACACGGCTAGATTTAGGTCCTACAACACATGAGGAAGCTATCCATAATTTTCAAATTTCAGCATCTATTCTGGTTGACAAATAAAATAAAGATAAGGAAACAAAGGATTGACTTAAGCAACAAATATAGGTTCTTTCATCCTATATTAAATCTATTGTAGATATTTCAGATACACAATTGGAGCTCAACTTCGGCATTGGTACACACTGAAGGAGTTATTGAAAAGAAGGTGATGGAAGATATACACTAATGCAAGAAACAAAGTAATATGTAATCAAGAAATTTATGTATTGAGGTAGCCCAGCCAATTTTTGAAAAAGATGTAAGTCAAGATAATGAGGCACATTTTAGCATGACATGGCTAGATTTAGGTCCTACAACACATGAGGAAGCTATCCATAATTTTCAAATTTCAGGATCTATTCTTGTTGACAAATAAAATAAAGATAAGGAAACAAAGGATCGACTTAAGCAACAAATACAGGTTCTTTCATCCTATATTAAATCTATTGTAGATTTTTTAGATACACAATTGGAGCTCAACTTCGGCATTGGTACACACCGAAGGAGTTATTGAAAAGAAGGTGACGGAAGATATACCCAAATGCAAGAAATAGAGTAGGCTGTTAGAGGAGTGGATTAATCAAATGAAGTTAGAAACATTAGACTTGATTAAGAAGGCCAAGGACGTTCATATGAAACATGATGCATAGGAATAGGAAATTGCAATAGGATTAAAGAATGCCAAAGAACAATAGATGTCTTGGCAAGATACTTTAAAATAATTTCAAAGGATAGAAAAAATAGATATGAACGCACTCTTTACTGAAAAGGTCTTCTCTCATAAAGAAGAAAATCAATATAGTACATGGTGCAAAAGTATAAGTTGGAAATTGGAGAATATCAAGCAATACTCAGATGAGTAAAAAGAACTCTTGATAACTGTTGAACGAACAAAAATGAAGGTATTAGAAGATACAATGAATATCATTGGTCATATATCAGTAAAATAGCAAATTCATCAAATGGATAGTCAAGTTCTCTTAAGAAAGTTTCGTGATAGAGTCAACACTGAATTAGCAAATGTATAGGTGTTAGATGCAAATAGAATGAAGAGACTCACTGTCATTTCAGTTGCCTTAGATGCTTGCGACATGCCTTCATACTCTCATGATTTGATTAAAATTCAGGATGGCCAAGCCACCGCCAAGTTAAAAATGGATAATGTGATCATTCCTAGGTACAATTTCATGGTAGATGTGCTCAAAGCATACAAGTTATTCAAGGCTAAAACACCAATTCAACAGAAATAAATAATTAGCTAGCATGCTCTTCTATGATATCAAAAATTAACACCACATTTATATCTTTGTATATTCTCTTTTGTCATGTTTTTCTTAATTAGTCTCGAGTTTATTTTTGGTTTCATTGTATAAGTTTTGATCTTCTATCTCATAGAGTCAAGGTTAGTAGGTTGACTTTTTTCTGCACATAAATATGCTAGTTATTAACTCATTGTAATTTAGGGAGAAATGAGTTAGTTTTTAACTCATAATCAGAGTTGGTTGTGAGGTAGTTATTTTGAGAGGCTATAAATATTAGAAAGATATATGATAGAAGGAATTTTTGGACTTTGTGAGCTTTGGGATAGCTAAAATTTTGGATTGTATAACTCCATCTTTTGAATACAAAGCAAATTGGAAGTGTTTCCATGGTTGTTAAGTATTCATTTGCTCAATATTATGTAACTATCGTGTGATATTGAAATAACAAGCTTGCAAATTACTTTCCTAGTTTCATGAAGACAATGGTCATATAGCATTATAGTTTTCTTTGGTATCTCAAAAATATATATTGGTGCTATGCAAACTTAATGTTTTTTTTCACTATCTTCTTATGTGTAGTCTAGAGTTGATAGTGATAAGGTTAGAAGTCAATGAAATATGAGTGGCAATCATATGTTTGTAGTGTAGATTTCATTAAATTTCATTTGTACTTATTTTCCCCTTTTCCTATTTAAGTTAATTATATGTAAAAATACAAATATCCCTATCATATGAGGGAGCTGCCCCTCTCAAACGCAGAGGAAGATCGTGTTTCAAAGAATGGTCTATCCAACTATTGGGAACTTTTTGTCACTTCCCCATTGAGCACATAGTAGAATATTTTGAAGTGACAAATCTCTTTACTAACATAATCATTTACTAACATAATCATATAGTTCTTTTGAGTGGCTTACAATTGCAGCTTTTTGCGAGCCAATTCTTTGGTTGCTATGCTAGAGCTTGATCTCTTGAAAATTATGGAGCTATGCACTAAAGTTTTATGGTATTAAGCACAAATAAAGATACGATCTCCCTTGACAACGGGGAGACTAAGCAACAAATTTATTCATAGCTGCTTGCCTGCAATTGTCAAAATAGAGCCTTCTTTTTATCACCTTAATGTGAATCCCAGTCAAACCTTCTTCATGGCTGGAAAATAGAATCCTTGGGCAATGCATTAACTTTTGGTTTCATCCAAAAGAAAAAGATAATATAAGCCAAATTATTTACATTATCATTACCCTCTTTTCCATTTTAGTTATCATCCTTGACTTATTATGGCTGGAAATTTAATCCGTGCTCCTCTTGCCTATATAATCTAACACTAGTTTGTACAAGTCCATACAATTAATAAATGTTTGGAGAGGAGAAAGGGAATTGCTGAATTGTTCATTGCACGCTAGCAAGTAGGTGATGCTGCTTAAATGATGGTAAGAAATGCTATGCTTAAGCTCCATACACCCCATACCTCTTTATTGGTTTATTAATTGCCTCACTGATTTAATGGGTGCATATATAAATTTAAGTACAAAAGAGAGGAATTAGCTCGCTAGGGATAACTCAACTAGTAGCAGTGATGACAACTCCCTCCCATACTCTCAATTTAACACCTCTTGATGTTGATATCAGATAAACATAATAAGGTATGTTGAACGTAGCATGAATTGACGTGTAGCTATCCTCATTATGAGATTTAACACAATAAGGATTGCAGTGTAGAGAAGGGGTTCTGCCTTAACCTAGAGGTTTGCCATCTACTTCAAATCTCACATTTCTCTACTTTGTGTCATAATAGGAGTTATTGGCCATGTATGGACTAGCATGGGTGTTAATATTCACACTAGCTACTTAATAACCTTTTTCCTTCCACCTCATTTAATCTGGTAGAATTGAATGGAATTATGCCTCTCATACATTGACCTACTGAAGAGATGATCTGGTTGTAGTAATAAAGATTATTCACCAATCTGTACTCACAATATTCAATAATACATATTTCTTTTCTTTTCTTCCATTCTAAGTATGGACTTCTATGCCTTTTCTTCATATTAAGATATATTATAAATCATTAATATTCTTTGATGTATCTAAATTTTAATTTAGATGTTTCTATTTTTTTTTTTTAAGTTCTAACTTTCTATTCTTTACTAATTAAAAGATAGGACATATGAATAAAATTTATGAAAATTAGTGGATGTATTTGGGTTATTAATTTAGGTGTTTCTAATTGTTAATTTAGATGTTTCTAAGTTTAAACATAATGATGTTTCTAAGTTGGAAATTAAGACTTCAAAACTTGATATCTTATTTAGAAGTGTAGAGAATTTGCTTTGGTGATATTCTTTAATTATTGATTTAAAATAAGAAATCTAAATCATGTGATACAAGCATAAATAAAATTATTTATGTTAATAAAAAAATTTGTATTATTTGAATATTCCTGGAGAATAAAGGAATTTAATTATTTATTTTAAACAAAAGAAAGAAAGATTATATAAATTGTGTAGTTATGGAATAGAATAAAGTATGTATTTAAATAGAAAACTAAGTGTGGCGTTGGATTATTTTTATTGTGTAGATGGGTAGATTACTATGTTTATGGGTTCCCATTATTTCTAATGTTAATGATAAAGTAGTCATATTAGAATTAATAATGATGTTAACAAGTTTATTATCTGGTTTGGTATGGGGTTTAATTATACTAAATAATTTAGATACTAGTAGTCCTTTCATCAATATTAAGGGAATATTATTATGGGTATAGAGTGATAATATTGTTGGAGTGCTAATTATCGTCATTATTAGTAATGCTACTATTCTATGTAAACATATTAATGGCAATTGTGTTAATATCAATCTTATTGAAGTATGGACTTTAGAATAACAACAATAAAAGTAAGCGTAATGTAATAAAAAAATTAAGAATTATAATATCTTGTTGCACGTAATGCTAAAGTGGGTTCAAGACATAATAATGTTACCATTAAAGTGTAATGGAACAATGACTGTATTCCACATGAAAAACTCAATGCAAGTAATGGAATAATAGATCTAAAAATTAGGGGTGAAATATCTCCTAGAAATAATAATGTTATGATACCGTTAAGGAAGTTTGACTGTCCTTCTAATGCTTTTATCAACCCAATTTAAGAAGGGGCAAAATTTTGGTCATTCAATTGATTCATGAGATAATAAGGGATTTCATACTAGTGTAATAGTTATGAGGATGGTAATAAAATAAAATAAAATAACAATAATAATATTAATAAGAATTTCATAATGTGTAATGTTAGGATTAATAGTATAGTAGTAATGTTAATGGTGAGAGGGGAGCTTTATCAGTTATTAAACTATTGTGTACTTACCTGACCTCGTAAGGTTGTGCTAAAAAATATATATATTTGAATTTTCAAGCCATGAAAATTCTGGGCATGATATAAATAGAAGATATACAAAGATAAAAAGGGATAAGGGAGAGAGATAGAGATAAATATTGATAGGGAATTAAATCAAAATAAATTATGTGAGAGTTAGTAGAAGGGGGTGACTAATGATAGAGAGATATAGATGGATGAAATGAAAGAGATAAAGAGATAAATGATGAAGTGATCATGTATATATGAGAGAAAAAGAGAGAGGGAGAGTGAGAGATAGAGATGGAGGGATGTAGAATGTGGGAGAGGGATAGGAAAGATTGCAATGGAAGAGAGAGGGGAGATAAATATATAGCGGGGGAGATAGGAAAAATAGAAATAAAAGTAGAAAGATAAAGAGATATAGAAATATATTTGGAGAGAAAGAGAATGAGAAAAGATAGATGGATAAAGAGACAAATATTGAAGTGAGAGATAGATGGAGAGATAAAGAGAGAGAGGGGGAGAAATCAGGAGAAACATATAGAAAGAGAGGGGGATATCTATATGTGTGCATGTATATATGGAGGGAGAGGGAGTGTCATGCCTAAAGTTCTACCAAGTGAGCATGACACAATGCTTAGATTTTTTTTCTATCATAAATAACATGATATATCAATGGAAATGTATGTCTTGTTATGCACACACTTAAGAGACATAACAAAAAAAATTGAGATACACCATTGTTTACCATTTTTGCAAATATCATTTTACCCACAACATATTACAATGTACACTTCAAGCAATAGTGATAAATAATAAGTTACCATTCCAAATAGGATTAACTCAAACATTAAATTAATTCTTTCTTTGGTTCCCAACACAATATACCTCCTTCTTACCCATGTTTCTCTTTCATTCCTTCATGATGTGATTTCCTTGCCTCCTATACCTACACTTGCAAGATGCCTAATTTTCTAGATGCTCTAACAGAAGATCAGAGGAAATTTAAATACATAATTATCACAAATCATAAATTTAACTGGATCATTTTACAATAATCACCTACTAATTTGCATAGATAAATAAAGAATACATAAGATTATGAAGGAGTGGTGAGACTAAACCAAACTCAGAATTATAAAACCTAAGGGCCAAACCTAGTGTCTTGGGGGATCATTGCAGATGGCCTTGCCTATGTGAAAACATAGAGGCTTTGTAGTTATTGAAACTATTTAAAACACATCTAACAAGATGGTATATAAAGGAGTGGGTATGCAACCCTTTCTAGGGTCCCTTTACCCCAGACAATTTTTTCGTCAAATCCCACCCACTTAGGTGAAACAAAGATGATGACCTAGATAAGAAAAGGTCCATCCATAACCCATAAACCAATATCCATTGTAAAATATTGATAAAAGTAAAAACCAGTCTATATGCTTTATCAATGGATTATCTCTATGCTTCATCAATGGATTATCTCTACCACACTTATGTGATCTCCCAAGAGTTCTAAACATAGTTTTGATTCTTAAAACTCTCATGATAAGAACGACTCTTAAATCATAAAAAATTTCAATTTATATAAAGTACATGATTATTCTCATATCTATAAAACATGATTGTTAACCAATACTAGTAAACCCCTAATGAATACCCCACTCAATTTTCATCATGGCATCATATAATAATGTTGATAATCAAAACAAGGTCAATATAATATACCTAAATTTTATATCATTTCAATAATCTAGTAGAAAGAAATGGTCCTAAAACCATCATAGTAAATCAACATATGACATTACAAATCTACTACTTAGGAACCACAAGAAGAATGATAATTATTAAGGATCACAAACTTGGAATAAAAACTTATTATAATAAAGACAAAGAATGATAATGTGTCAAGATTTAATAAGAATTAATTTCTAGGACTTCAAATATTATTCCAATTGAATGTGAACTATTGTGTACTTAGATTTCTTGCTCAAAATACAAAATCAACATTGTTTGAGATCATATTAAATGTGGTTTCAATTCTCAGTAGATAATACAATTTAACTAGAAGTATGGAAGTGTTGGCATTGTGTTGTCATTGATGTCAACAGGTATATGATGGAAACTGAGCACTATTGTCACTAATGAATACCAAAAATAGTGTCATTAATGTCCTCTAGCATAGCAGGTCATAGGTAAGGGAGAGAAGGTCAACTAGCATATTGGCCATTGGAGTCATAGGTACACAAGTTAGTGTTGACTTGTGTTGAAGACATATGGACTATAGACTGATAGAGACATGTTGCTAGTGTATGGTTGTCACCTACAAGAGAGCAAGATGTTGGGCGGTTGATTGTGATGAAGAGGGACAATGTTACATAAATCACATAAACACCAGAGCTGAAGTATGTGCAGGCCACCGATATACTGTATGGATGTGAAATAGAAGGAGTCCCACCGATAAAGATGCAGTTACAACTTGCAGAGATGAGTGACAGTAAATGTACCCAACTGATTCATATGTGCCTGATTGAAGATATGCTGCTCAAATAGGGAAGCCACATTAGTGCAATGCAAATGACAAAGATCCACTCCCACCGGTAAGTGGAGCTTATGTCATATTATGCATTGAATTCATCATATTTTTTTGAGATAAGACAAAAGAGTAGAAGGCAGGTGATTGAAGGCTAACACCAGATCAATTGGTGAAACTTTGAGTTTCCTTAGGTGCATGAGATTAGAGATATGCACTAGATCAGCCAGGTAGACAATGTTTAGTTGCCAATGGAGAGATTGAAGCATATGTTTGTCACTTTGACAAAAAAATTGATAGGAGAACTGGCCTATAGATAAATAAGGTAAGGTTAAGCGGTTGCTGACAAATGGAGTGTGTTGAAGGCTGATGACATGATGTCATTAAGGTGGTTACTAGTAAGTATGTTCACTGGTAAAGTTGTCAAACTGAAAATGCAGAAGGCTCCCAACTAATGAAGATGTGCATGAGGTAGGTTGGCATGTCTGCTCGCCAGTTTAGGTGCTGTACCAGAAGAAAAGAAGAGTGTAAGGGTGAAGATAGACTGATTAGGGTATCATCGACAGGGTCTATGAACCTGGTTGTGTGGTTGGTCGGTGATCATATCCAAATTGACATAGCAGTCTAGGTTGAGGTGGATGTCAATAAAGGGCCAGGTGGAGGCAAAGTGGCATGCATGCACAGGTCGGTGTGATGCATTGGTTAGGTCATTGGTGACTGGTCTAACATTTAACGGTGACTGCAAAGTTTAAGAAAGAAAAGTGGAGGATTACAGTTCGAGACGAAGGAAACAACAAAGACCCAGTAAAGAATTATCTTGTGGATCAAAGAAGATAAAGAAAACAACATCACTCACATAACCGATTAGATAAAAGGCCAAAAAACATGCTACAAATGACAAAAGAGAGAAGACGTGATTCACAAGGTAGATAGATGGGCGATACTCATTGATTAAGTATTGAACATTGATCAAGGACATGATATTAGATTGGATTTGATATTTCATGATGATCAGAGATCAGATTGGATGTAGATTCAGTGCATGGTGGAAACCCTAGTGTGCCAATGTTCAAACTCACTTATTGGCCGGAAAATCTAGCTATAAGAGTGTGAACGAAAGAAGTTGTTAATACTATTGAATGATAGTGTGTTATTGTTGCATGAGAGAGAAAATCAATGAAGTCCTCAACAAGAATCAGAGAAGAGACTAAGTGTGTGAGTGAGAAACAAGTTGAAGAATTCAACCGACAATAGTGAGGCAACTTGTAGCTAGCCATTGAGTCTAGCAGAGGAGTAAACCAGTGGTGACCAAACTAACAGAGAAGAGTTATAGAAGATTGCAGAGAAGGCAAGTTTAGAACTGACAATAATTAAATAGTAGACATCTGACTAATTTACCAAGATCGATGGTAGATACTAGCAATATGGCAGAAAGTAAAGAGAACTTGCAGAGAGCATAACCAATAGAGAGCAGAACCAATAGAGAAGAAGAAGAGGCTAAACCAACAAAGGTGCAGCAGTGAGCGATTTGCAGAAGGAGATAAGGTTGTTGCAGTGAGAGGCTCGATAAAGAACTGGTAGAGATCTATAGAGAGGCTAACTCGTGGAGAGACATACATGAGATTTATAAAGTTATTTTATACCAAGAAGATAAATTTTGTATTTAAAATATGATTAAATTGTAATCACTAAGTTGGAGCTTGATGCAAGGGTTGGTGCTCCTTGGGTTGGTACCCTAAAATCAGGGTTTGGTACTCCTTAGGGTGGTGCCCTAAAGCAGGAGTGGTACTCCTTGGGTTGTTGCCCTAAATTTTCTAACCAAATGTTTCATTGTGAAGCTGGATTGGAGCTATAATCTCTAGCAACACTTCTCACTGAGGTTTTTCCCATCTTGAGTTTTCCTCGTACATCTAGTGTTATGTGATATCCCTTTTATTTATGGTTGCATTTGTTTTAGTCTCCTATTTAAACAATATATCTTCTTTATATTAGATCTGTTAACTATTATAAACACATAGGATAAAAGAGGGTTAAGTTTGGAAATCACTGATTCACCCCCCCTCTCAGTGACATCTTCTATTCAACAATTGGTATCAGAGCGAGGTTCCTAGTTGGTAATCTTTCTCTAGTTTGGGTAGATTATGATATTTGAACACAATGGTTTGTTTAGTGTCAATCCCTACTCTTTATTTGATGGTTCAATTTTTTCTATTTGGAGTTATAGGATGGAAGTCTACCTATCCTCTTTAGGATTTGATGTATGAATGTTGGTTGTTAATGGATACCCTAATAAAGTCAGTCATCCCATCGATTCAGATGCAAAAAGAAGAAATCAACGTAATGATGTAGCAATGAAGGCTATATTCTGTGGGCTCATAGATGATATCTCATCATAGGTGGTAAAATGGAGATCGACAAAGAGTTTGTGGGATAGATTGAAGAAGCTCTATGGCAATGAGCCTACCACTACAAATCCGGTTTGTAAAGACAAGATGAGAAATACATCTCATGTATCTATAGATGATGAAAGCAGACCTGTTACTAGCCACAACAATGATGAAGATGAGAGACATAAAATTATAAATGATCATGCAGATCATTCCCTTTGGGCAAGATGTGTTTGGCAGTGATAGTGAAGGTGAAGAAGAAGAAGAAGAAGCTAAATTTGATCTTGAAAGAGAACTTACATAAGTGCACTCAAATAACTTAGGAGAGTGAGAAATGAATACAAGTTATTCAATAATGTTACAATTGTGAAGAAGAACCAGTTAATCAAACACCTTGAACAATATAAGAAATGTATCTCAAAGTTGAAGACTTGACAAGAAGACACCAAGGAGTGTTGATGTTATCATCTAGCATCTGAGCTAGAGGTCAAGGATAAAGAATATCAGCATCTCAAAAGAGATGTGGAGAATCTTACAAATGACCCTAATAAATGTCAGGATGACCTCAAGGTGAGAATCCAATTTGATGGCAGTAGTGATGTCATGGATAAGATGCTAAAGAAGAAAAAGAATGCCAAGGATACAAGAGGATTAGGAAGTGGTTTCAGTGAAAGCCCCACTAGCAAGAATGTCCCCCACAATGACATTTTGTTTGTCTCCTCAAATGGATATAACAAGGGACAAACCTTCACAGTTAGAGATGCTCCAATAAAGAAGGTTGATCTAACCACAACTGATGAAGACATTAGGACAAGTATGAAGACTAGTGCTGCAAGGAGCAATAATGCAGATCCCAAAGGAAAAGGGAAGATGGGAGAAGGTAGCTTCACCAGAAGCAAGAACATGAGAAGACAACACAGAAGACCTCCTACTGGTAGAAGACAAGGAAATTCTACTACCCACAAGATAGAGAAAGTTTGGGAAAAGAAGAGATCAAATGGAAGAGTTGAATAGCATGGAAAATATAAGATACATCCCCAAAGAAGAAGAAATGGAGATACTAAACTGGTACGATCTCCACATGCATGGAAAAACTAATTGGTAAGGTATGTTCCCCTTTCTGTGGTTATTGTTTTGCATGTAAAGAATATGGCCATAGGGCAAATGAATGTAGAATGAAGTCTAGGAATAGATAGCATGTTCTTCCTAGAAATAATAATGTCATATGTTGGAGGTGTAATGGCTTTGGCCATAAAAGTCATAACTGCAGAAGGATGAACCTATAGTCACATGACAAAAGCTATACCAGCTATGCTCAGTCTAAAAATGGGTATAGAGCATATGAGAAATAAAATGCCGCATGGAACAAAAGTAGAAGAGGTTTTGTTCCTACAAGATCAACTGGTCCACTGGTTTTGGTAGCCAATTACAATGGCATGACCAAAAGAAGATGGTCAAACCGGTTTGACAGAAGGTTCTCCAATCATGCATTTGGTATGGACATAATTTTCTTCTACAATAAAGTATCTGGTCATGTGGCAGAATCTAGAAATGCAAGGACCCATCAGCAAAAGAAGGTAACAACTTCTCCCAAGACTGAAAATGGGAAGAAGAAAGAGACCAAGCAGGAATGGAGGAAAATGAAAAAAGATCCAACCATGGACTGACACTGTGCATTCAATGCACATGTGATATCTCTTGATGCCTAAAGGAGATGCAAGACTTCAGGGGGAGTAGCATATTGATTAAAGCATTCACCCCCTCAGTGAAAGAGGACAAATGGAAGAAGAAGATGTTGTTGGTAAGAAAGAAGAAAATGAGATGACAAGTGTGTGTAGTGGTTGCCTTGGCTACACACCTACAAATCAAAGATGGATCACTACTGCTTGTGTCAATGGTTGGAAAATTTGCAGTAGGGATTGGAAGCAAAGTGACATCTCTCTGGTAGTGATGATGGACCAGTCCAGGAAACCAATATGTGTAGTATATTATCAACATGTATACCAACCAGTATCTGCAAGTCATGTGGTACTGAAGAAGACTTGAATGACATATGGTGGCCCGATTATTGATCATGTGTGCATGCATCCTTCACTAGTACATTCGGAGCTGATTTTCGACGGCCGTTTATTAGATTTGCGATGAATTTTTGTCGGAGTGCTGACAAAATAAACTGTCAAAAACTTGGCGTTGGATTGGTCGACGATGCCATGCCCATCAGGAATATGACAATCCAATGGACTCTGCCGATGGTCAAAGAAGTCATCTGATGCTTGTGTCATCAGTCCATTTGGAGACATCAGCGATCATCTAACTACGAAGTGTCATCGCACGTACAATATCCCTGTTGAATGTTTCCTTAGTTTGAGTCGAAAGTGCGATGACTCCAAAACATTTCACCAATGAGAACGCTATATGTTCATCGATTACATTGTCATTCGAAAGCTTGGTATTCATTGTAATTCTGATGATGATAATTTAAATAAAATAATTATTATTATCCAATCATTTATATGTACAACGAATGATATATTCTATCCCCACCACCTACCAGTAGGGGCATAGGTTTGAGGCTAATATGAGGCGCATGGTTTCAAGCTAATATGGCCAGGCGCACCATGGTTGAGATGGTTATACTCCATGGTCTCACTCTATGACTAAACTCATGCCATATCTAAATCAAAGACATATCAAATACATCATCGGTGGAAAGCTGCAAAATGCCATTTTCATACATAAGAAAGACATACACAATTGGGCACAATCACCAAGAGAATGGTAAAAAGTGTGTTTGATATCATTGTCCTAATTGTGGTGTTGTCATGAAGAGATCACCGTAAATTTTTCAACCTCTTCATGACCACACCACAATTATGACAATAATCTCAAACACACTTTGTTCTCTTGGTGATTGTGCCCAATTCTGTATGTCTTGCTTATGTATGAAAATGGCATTTTGTAGCTTTCGACCGATGATGTATTTGAGATGTCTTTGATTTAGATATGGCATGAACTTACTCGTAGAGTGAGACTAGGGAGTTGGACTATCTCAACCATGGTGCACCTGCATATGTATATAGTTTTGTGTATTCATTAAAGATTTTTATTTAATTTTGAGCATTCTGGTAATCAAATCAGGGGTGCACTTTACATTCTTGTTGTTTTCCAATTCACTTACTTTATCTCTATTTCTTTCTTTAGATTTGGGGTCTAGAGCTCCTCCCTAAGTAGAGATTGTTGGTTTTGTCTCCCCTGCTTTGGTTGTAGAGTTTCTTGCTATCTCTGGTAGTTAGACCACAGAGTTCAACTTTTCTTAGATTCATTAATCTTTTTATTTGTTGTGTAGTGTCTTTCTTGATATGCTTGATTATGATAGTGTTTAATCTTTGATTTGCTAACCCGAATGACTAACATTTGTTTCTTGTGCTTGTCTTTGTGTGTGTAGCAATCAAATAGGTTTTTCTAACTATCCTTCTTTTTGCAAAGCATCATATACATATACATATTATGTATATATCTATATATCTACATATACATATATGACCAAATCCTATATATCATTTGGTTTGATTTTATTTTTGGTTGTTTTCACATATGATATTATCATAATACCTAATGTTATATCCATATTTACAATTACAATTTGCAAGTAAATATTTTATTCAAATCTACAATATGAAACACAAAGTTTTACTGGAAGAACAAAAGTAACCTTATCTCCCTTTAGATAATATCACAAGCAACTACCTGCAGAAAAATGCTGTAATCCGCAATGGTTTGAATCCACTTCTAGGATTCACTAAAATGCTTCATTTCAGTTTTCTACTTTATTGTTTATAGGTGGAAAGCCTGAGGTTCAATATTGAACTTGGTTGCTCTGATACCATATGCAATATTCCATTAATTCTTTACTTAAAGAAAATAAATTGTGATCTATATTAAGATAAACAAATTGAGCATTTCAAAATAAAACATAACTACTTCAGTTGAAGGAGAAAACTAACTAAATGTTCTTCAACATAATAAAAATCTAACTAATTTATCTAGAAGGAAGGTAATTTTTTAACGATAAAAAATATTATTAAGCTAGTCAATACGAGAAAGGAATTCAAATGGCAAGTTTCATTTTTGAGGGAAGAGATAAAGGTTTAGAGGTTACACTTCATTTAACTTTCCAATTGAAACTTTTGTATCAAGCCTCGACATAGTTTGGAATAGGGAGAGCATCATCAACGGCTTCTCCATTCAATCATAGACTTGCCAGTCGCCCATGCCCTTTCCAATTGGAAGAGACCCAACCCATCATGAGGGTGCATTCTAAGGATTGGGTCTCTTTTACATCTGGCCATCTGATCTTGGTGTTTAAAACCTACACACAACTAGTTATTCACACACTATAGGTAACCCCTAACTACTATGACCATCTGACTAGTAGGTGTATCTAGTTCATGTGATCTAACAATCACTTAGATAAAGCATCACCACCTTTGCCAAGGTTTTAACATTGCAAGCACCAATGCATTTTTAGTGTTCACCTCCATTCCTCGACTTGTACATCCAATTCTTGAGCTCAACAAACTCATTAGTTACCAACCATCTAAACAACCCATCTGCTTAATGTGTACTAACAATAATGATTATTAAAGACCATCACATGATAAATAGCATATACTTGAGCCAACTAACTCACTGGTTTACTAACCAGCTATCAAGCGAACTGCTTAATGTCTACCAAGAATAACGGTCATAAATGACCATTATAAGATAATTAACATACACTTGAGTCAGTTGATTCATTGGTTACAAAACTTCTAGGTTTAGCTGATCTAATTCGTTACATAATAGTCTCATATCTACTGACATTAACGGTTTACCAGGACCTTCATGGGATTGTGACATAACCTAACAATCCAACTGCTACAAATCCCCTATCTGTAACAAGCTTCAACTACCATCATGAAATCAAACCTAATACAACATTGGTTCCCTTATTATAGTACCAATGAAAATGATGATTTCTTCCAAAGGTAGAGGGCTTCTATGATTTAATCTCTCAAATAAAGATATTTTACTTCATTCAGATTTGATGCTCAATAGGTTTGACAAGATACACCTTCAATTTATGTCCTAGCATGTCACTTCAAGGAGGAAGGTTTATAAGAAAAGGACTGCATGCAACAGTCAAAGGGTTACTTCAAAGTTTGAATGAGAGGTTTGCCTCTTCGATGAAGGAGTTTCATGAAAATATGAAGAGAATCCATAAGGACATTTACGAAGCACCTCATGCCCACACCATGCAAACCACATGCAGAGTTTAGGCATGATAGAAGTTAGCATCAAAGCTTCTGGAGAGAAATTGTCATACTCATAACAATAGATATCCACATTTGGAGGTAGGGTTTTCAGAACCCTAGTTTAGAATTTTTAGTATCTTATTGTTTAAATCATGCATTGGATATGCCTATAGTAATGATTCAAGCAAAAGTCTGGTTAAAGGAGAAATCTGATTATCTATAAAAAATAATATAGTTTCAGCTTTATGTTATGACAACATCTATGAGTTTGGCAATGCTTTCTTGCTCACCATAAGGGTTCCACATATTATTTAAAAGGGTTGATTGTCTTCCTAGATTTGCTTTTTCCTTGAAGTGAGAAAATCCATAGGTCTCTTTTGTTCCCTAGGATAGCTTAGAATGTATAGTCATGCAAAAGTCATTTAGTGAAATCATCAAGAGTTTTTAATCCCAAAACAAATTTCAATCATAAATAGAAAAGGTGCAATAGTAGGATTGACAAAAACTAGATAAAGATCAAGTACGGGAAGTAGTGAGCAAGGTCTTTTACATATAGGGTAATAAAAGTAATGGATAGTGGCCCAAAATTATTCAAAAGGTCAAGAAATAGAGCAAGCTCGAGAGTCAAATTCAAAAGACCAAGACATCATATGATCATTGAGCAGTGATCTGAAATTCAAATTATAGCAAGGTATTGTGACTATAAGATAGAAACTATCCTATGAGCCTCCAATATATCAAAAGTTGAGAAAGTAGCAAGCTTACTGTACAAAGACAGTGATCACTATAAAGTTGCAGTCAAGTTCAAAGCATTGATTTGTGGGAACAAAGGGTTTCATATGGGGATAGAGTAGTATCATGAAATATCATGACAATCATAATCATAATCTAAAGAGTAGTCAAATCTTCAAGATAGATTGGTGATAGTGCAGTCATTCATTAATTGTTTTGGACATTTCAAGATATGTTTTCCTAATAGATGGTCAAGTATAAAACAACAACACTCAGAAAATATAATCTAGAGAGATTGCAATCTACAGTAAAGGTAGTAGGCAGTCATACCTAGTACCAAATAAAATGATAGTAATCAAGTCTACTGAGTGAAAAAGAGCAGGGTATAAGTTTCTAAAAGGTCTTTTCAAACCTTAACAACAAATAACACGTTATTGTTGCAACATTGTCAAAATTTGACAAGAACAACACCTTATAACCTCAAGAGGCATAGTAGTCATTGGGAAACTCATGTCAAATGTGCAACTCAATACAATAAATAATCTTAGTTTGTAGCCCTATAGAATCATAATGTAGTCCTTGACCAAGTATGCATACAAGAAACATCTAGTTCTATTAAGACACATGCATCAAAGTCAGAGGTTATGACAACTAATCAAAAACATCAAGTACAAAAAGGTTAGTGTCAATCACTAGAACACAATTTGTAACATGCATTAAGATTTGTCCTCCTTACAAATAGTGCAACATTAAAAAGGTATTATCAAAGCTACAACCACAATTCAAAGAGGAAGCTTACAAAGATAGGACAAAGCTAGGTATAGTCATAAGTCAAGGAAAATACATAGTTGAAACGCAGTCCAAAATAGTGAATAAGTGCAACAAATGACATGAGAAGTCTAAAGAAGTATTATAGCAATAACATTGATCAACATTAATTAACATGCAACATTCATCAATATTAATTAACACATACCATCCATAACCATTAATTAGCACATAATTACATTCACTAACACATAAAAATCAATCATTATCAAATAAGTTAGATTACAATCATTTCTTTCTTTGTTTTTTCTTTGCAGCTATGAAAAGACTAAGTGGAACATCAATTTCCTCATCATTTCCTCCCTCTACAGATGTTCTACCAACTGCTCATGATCTCTATGTATGCCTAGTCCTATACTAAGGATGAGGACACTGAGGCGAAGGGGGGTCCTCTACAATAACAAAGAAATGGGTTAAATTCAAAAAAATAATTATTATTGTTACAAGTATTTCATTAATTTAGAGAACATAATTATTTTTCTCTTTACCTGATGGAGCCACATCATTTTCGGTAGCCTCAACCTCAACATGTTGAACACCCTCTAGATCATCTGGAGTTGAAATACTAAAGGTTACATTAATTATGAACACTAGTTGCAATTATATTTGTTTAAAGCAATAATAGTGGTAATCTTTACTTGAGTGGGGAACATCATGTTCTTGATGTTGTGTAGCCAAATCATGCTTTACTTTCTCACCACCAACTACATGCTCTAAAATATTAACAAAAAAGGTTACAGTAATTACTACTCTAATTATAAATTAAGACATTTAATTATATTAATAGCTAAATAAATAAATTTGAATAGAAAATGAATACCTCCAGTACTGGGATGCACATCTAGACCTTCATGTGCAGGTGGTGTTTCACAATTAGGAAGTTGCATTCCAATGACATGCACATTGTTATCATTGCTTTCTTATTTAAAACAAATATAGTCACTTTATGTTGGAACTCAACATCAATTAGATTATTGGTAAAATATTCAATTTGAAACAACTTCCATTTAGCATATTTACCTGTGTGATGGATGCACTTGAATATTGTGTATGCCCACTCAATTCTCGTAGCCGATCAGCCACGACTGAATAGCCTTGCTGGTAGGCAATTCTCTTGTCATCTCCTGAGGGTGCTCTATTGAATTCAGAGCCCTACATTTTTGCTTGGTACCGTGAATTTTGATTGCATTGTTTGATAAAAAAAAATGTTTGCAATTTATTAATATTTTGATGCAATATTTTGTTTACATGAGATACTTATAATTCATGCAGCAAGTTTCATGTAACCACCAGAGCTGAGTTTGTGTTGCCTGTGCTTTTCTTGCCTTGCCTTGGTTTCCTTTGACGTGTCACTTAGTCTATAAAAAGTTTGAAATATGTTAGATTATATAAATATAAAGAGTAATTAATTAGTACATAATTACATTCTTAATAGTATCCCATACCTTTGTCTGGCGTCTAGTGGTGTATTTCCTTTTTTCCTTTCAATTTTCTCCTTGGCATCCAAAATCAGGTCCTTCCACTCCCTCTCTGGAATCATGGGGCAACGCTCGTACTTTAGGTTCCTCTCCAAATGGGTCCTGTATTTGTCCCTCACATACTTTAGATATGTGCTAGCTTTTTCAAGGAGCTTGGTTTTGTCAAAGGTGTCATTTCCAAACCACTCAACCTTTTGGTTTGTCAATTCATCTTTTAACCTTTTTTCTTGGTCATTCCACCTTTTAAAGCAAAAACAAACCTATTAGATTAAAAAATGAACTGAAGCTACATTTATTACACTTCAAGAAATGGATCAAAGGAAAACTATTCTAGCAATGATATGAAATCAAAAATGGATTAGGGTTAGTTCACATATGATGTACAACCTTCTACGTATTGTAGGCCCAAATATCTACAATGCAATGTCACTAAGATGTTTATAGAAATATCATTGCGTGCAAAAAATTCATGGGATCATTAGTCCAAAATGAGTGATCATCAAGTGAATTACAATTAGAGTGTATAATAATAATTTTAAAGTACCTAGAACCTTTTGTATCTTTAAGAGAATCATTTCTTCGTCGCTCACCACCAATTTGGCCTGCAATGTTCCCATACTAGCAATACGAGAAGATCCAGGAAATGATGGTATGTTATCAGCATTAGTCACCTCTGGCACATCCTCATGTGCATCTCCTCCTACAAAAAATGAATCCACTATAAAATGGCATTAGAATTCAAGAAAGAACGCTTGAAGGGAAATAAACACATGAGAGAAGATAGAGAAAAAGAGGGATCTACCAACTATGGGTGGGCCAATATGACATGCACTAGAGGATGTCTGCATGCTACGTGTTGTTGACATTGTAGTCAACAATACAGGGGAGGGTAAGCTCTGATGAGGCAGTGGCGACATTTGTACAGTAACATTGACAACACCTAAAGAATAATACATTAAATATATCAGACATTAAATATATGAAAAGTGCAAGAATTGTAAACAAGGATGAACCTTTATTTTGAAAATTGGTAGTATCAAGTATGATGTGTTTTGGGTACTCAGAGTGATAAGCCAAGCAAGTGATAATACAAGAAAATCATCATCACCTGACGATCCTGCAACACCCTGATCATGGGAACGACTTTGATGAGGGTAGATAAATTGTTGTAAAAACAATACGTACATATTTTAGTTAATGACATTAAAGAGAATAAAATATAAACCATTATTGAACTTTGGTTATAATTATAGCTTTCATTACTGCTTACTTGCAAGTTTTCTATTGTCCGAAGCAATAATTCCACCATCTCTCGTATCTCATCAGTGATAGGATGCACGGCTGCCAAATCAACAATCTCTTTTCTAATATTTATAAGAGGCATTTTAAAGAATTTCCTAAGGTCTGTGGGATCTTCAAGGTCATCATCACTTAACCATAATGATTCCACATCCCTAGAAAGATTCTCAGGTACTGCAACTCCCTTTCCCTTTCCCCGAACATCTATCTGTGTTAAGAATATCATTAACAATTACAAAATTAGTATAAATTACTAAAAAAAGAACATAATAATGTAACAGTTTGCTTCTATCTAATTTGTACAATTACAATGAGGTTTACCTTCTTGATAGAAGTGTCACAAGCTACATCTCTATCTACGATATGTGATGGATCCATGTCGGCCTATGACAAAGAAAAAATATTAAAAACGTTAGCAAAATTCTACCAATAGACTTAGCAAAACAACTTCATAATAAAATGTTATATTGGATTCATTAATTGGAGGTTGGTTAATTTAAATGGTATATAGTACGTACCACCCCCATGCTATTAACTTTGTTTGTATCTATATGATTCAAACTATAATCGATTAGAAGCTCTACACCTACACTTATTGATTTTATCGCACATACAAATACACGATTTCCCTCATGCGCCTCAAATATACAATTGGGTTGTTTATTAGTTGACCCAAGTCGCGTACTATTTATAAAACTTGCAATATTCCCTATTGCTTTTGTTCGACCATCAATGTATATAGCCACTCATTTGCTTTGATCATTATCTTTCTGTTGTATAAAAATTTGCTGACAATGCATACCTACGCATACTTTTTTATATTTAATAATCTGCATCCAATGTTTGTAATTGTAACAAGGTCCAACAAACTCCATCAATTCTGCAACTCTATTGTAACAGACCTTTATGTCATCCATGGAAAATAAGCCTAAACCATGTAACGATGAAGGTTTTATGCAATATATCCTATCGTTAACACAAAAATCAATATTTATTGGAGGAAGTTCCTTGTCCACCCATTGTTTCTGTAGATGTCTCTACCTCAATGGCACCTCAATGTCTCCTTTGGTCTCATCATCATAAGAACATGACCCCCCTTGACAAAGGAAAAATTTCATGTGTTTATTGAATTTTCTTCTAATCTTTTGACCTCTTGTTTATCTCCCTATTGTAGACCTACTACATGTGTCACTTTCATTTTCTATTACTACATTTTCCTCACTCGACGAAGATAGATCTGACAAATACCTATTTGGGGGTATCTACACTCCATGAAATGAGAGAGTTAATTGGTAATGAGAGAGAAATTTTGTAAATGAGGGTAATGTTGATGAAGAAGTCAGCGCTAAAGTTGATTTTGGGATGAAAATTGGAATCAGTCCAACCAGGGCCTCAAGTGTTGATAACTATATTAGATTTGCTGCTAATGTCGAGGTTTGAAAAACTGAGGAAGTTTTTTTTCCAAGTAATTTTAAAAAAATAAACTGTTTCTATAGGGTGTATTGACTAGTTATACCTGTCCATCCATGAGACTGTGTAGGATCCTTGTCAAAGGGGTTTGGGGTCCTATACAATGTAATTCAATAATTATCTTATGTTAGCTAAAAATTACATAGTACACAACATGAACAACATGAACTTTGTAGTATTAAATAATAAAAATATGTTGTCATCAAAATCATTATAAATTTTTTAATTCCTTACCTTTACTTTATGTAGACTATGCAGGATCCTCAACTAAATGGTTGACGATGTCTATAGTCAATGACCTGCTTCCAGCAAGGGTGACAACATCACATAAGGACTATACCTGAAATCAACACCATAAATTGAGCATCATAAGCATTACTACATTTGTAAGTTGATAAACAATAAACACATACGTATCTTAAGCATCAGAGGTATCACATGATGTGTCATCATAAACATGTAATCCATCACATAGCTAATAAACAATCCACATTCTATAAACAAACACAAAGTTCAAAAAATATCACATGCATTATCATAAACATGTGATCCATCACATATGTATTTTAAATAAACATCCATCACATATCTAATAAATAAACACAGTTTAAAATTTGTCACATAAATAGTCACTCTCCCTATCTCCATCTCCATATTAAAAGGTGCATCATGAATTAATTATGTAATGGCATTAGAATTCAAAACATAATGAATTAATTATGTAAAAAAAAATTCTATCAAGAAGTCAATATTAAATAGATAATATACTAATCGCATACCTCATACATTTCAATCTTCATCATCATGAACATCAAGGTCATCATCACCAACATCATCATTATCATCATCATCATCGTCATCGTCATCATCGTCATCATCATAATCATCATCATCATCAATGTCTTCACCACCATCATCACCATCATCACCATCACCACCATCACCATCACCATCACCATCACCATCACCATCACCATCACCATCACCATCACCATCACCATCACCATCACCATCATCATCATCATCATCATCATCATCATCATCCTCTTCTTCTTCTTCTTCTTCTTCTTCTTATTCTTCATCATCATCATGGAGAAACTATCATGATCATCATCCATTTCATCTTCTACTTCTTCGGTATCTTCTTCTTCCATCACATTATACTTTATCGGCCTTCCTCTTGGATCATGTCTAACAACAAATGACCAACCCAGTTTATGTTGAACCTCTGAGTAAAATACTTGCTCACATTGGCTTGGAAGAACATAGGTCTCATCCCCAACTAGTTCAAATGGTCTTGTATTTAGCATTATAAAACCATTATCATGTTCAATAACAATTCTATCAGGATCATTTTTATTCAATCATAGCCTGTACCATTTGATGATGAACAAAACTAATTTGAAGGAATTAAAGTCACACTCAAGTATATCATCCAAAATGCCATAGTATCAATTTTGAGACTGTTGAGGATGAATGTCATTTCTTGATGAAATATTTGTCACCTCAAAGACTGCAGTGATGCCAGAATCACAAGTTTTCTTCGTGTCATCCAACTTTTTTATGCAAAATTTATGACCATTGCAGCACATAGCATTGTGGTATTTGACCTGCGATATGTCAAACATGTAAAATTTATTGCATTGTGAGTTGATAAACATATGGGTGATTAATAAATTTATACGTACCTATTTATCTCTTAAACCATATGCTAAATCAATTTCCCTTTGCGTAACATTGGAATCTCCATTACAATGTCCTTCTTTAGCCAATGAAGTCATACCTTCCCATGTTAACGTGCGTCCAGAATAATGACAATCTTCAATCCATACCATCATCCAATCAAGATTGTTTGCAATATACAAATACAATGCATTCCACTCTCGACCAACTGTACAAAAAATAAATAGACGTCTTACAATCAATTTATTTTGAAGATTAAGAATTAATTAACTACAATAACATCTTATAATTACCTATCACTTTCCTCAATCTACCTTTCCTCGTCAAGTACTCCCCTTTGAATTTGTTAATGGTGTTGGGATCCCAAATGTGATCCATGTGGATCTTTGCTGCAAACTTAAGAAGATATCCATAACTGTACACCATAGTCTAGTATACCATATATCCCTCCATCATAGAACTGTTAGGATGTGCTCTTTGTCGAACCAAAGCCTTCAAAAATTTCAATTGCCTCTCAACCATCCACATTAACCTAGTTTGTATAGATCCACACAATTCAATCTCCTCAACTTGGTGTATGAGGTAGTGTTCTTGTGCATTGAAAAAAGTTGGAGGTAGACACTTTTTCATTTCACACATTAAATGAGGAATTTTTTTCTTCCAATATTTTATATCGTCATTATGGATTTCTTTACATGACAACCACCTACAAGGTATTGAAGATGAAAAAAAATATATTACATAACAAGTAAAAAAAATCACAAATATAATATCTATACAACGAACTAAACAAATATCACTACTTACCTCATCTATTTTACAAGATCATATATGACTTGCTTGACATTATTGTCGAAGCCGTCTGGGAGGAATAGAGGTAGAACGTACTACAAAAACTATAAAATTATCTTTTCATTTTGTTGTAACATAATGAAAAGTACACATACGCGCAGTACTTAAATATATACTAAAAACACAAGAGTATGAATTACCTTAATGAAGGTATGCCAATCACGCGTTTTCATCCTTGGCCCAAATTCACTTTTCTTTGATATGAGATTGTTTATGTTCGAAGCAAATCCTGTGGGAAATCAAATTTTTTGTATGACTTCTTTTATAGCATTGCTTTGCTGGTCTGTTAATAACCAGGGAAGCTCACTTATATTAATCTAGTCTCCATGGCTATTTGATTGAATGACATTTATCATTGCATGATTGGAATCCTGAATGTCACTACATATTTTGACAATTTTTTCTTTGTCATGCCTTCCATTCAATATTTTTCATACTGTCTCTATTATATTCTTTAAATATGCATACTATCAAACAAATGAACAATTTGTAACTGCTCGTAGTAGGGCAACCTACTAAATTGTCGGGGATAAATTTTTAGTCCCTTAGGAAGGTGGTCATTTATGCCTTCACAACCTTCATGATCATCAATCACATCATCGGTAAACAAAACAAAATAGAAAAGATGTTTTATGATAAACCAATAGATGGAATGGAATTACCTTGACGATTAATTCTATTATATTCCAACTTCCACAGGTGAGGTGTCATTCTTCATGGCTTTGATGTATTCTCTTCTTTCCCATTCAAAAGATATTTTTCAGTATTTTGATACTTATGATTTTTGTGGAGAAAGTGCCTATACTCATCAAACACCTACTTTCCTAAACTTTTTGAATGACGAGATTTCATCTTTGGACCACAAACAGGACATGCAAATTTTCCCTTTGTTTGAAGACCTACAAGATAATGTATAATTGGATTAAATATGATCAATTTTTGAATTATAATGTTCATGCACAACTTAAACAGTATAACATACCACAAAAATGTGTTAGCCCCAAGGCATTGTGTATTGTCCATAGAAGCATCGCATGGAATTGAAATTGTCTTTGTCCTATTGGTCTAGAGACGTCATACATAGTGACACCATTCCATAACTCCAACAACTCATCGATAAGAGGCTCGATATATAAATTCATATCTTTAACTTGGTACTTACCTAATCGAATGAACAAAAACATTACATAATTATTATGACCATTTTATTGTAATATTTATAATTAAATTTAGACGACTATATTTAAATGATAAAATACGTGGAACAATCATTGCCAACATTATGTGCTCCCTCTTTATTGACATCCATGGAGGAATGTTATTGTTGATAACAAAAATAGGCCACACTAAGTAAACAGATCTCATCTCTCCAAATGGATTGACATCGCCTGCTGCCAATGAAAGCCTGAGATTACAAGGTTCATCTTTAAAGTGTGGCCACTTTTCCTCTATGTCCATAAATGTTGAACCATCTGCAAGCATTCGAATAATGTCATCTTGACTTGTATTGCATGCATGGTAATCCATAAATTGTGCCAAGCTAGTGCACTTGAATAATCGTTGCATACGTGGAATAATGGGAATATAGCGAAGAACCTTGTGAGGAACCCTTTTTGTTATTTGGTATGTTCGATATCTACTGATATGACATTCGAGGCATTCAGGTCAAAATTCATGTTGTTTGTGATATATAATATGATCATTGGGACAAGCATCTATTGCCTGATACTCCATTCCAATATCTTTCATAATGACAGATAATTTTCGGTATGAGCGAGGCAGAATATTTGATGGTGGTAACAAAAACTCACCTATCAATCTACAGCAAAAAAAAATAAAATTTTATAATAGAGAATATTAATGGTACAACATTATTCATAGTTTATTTTGATATATGACATACCTTAACATACGTGACATTGTTATGTTGGATAAACCATTCATAACCTTCAAGTTCACCAACAACAATATAGCGGAGAGAAGAGTTGCCTGGGAGCCTTCGTAAAGGGTCTTAGATGCCTTTTCAAGTAGAGAGACATCATGAACAACATTAAGGTCATCTTCATCATCATGATCAACTGCACGAGTACTAAATGAGTCATGGATCAATGTATTTGTACCACCATATTCAATTATGTTTTCTAGCTCATGATCGTCATCTTCCATGGGATCATTATCTTCAGCGTCAATATTCACACCTCCATGTTCATCCACTTCGAAAACCATATTCTCAGGGTTGTCTTGATCCATACCATGTGCTTCGGGGTGCTCAACCTATATAAAATTGATAAACATAAATAAACCGTGATTATGATCTTATCATCACGTGATTTATTATGTATATAAATTGTCAAAACGATATAATGAAAAACTTACCACTGGATGATAATCATGTCCACCTTCAATGTGACCATGTAGGCTACAATGTTTCTTCATTGTTTTGATTACAAGTCTTCTAGTATTTAACCCCTTACAAATTTTGCACAGACAATAACATTTTCCATCACCTTTTCTTTTCATGTTAGACCATAATCTAGCAATTGTCTCCTTATTTTGTTGTTCGTTGATATTGTCTCACATGGTTTTTCTTCACAAGCAAGAAAATAGAAATTATCATCATTGAACAAAGCATCTTATTGAATTTAGATTTCTAGTTTTTTTATGGTACATCACACAACATGTAAAATAAGAAATACTCAATAAATAACAGGATTCATTGATCTATTATTATCATAATCTACACTTGGCCTTCAATATTTTCTCCTCCTAACATTGTTTGTCCATTACCTGTCAAGTACAAAAATCTAAAACCCATGGATATTAAAATACATAAGACAACATTGTAGCATCTTATAATCATCTGTTATAAAACCAAAGCACTTGGGAGTGATTCTTTTGTTTGTCACAGTCTAGGAAAATGGTGTCTACTGGAGCCTTGAATAACTGGCTAGAAAGATTTTTAATTCCTTTTCTTTAAAAAATCCCATAGAGACCTTTGGGTGAAAGGTCTCGCAACAAAGAACCACATTCTTTCACGAACCTAACAACAACCTCTACACTATCATCTATGGGGTTCTCTAGTAAAAGGGTGAGAAGTTCCAACTAAATGATCTCATGTGCAACTTGTTGATTCACTAAATGATCTATGAATTTGGCAGGTGCTATCAACATGTGCTTGTCATTGCATTTGTATGCCCTCTTAAGATGCAAAATAATTCTTCACAAAAGTAGATTGCCAACTTTAGGAAATTTTGTATTTACCACAACAACCAACACAGCAAAAACATCTGTAAATCCAGGGGATGTCATTTGGGATTTCATACAAGACCTATAAAATAGACCCATCCGATGGATGAGATTCTCTACAAACAACTCTAGAATGATGTTCTTGATGTTAGATGCATTTACCTTATTTACTAACCCATTGATACTCTTCTGAAGGGCATCCCATGTCATGCACTGGTATTCCACACTCCTTTTGTCTTCCACATCTTCCATCATTTGAGCCAGCTTAATTGGGGGAATGTAAACACCCCCACTTCTTCCAACACCCTTGTCAGCTCCTCTTACAGCACCTTCGCCATTGCCATTTTGAGATGGAGCAGACACAACACCAGAAGTTTTCACTTCCACTACCTCTCTGTCCCTCTTGTTTCCAGAAGCCCCTTTACCACTTAATTCATGCTTATTTTTGTATATAAACCCAGCAGGAAGAATGAGTTTTTGGATATAAGCTCGCCCAAATATTTTATAATTATTTTTCATCAAGATTCCCTTAGGAGCTGGCAGATCCTTCTTCCATACTTTAATTCTATTTTCTCAAAGGACAATCCTAAAAATCCATGTATTGCAAACAACTTTTTACACCTTTGTTTGTTGTGGTGGCGTCATAGAGAGTTTAGATCAATAAATGAAGAACATGCCAATGCTTTTAATGCAGTAGTATAAGTCTATCTCTTATTCAATATCTCTAGTGAAACCCCCATGATCTTTTGTTGGAGTAGAATTTGTTATATTCTAGAAAGGCTCCTGTCCTTTGTTGATGGGATATTCATCTACCTCAAGAAATAACTATTCTTTTTTACAACAAGAAGTGGAACTAAATGAAGATCTAGCACCATAAAATGAATCCTTAAAAGGATTACTATAGTTAGTTTTGGTAGATAATGATTTGGGTAAAATATTAATGTGGCTTTACGAAACATTATGTAATAGCTTAGTATACTCTAACAACTTTAGTGCGACATGCTACATCCAATTAAGTCTCCATCGCTATCTCTATTGTATTTATGGATTGGGATTCAATATACTCTTTTTATACATAGATTTTACTTTCAACTAGGGAAGTTTGTATGTACTTACTTGTCTTTCAATTGTATCCCTATTTCAAGAATTTCTTCTATCAACAAATCATTTGTTGTAAGTTGTACAAGTGGAAGCTTGGACATGCCTTCCATGCTAGCCTTTTTGATATGCTCAACACCATCTTGTGCAACAAATCTTTAGAACTCCACTATTTCATTGAAGAGTGAGTAGTAGGGACAATTAGGACACTTATAGAGGTTTTGCAAGAGATAAAAATAGACCTAAATATTATGGCTTAATATTGATTAATAGGTAAACAGATAAGAAACTCTCAATATCAAAATGAATTTCTCAATTGTCTTTACTAGAAATGGATAGATCTGCCAATAATGGCTTTATGACTGTATGCCAACTTTAGACTCAATCCAAGAAGAGCTAGAACTAATATGCGATATGTAGATTTATGATCTTTGTAATATAACAATCCCATAATTATGTTTCCACGCATCTATACCAAAACACAAAAATTATGTTAGTGTTCAGCCATAGCAATTGATATCCTAATTATAGAATGTGAAATATGCACATAACTATGAATACAGATTAAGAAAAACAAAGAAAGATGCTTATTGCAAACATAAATGACTAATGGACAAGAATTGAATTATTTGTAGATAGTTTTGAATATCATATTCACTTATTTGTGTGCATTTAGTAACTCATGTACTTGTGGCCAACCATTTATCTCTTTCATAAATTAAACACTTATTAATAACATTAAATGGTTCAGTAATTATGTTCTAGTTGAAATTGAAAATAAAATTATTTTTTTCAGGACAGCTCACACTATTCCCTATCATATTTTAGACTCTCAGTTTTGTTAGTAGTGGTTTGATATATTTGGAGCTGATCAATGTATTTATTTAGTTACATTTGCCAGGGTACTCCTAGATTGTGCCAAAATGGGAGCTTTGGAACAGGGTATGGACATCCATCAAAGCATAAAAGATAGAGGAATTTTGTCAGATGTAGTCGCAATTGCTCTGTTAGCATGTATGCAAAATGTGGAAGCATAGACAAGGCACGAGAACTGTTTGATGGATTGCCTCAAAGAAATGTGGTTTCCTAGATTGCAATGATTGCTAGATATGCACAAAATGGATTTGTTGAGAAGGCTTTAGAAACTCTTAAGAAAATGCAATCTGCAGGTGTAAAGCCAAATTCCATGACCATTGCTACTATCCTCCCTGCCTGTGCCAAAATGGGAGATTTGGAAAAGGGTATGGACATTCATCAAAGAATAAAGGATAGAGGAATTTTTTCAGATGTTGTAGCTGCAACTGCCCTGGTAGACATGTATGCAAAATGTGGAAGCATAGACAAGGCACGTGAACTGTTTGATAGAATGCTTGAAAGAAATGTTATCTCGTGGACTGTAATGATTGCTGGATATGTACAAAATGGATTTGTCGAAAAGGCTTTAGACACTTTCAAGAAAATGAAATTGGAAGGCATAAAGCCAAATTCCACAACCTTTGTGAGCATCCTTCCCGCCTATGCAACAATGGGAGCTTTGGAACAAGGTATGGACATCCATTAAAGCATAATGGATAGAGGAATTTTTGTTAGGTGTTGTACTTGCAAATTCCCTGCTTGACATGAATGCAAAATGTGGAAACATGGACAAGGCTCGTGAATTGTTTGATACGATGCCACAAAGAGATGTGATCTCATGTGACCAATCAATATGTGCGTATATGGGAGGAAGGGATTGCTGCTACAAAATTGAACACTCACTCCTCAATCACAGTTCTATGGTTTTACAAGATTAAACTAGGGCAACTAACCACCACATGTATATTTTTTGCAACATGAAATTAAAAACTAGGGCAATTTGAATCTACCTCCTATGCGGGATTGCAAGCAATGCCACAAGTGCCTTCGATGCAGGTTCGATGTTCTTGGGGATTGAAGTCACCATGGACGCCTACGTGGGATTGCAATGCACAAATGAATTCCCCTCGTTTTTTTTTAAGTAATGGATGTTGTCGTTGGAATTACGATGAACTCGAGCACTTTTTTGAAAAAAAGAAAATTCTCATTGCTAATGCCTTCTTCGTCGAAACCAAATGGGAAACTTCCATCGGAATTACGACGAATGCGGGAATTTTTTCAAAAAAAAATTAAATTTGGCCACAATATACCTTCTTCATTGGAAACGTCAGTCAGAAATCTAGTCTAAATATATTAGTGCTTTATCAGCTAACCAGTTTGATTTATGGCATGATGATGATATTGTATAGAATTGTATACATCCAGGATCTTGTCATATATTGTGGTAGATATAATGGAGCTGATAGATCATTAGATTGATCACATATGCACAACTCAACCAGTATAAGGGGTAGTTTGGTTTTGGTTTTGAACCTAACAAGCTATGAGGATCCAAAATGCATGACTCAAGGGGAGTTGACAACCATGTTTTCTAACTATTATCAAACTTGCTGGACAAAGAGGGTGTGAAAGTGTGTAAGGATGTACTAGTGAGATTGTTTTTGAGAGATTTCAATGCCTATTCAATTGAAATCACCATTGGACCACCAAGAGTGTTACGTAAAAAGAAGAAGAGTTACCTACACAAGAGAACATGCATTTCGTATCGAAAGAGATACAATTTGTATCAGTGCCAAGATAATGTAGTGTTGTCACATGGGGAGAGAGATTTTGTAGTATGTCAGATACTACATGTGTTGACATCAATTCCAAAGGGGGAGATTGTTGGCATTATGTTGTTATTGATGTCAACCGATATGGGAGATTGATGAGAAATGTTGTCATTAATGAATACTAGAAATGGTGTCATTAATGTCCTCTACATACCAGGTCATCGATAAGGGAGAGAATGTCAATTAGCATATTGGCCATTCGAGTCACTGGTACATAAGTTAATGCTAACTTATGTTGAAGACATAAGGACTACAAACCGATAGAGACATGTTGGCAATGCATGGCTGTCACGAACAAGAGAGAAATATGTTGGGTGGTTGATTGTGATGAAGAGGGGGAATGTTACCTAAATCACATCAACATCGAAGATGAAGTATGTGCAGATCACCGGTATGTTGTGTGGATGTGAAACAGTGGGACTCCCATAGGATAAACATCCAATCACCACTTGTAAAGATGATTGACAATAAATGTTCCCAACCAATTCACATGTGCCTGATTGATGATATGTTGCTGAAATAGGGAAGCCACATTGGTGCAATGGAAAATACAGATGACAATGATCCACTCCCACCAATTAGTGCATCTTATCTCTTATTATGCATGGAATGCATCATAGTCCTCTGAGATAAGACAAAAGAGTAGAAGGCAAGTGATTGAAGGCTCACACCGGATCAATCTATGAAACTCTGAGTTACTTTAGGTGCATGAGATTAGAGATATGCACCAGATCAGTTGGATAGACAATGTTGAGTTCTCAGTGCAGAGACTAAAGGATATGTTCGTAACATTGACAAATAAATTGATAGGTGAACCGACCTATAGATGAAGAAGGAAAGGTTGAACAATTGCAAGTAGATGGGGTGTGTTGAAGGTTGATGACATGATGCAATCAAGGTGTTTATTGGTAAGTATGTCCATCGATAATGTTGTCGAAGTGCAGATGCACAAGGCTCCCAACTGATGAAGATGTACATGAGGTAGGTTGGCATGTGTGCTAACTAGTTTAATTGCTCCAGCAGAAGAAAAGCAGAGTGCAAGGATGAAGGAAAATCGGTTAGGGTATAACCGGTAGAGTCTATGAATCGGTAGGTGAACTCGATTGTGTGGTTGGTCGGTGATCCTATCTAAACTGACATAGAAGTCTAGTTTGAGGTGGATGGAGGCAAAGGGGCCATGTGGAGGAGAAGTGGCATGCATGCATAGGTCAATGTGATGTGTCGGTGAGGTCGTTCGTGAATCGTCCAACATTTAATGGGGATCACGAAGCTCGTTGAAAAAAAGTAGAGGATTGCGGATCAAGATGAAGGAAGCAACAGAGACCCAGTAAAGACTAATCTTGCAGATCAAAGAGGATAAAGGAAACCACATTGCTCATATAATCAATCAGACAAAAGGTCAAAAAACATGCTATAGACGACAAAAGAGAGAAAAAATGTTTTACAAGGTAGACAGATGGGTGATGCTCATTGATTGAGTGATAAACATCAATCAAGGACATTATATTAGATGGGATTTGATATGTCATGATGATAAGAGATCATATCAGATGCAGACTCAGTGCATGGCAGAAACTCTAGCGTGCCAATGTTCAAACTCATGTCTTGGTGGGAAAATGTAGCTATAAGAGCCAAAGAAGTTGTTGATGTTATTGAATGACAGTGTGTTTCTATTGTATGAGAGAGAAAATCAGTCAAGTTCTCAATAAGAATTAGAGAAGAGACTCAATGTGTGAGTAAGAAATGGGTTGAAGAGTTCAACTGGCAATAGTGAGGCAATTGGTAGTCAGCCATAGAGTCTGGCATAGGAGTAAACCGGTGGTGACCAACTTGGCAGAGAAGGTAACTTGAGAACCAACAAGAATTAGATGGTAGACATCTGACCATGTTACCAAGACCGATGGTGGATAGCAATAGTGTGGTAGAAAGAAAAGAAAATTGGCAGAGAGCAGAACCGATAGAGAAGAAGAAGAGATTGAACTAGCAAAGGTGCAACAATGAGTTTATTGCACCAGGAGATAAGGTTGATGTAGTGAGAGTGTGGATAGAGAACTGAGAGGTATCTATAGAGAAGAGAACTGATGGAGAGACATACATGAGAGTTACAATGTTGTTTTGTAACACGAAGATAAATTTTATATTCAAAATATGATTTTGTAATGACTGAGTTGGAGCTCACTGCAAGGGTTGGTGCTTCTTGGGTTGGTGTCCTAAAGAAAGAGTGGCACTCCTTGGGTTGGTTCCCTAAATGTTTTAACATAATGTTTCACTGTGAGGCTGGATTGGAGCAGTAATCTCAAGCAACAATTCTCACTGAGTTTTTTCCCATCTTGGGTTTTCCTCGTACATCTGGTGATATGTGACGTCCCTTTTATGTGTGGTTGCATTTGTGTTAGTCTCCCATATAACTAGTATGTATGTTTTATATGAGATTTGTTAACCAGTATAAACACATAGGATATAAAAGGGTTAAGTTTGGAAATCATTTTTTCACTCCCCTCTCAGTGACATCTTGTGTTCAACAATTGGTATCAGAGCGAGGTTCCCGTTTGATGAGCTTTCTCTAGCTTGGGTAGATTCTGGTATTTGAACACATTGGTTTGTTTAGTGTCAATCCCTACTCTTGTATTTGATGGTTCAAATTTTTCTGTTTGGAGTTGTAGGATGGAAGTATACCTATCTTCTTTAGGGTTTAATGTATGCATCTCAATTGTTAATGGTTAACCTAATAAAGTCAGTCCTCCCACTAATTCAGATGTAGAAAGAAGAAATTAGTGTAATGATGTATCAATAAAGGCTATATTACGTAGGCTCACAAATGATATCTCCTCACTGGACAGATGCAGATCGACAAAGAGTTTATAAGAAAAATTGAGGAAGCTTTATGGAAATGAGCCTACTACTACAAAACAGGTTTGTAAAGACAAGATGAGATATGCATCTCATGTATTTGTAGAGGACGAAGGAAGATCTTTTCGCATCCGCAACAATGATGAAGAAGGAACCCACCTATTCAAGGCATAAGAATCAAATTATGAGAGACGAATATTTGTGAATTATCATTCAGATCATTCCCACCGGTGAGATGTGTTTGACAGTGATAGTGAAGGTGAAGAAGAAGTTGAAGCAGAAGTTGATCTTGAAGGAGAAATTTTAAGTGCACTCAAAGAACTTAGTAGAGTAAGGAATGAATACAAGTTATTCAAGAATGTTGCAGTTGTGGAGCAGAACTGGTCAATCAAATGCCTTGAAGAATCTGAGAAATGTATCTCAGAGTTGAAGACGCAACAAGAGGACACCAAAGAGTGTTGGTGTAAAGATCTATCATCTGAGCTAGAGGCCAAGGATAAATAATTTTGGAAGCTAGAAGGAGATATGGAGAATCTCTAAAATGACCTTAAGAAATGTCAAGATGAGCTCAAGGTGAGAACCAAGTTTAATGACTATTGTGATACCTTGGATAAGATGCTAAAGAAGGAAAAGCATGCCAAGGATACCAAAGGATTAGGAAGTCATGCCAGTGAATTCTCCATGAGCAATAATGTCCCCCATAGTGATATTTTGTTTGTCTTCTCAAATGGAGATAACATGGGACAGACCTTCACAGTTTGAGATGCTTCAAGAAATAAGGTTAATCTAACCACATTCAGTGAAGACATGTGGAAAAAGATGAAGACTGGTCCTACAAGAAGGAGCAACAATGCAGATCCCAAAGGAAAAGGAAAGATCAGAGAAGGTAGATTCATCAGAAGCAAGAACATGACAAGACAGCAAAGAAGACCTCCCACTGGTAGAAGACAAGGAAATGCTACCGGCCACAAGAAAAAGAAAGTGTGGAAAAAGAAGAGACTAGATGGAAGAGTTGCAGAGCATGGATAATCTAAGATCCATCCCCAAAGAAGAAAAAATGGAGATACTAAACTGGTAAGATCTCCACATGCATGGCAAAACAAATTTGTAAGTTATGTGCCTCCTTTATATGGTTACTGTTTTGTATACAAAGAATATGGCCATAGGGCAGATGAATGCAGAGTGAAGTCTAGGAATAGATAGTATGTTCTTCCTAGAAACAATAATGTCATTTGTTGGTGGTGTAATGGCTTTGACCATAAAAGTCATAACTCTAGAAGGATGAACTTTCAGTCACATGACACAAAGTATAGCAAATATGCTTAATATAAAAATGAATATAGAGCATATGAGTGACAAATGCTGCATGGAACAATAGTAGAAGAGGTTTTGTTCCTATAAGATGAAGTGATCTACCGGTTCTGGTAGCCAATTACAATGGCATGACCAAAATGTTACAATTATTGGCATTAAGTTGTCATTGATGTCAACTAGTTTGGAAAGGTCACTAGTAAGTAAGAAGTGGTGACTGGTATAAGAAGAGAAAGATATATATGATGTCAATCCACATGTGAGTAAGAAGATAGAAGGAAGGCTACAAGTACACAGGAATTGTGTCATCTATTGATAAACTAGGCATACCGATAAGGCATAAACTAGGATGAAGGTTGGTTGTTTGTTTGTGATGAAGAGACAGAATGTTAAAAGAATCACAACAATACCTGGTGAGCATAAGAGCAAAATGGATGGCATGAAGACATACTAGAAAACAAGAGGAATTTTTAGGAGGAATTATTTCCGATAAAGAGGATGTTTGTTGGTTGTACCGATAAGGTGAACTGTACCAGTAGTCAACCTTGGTCAACAAAGAATGTCAAATCAACATAGAAATCCAAGCAAAGGTGGATGTTGACAAGCATGACAGTTGGATGTCAGGTGGTGATATTTCAGAGGTCGATAAAGTGTACATTGAAGTAACAAGTCAGCAAGCAGGTCAACTTTTACAAAGAACCTACAAGTCACAAAGGATGCTAGAGGATTGTGGCTCAAGGAAGGCAAGTTGGCAAGCGAGTGAACTGAACCTACAAATATATTTGATCTTTGTACCCATTTGCTAAAGGAAATAGTTGAGACATTAATGGTGTATGACAGAGAAAAGAAGAAAAGCATGGTGTCGACCTCTAGATTTAGAAAATGTACATTGGAATGTGAAGCTTTTTTGGTGCTAATTGATGTCATGTAGATCATATCCCTAGAAAAGAAGATCAAATTAAATCTGATTTGGATTGAGTTGGAGAAGGAAAAACCTAACACAACATTGCTTGAATGTGGTTTTTGGTGGGAAACCTACATTATAAATATGTGAGGTTGAGAAAAAAATCAATGATGCTTGATGTGAAGAAGGAGAGTAAAGAGAGCTTGAGTATACAGAAGGATCATCTTCCTTAGAATTTATTCTAAGAAAGTTACATAATGAGTTAGTAGGCAAACCGGTGAGAGGGTTTAACTGGTAGAGACAGACTAATGGTAAACTAGTGCAAGTTTGATAGTTGAGTTAACAAGTGAGGTATGATTTGTCAAGAAAGCATCCAAGTGTGACTAAGTGTGGTGTGAGGCTGAGAGAGAAGAAGAGAAGTTGGTAACTGGCAAAAATCTATTTGATCAAGTGTTGCAGAACTCATTTGCAACCAGAAGCTATAACTATATCAAAATTGTATTTCAATATACATCACCAAGTTGGAGCTTGGTGCAAGGGTTGGTTCTCCTTAGATTCGTGCCCTAAATCAATAGGGGTTGGTGCTCCTTAGGTTGGTATACTAAATCTTTGTTATTTATTATTTCACTTGTGAGGCTAGATTGGAGCAGTAATGTCCAACAACATTTCTCACCGAGGCTTTTCCCATATTGGGTTTTCCTCGTACATCTGGTGTTGTGGGTTGCATTTATGTGTTTGTCTTTTTTGATATTCACTTTTGTCTTACCATTTAGAATGGTTAATGATTAGGATAATAATCGGTATTCTAATTTTGTTTTAAAAAGGAAAAGAATTCAGGAACCACTGATTCACCCTCCTCTCAATCGTACATTCTATTCAACACATGGTATCAGAGCATAGGTTCTTGGTTATTTAAATCTTTGGTAGATTATGGTCTTAGAATACACTGGCAAGAAATGAGTCTGCTTCCTCACAAGCTCCAATGTTTTATGGATCTAACTATGCCTTCTCAAGAACAAGAATGGAGACCTATATTTCCTCCCTTGGTTTTGATCTGTTGATGTCTATCAAGAATCAGTCTTGAAGATAGTAAGGAAGAAATAAAGGTGAGAAGCAAATATGAAGGCAACACTGAAGCCTTAGACAAGATGTTGAGCAAACAGAAGCAATCCAAAGATATCGATGGCTTAGGATTTGAAGAAGGTCAAAGTTCAAACAACAAAGACACATCCGGTAAGGAGATACAGTTGACTTCTTCGAATGAAGGTAAAGAGAAGAAGACATTCACAATAAGAAAGGATACCAGTAAGAAGACATATGCAGATGTTGTTAGAAACCACCACACAAATCGGTGTACACATTCAATGAACCAGATGCCACACTCATTGTACTGACATGAATATCCAAGGAGAAATGTAAGATTTCACTAGAGTCAACAACATGAAAGGTAGACCCTCGGTGAGGAATGATGTGTAGGAGCATGACAACCTAACCGATATGTTCCAAACTTTCATGGTAATTGTTATCGGTGTAACAAATTTTGGCATATAATAGCTGACTGCAGATTAACCAATAAGCCTTCTATGAGTTATGAAAGTAGAAATCCTTTTAATACACTCTAGGATATGAATGTTGTCTATTATCAGTGCAATGGATATGGTCATAGGAGTTTTGAATGTAGAAAGAATAAACTAGTGCCCTACAATAATTTGAAAGATTCATCTTTAAATAAAAATATAAAATGCTATAACTATCAAGAGTTTGGACATATAGAAAAGTTTTGTAAAAGTAAAAAGATCAAGAAGAACAAGACATATCTTAATCAAGAACCAATAATTTTGTAAAAACAGGAAGATATCTAACGCTAGTTGTAATGTTAAAAATAACATTATCTTTGATTAATTACTAATTTTGTATGCACCTCGGACTTTAAAAGCAACAAGTTTGATTATCCAATTTTATTATTAAGCTGAGAGGCTTCCTACAATGGTAACAAAACTATTGGTTAACATTTCAATTTTTAAATAAATTTTACATTCATACAAATAATTGAAAAGTGGACACGACAGTTATGTTTTTGCCAAAAGATAGTCTATATAGATAAAATTTTATGTTTATAGTAATGTTAACAATATTAATATAATACTAATATTAAAATAATGTGTGTGTGTATATATATATATATATATATATAATATTATACCCTAATTAACATGTTTATATTAAATTTAATTTGTACACAAATAATTGAAAAGTTGACATGATAGTTATGTTTTTGCCAAAAGACAGTCTATATAGATAAAATTTTATGTTTATAGTAATGTTAACAATATTAATATAATACTAATATTAAAATAATGTGTGTGTGTATATATATATATATATATATATATATATATATATATAATATTATACCCTAATTAACATGTTTATATTAAATTTAATATTAATATAATTATATATTAATTTATTTAAATTTCAATGTTCTACTTTTTGCATTTTCTCACCTATGTATGCAAGTTGCCCAATGGCCATGTCTTTTGCAAAGCTTGCAATCCATCTGATGATATCTTGGAGGTATTCTATCAAAAAGTTCACAAGGTGGAGTTTCTACTTCCACATTTTGTCATATGTCTTCTACAAATATTGCATTCCATTAGATGAGATCTTTGAGGCAATCTATCAAAAAGTTCACAAGATGAAGTTTTTGCTTCCACATTTAGGTGGGGAGGATGCTAGCAAAGGTTGTTGAATAAAAAATAAAAAAACTATACTAACCCTAATACTTACTTTAATTTAATTATTAAATACAATCTAAGATAAACAATATTGAAATCTTGAGGTTTAATTAAATTTAGGATTAAGGTTCAATTATAGTGATAAGAAAAAAAATGATTTATAGTTAGAGTTAAATATGATTAGAGCTCAAATAAGGTTAAAATCAAAATCAAGGTTAAGATTAAGTAATAATGATCATAGTAATCCTTTTTTTTTCAATTTAAAACCTCAATTTAAATTTTAAGTTCACATTTTAATATTTTACCAATTTCCTTTTTAGTTTTAAAATGTTTGTTCAGCACATGCATGCATGTAAACATGTTCTAGGAGTTAGTCAAGGTAGGATAAAGGTTTTAGTTAATTAGTTGAACTTTAGATATGTTGATGTTTTGGGACATGTGATTTTTTAATTTTTTTTATCGATAAAAGGTCGAAGCCAATAATTTTAATATTATTAAAAATAATTTTAGACCTCCATTTAGTGTTGGCACTGATAGGAAAGAATGGAGGGAAGAAAACATCTGGTCTAGCCTAGATCCATTAATGGATCAAAAAAAAAATCAAATTGATTTCTACAATCTACTAATTACAAAATACAAGGTACATAAATTCCTGGATAATCAACATCTAGGATTGTCTTGATAAAAGAAATTCTTAAAACCCAACCTAAACATTTTCTTTGTGTTGTAATTAGATCCTCTCCTTATTTAGATTTCCTTGCTAAGGAATTCAAAATGCCATCTAAGTCACCAAAACTGGTACTATATCCATACCACCTACAAAAGAATATCTTTCTTTTGACTAAGATCATTGTTAGTCTACTCTTAAGATTGAAAGCCATAAACCACAATTTTTAAGAGTAATAATTATCTAAGACCAATCATAAGTATAGAGTTAGAATTGGAGCCGTTAAAAAAGAAAACATACGTTCCATCTAAATTTATGATATCTATGAACATGAGAAACCATTCTATAGCCATCCACAGTTGTTCTTAACGAGTACTTCTATATAACAAAATTGTAAATGCAATAAACCTATCAAATTACTCCACAATAATCTAATAAAGTTGAGAAGACAAACCGATACTTGTTAACCATGTCTCAAAAATATTATGACACTCTTAGTGAGGAATGAGATTATCACCTATGCCTCAACATACATATACACTCATAAGGCTTTGTTGACTAAAATTGGTTGGAATCTTACAAAGGATAAAGATGATTGGTGCAAGATTATGCGGGCAAAGTATTTTAATCACACCCCCTTCTCTTCCCTTCTATCTTGTAATGAGATTCCATCGAGTTCTAAGTTATGGAACAACATTATCAAAAATAAGAAGCTACTTAAATAGGGCATAAAATGCTAGGTGGGAAATGGTGAGAAAATTAGATTCTGGGAGGACAACTAGATTAGCGATAGACTGCTAGCCTCTTCCCGCTTCAATTGCCTCATGGGAACTCTCAAGCACTCGACGAGTCTTCTTGTGATGAATTATATATCTCCTTCTCATTGCTGGTTGAGGCTTGTTGAAGGTTTCAAAGCTAATACTCATTGGGGCCATTTGGTGGGAGAGTTACAATCTCTTCTTGAGGAGGTTAGCATCCCCTGATTCCCTCAGGAGAATAAGTTTCTTTGGGATATGAATCTCTCAAGGTCTTTTAGTGTAAAGTCTTCCTACAATATCCTATTTGTCATTGTGAATGACTACTATGACTGGAGAGAAGTTTGGAATTCTCAAGTTATAGATCCCTCATGCTAAGAATGTACACAGAGTATGGAAGGAACAATGTGTCTCTCCAGGACAGTCTTTTGAGTAAGATCCCTAATGCAAATGGAGAGGAGTATAACTATCAATTACTTGCTCCTATCTCCTCGGAGGAGGTTCCTTTAGCAGTCTTTGCGATGGGGGCTTTCAAGACCTCGGGTTCCAGATGACTTCCCCTGGTGTTTTTCTAGGATTATTTAGACATTGTTAATTGTGATGTTACGAAAGTAGTGAAAGATTTCCGCAAGATTGGTAAATTACTAAAAAAATTCAACAACACTTACATTGTTCTTGTCAGTAAGTCATCAAACCCTAATTGCATGAAGGACTTCTGACCCATACCTCTGCAATTTTATCTACAAAATAATTTCCAAGGTCCTTGTGAATATAATCAAGCCCCTTCTAGCAAAGTTTATCATTCCTTCTGAGAAAGGCTTTGTCCCTGGTCACCAAATTTTGGACGCTACCATTACCACTGATGAAATAATTCACTCCATGAATAGGAGCAAAATTCCAGGAATGTCTTTCAAGCTTGACATTTCAAAAGGCTACTATAAGGTAAAATGGTTCTTTTTTATTTAAAAATCTATGAAAATTGGGCTTCAACCAAAAAGTGGTTGATATGATTTGAGAATGTGTTACTATGGTTCTGTTCTCAGTCTTAATCAATGGGACCCCTAGGGGCTATTTTAATGATAAAAAGGGTATGCGACAAGGAGACCCTTTGTCACCTTATCTTTTCATCATGATTGCTGAAGTTTTGAGTAGAAATATGGTTGATATGTTGATCAATGGCAAACTGCAGGG
Organism: Cryptomeria japonica; assembly: GCF_030272615.1. Lineage (NCBI taxonomy): Eukaryota > Viridiplantae > Streptophyta > Pinopsida > Cupressales > Cupressaceae > Cryptomeria > Cryptomeria japonica. Next base: position 167,167,916 of record NC_081414.1, read on the forward strand.
ATTCAAAGTTGCTTCGATGATCCCCCTTACTTATCCAACAATTTTTTGATGACACTTTTCTATTTGGGATGTCTTTTGTTATGGAGGCCAAATTATGGAAGAGCTTACTAGTGGATTATGCCAAGGCCTCTGGGCAATCTATCAATTATGATAAGAGTAATCTCTTCTTTTTCAACACCCCTAATGACCTTCATCTTAAAATCCTCTCTATATTTGGGTGTAATATTGCTGCTCTTCTGAGGACTTACTTAGGTTGCCCCCTCAATGTTAAAGAGGTCATTCCTGCTTTCTGAAATACTATTCTTGAATGGATATAAAAGAAACTTGCTGGTTGGAAAGGGAAATTCATTAGCAGTCCTGGAAAGCTTCAACTCTTGTTTGCTTCCCTCTAGGGCATCCTAGTTTACTTCCTTTCCTTATTCAAACTATCTGGTGTTATGGGGGAAAAACTTGAGGAAATCGAAAGAACTTTCCCATGGATGGGTATGGAGGAAAAATGATGCCTTGCTTTGGTAAATTGGGACACTATTTGCTTACCCAAATCCATGGAGGACTTGGTATTAGAAAGATAAATGCCTTGAATAAGACTTTAATTGATAAAGTGGGATGGACCCTGGCTAAAGGTGAGGTAGACCGGTGTAACATTATCAGGACCAAGTACCTGAAAAGGGAACAATTCTATTATAACTTGAGTACATAAGACCTTCCTTAGGGATCTAAACTATAGAATAACATCCTAAAAATTAAACCTTTTATCAGAGAAGGACTAAATGGTTAGCCCAAAAACCCCATTGGCACAAACTAAACCTTGATGGATCTGCTCAAAATGTTTGCCAACCTGGAGGTTGAATCATTTGTGACCACTTGGGGAATACTGTGGCAGCCTACGCGGTAAACCTAAAGAACCATATTGTCACCAAGGCAGAGGGAATGGCTCTCCTATGCGGTTTGAGATTTGCCACATCCATTGACAATAAACATCTACAAATTGAAGGTCACTAGCATATCATTATGGAAATGGTGAGTGGTAGATATACTATTGGGTGGAAAGTTGATCCCATTTTGAGGGATTCCAGGATGCTTATGGCTAACATTGAGGGCTTCACCATCCGACATATCTTTAGAGAATGGAATGCAACTACAGATTCCATGGCGACAATGGGAAGGTTGTACAACAACTTATGATGTTGGAGGAACCCCAATCTACTGCCAGTTACCACAAAGGTGATCTTGGAGATTGAAAAAAACAAAGTCCAATGATGAACCCATATATCCATTACCAGATGAAGCATGACAATTTTTAAATTTTAAATTTAGAAGGGAAACTCACCCACCATGGGCTCAGCCTGCCACGTAGCCATAGATGGCCTTGTCATCACTTTCAAAAGGGATTTATTAATAAAGATAGTAATGATATCAGGAAAGACTATTTTCTAATCATCATCTGAATGGAGTTTATTGGTGACGATAAAGGGGACAGCTAGAATAAGTCTAATCATAGTGGCTGGATTCAGGATCCTCACAAGTATAGTAAATATCAAGATTATGATATCTACTTAGGCATAAGTTGTAATATTTACACCAGTTATTATGTGATTTTATCTCAAGACTGAGTTATTTTTTTTCACAACTCTACTCTTTCTCTGGTTTGGCTTTGTGTTTCTACTACTCTATTTCTCCCCTACTTTGTTAAGCTAGTGGAAACGACTATAGGGGGTGATAGCCTAAGACTCAAACCCGACAAAACTGATGATTTTAAAGCAAAGTCAGTGGTGTGGTTTGTTTGTTCGGAAGGTGGGATTGACAAATTTATCGAAAGAATACAAGGGAATGATGAGATATTGTCTAAGAAATTTGTGGCTTCCTTGGAGAATAGAAGGTTTACCATGGGGGTAATCTCCTTTGAAATAAATGAAGAAGTTGTTTATGAAGCAATGAGTCTATCTATGGAGGAGAGGAAATAGAAGGAACAAAGTCACCTTTCAGATACCACCAGTCTGAACTAGTTCTTTCATGAAGGAAAAAACCCAGTGAAGAGGGCGGATGGTTTCAACCAGGAGGAGCTTCCACCTCTATGGGATGAAGTCTGCTATACTGTTATGAAATACTTCACTCTGGAAAGAAGGTATGGAATATTTTATTATTGCCACCTCCCATTCCTTAACCACCTTAGAAACAAGGATTTCATCTCCATTACATTTTTCATGCTTCATTAGTTGGATTTTAATGTTAAGGATATTGTTGAGGCCAAGAAAAAAGGAAAAGACTTCCCCATTTTACACTAAGGCCTCATCCATCATCTATACAACTTCCACCTGGCCCTTTGCTTTCCCTGAACTATCTTCGTCCATAATGTGGCTGATAATCGCCCCCTGATATTGCTATCATTAAACTTGATTCTAGCCCTCCTCGACTTCTTGAAATTAACTCTTGTAGCAAGAAAAATACAAATGCCCTCTTGAGGATATTAGAACTCCCAAGAAAGATAGAATCTAGGAGATTGGCCTCCAAACCCCCTACAAAATTGCTAAGAGACCCCTCCTCTTCCCATGAAACTGGGAATTCAATCTCTTCTAAGAATGTGGCCCTGTTCTAATCTACCTTGACCCCCCACTCGGTCAGCTCCACTCATGCTTTTGAAAGACCTAAAATAATTATGAGTGCAGAGACCAATCCCAGATCCCCAACAAATTCTCCCTCTCCGACCCTTAGGTTCGATAAAATGATGGTGGTGGAGGAGGTGAGAAGCATAAAGGAGGAAAAAGAAAACAACCTAGTGATGTTGGGAAAGAAAGTGGAAGTTTTGTTTGATAATGTGCAAGAAATCACTAATAGGATGGAGGTAATGGAAAACAAGTTGCAGGACGTCTCTAGGTTTTCTTTAAACATGATACATTGCTTGACGACCACTTTGTCTCTCATGCAGGAAAATTCTATCAAAGGAAAAAGAAAGGAAGATGAGGACTACAAGGCCCTTTTTAAATTCCTCACCGAGGAATGGGCTAGGAAGCTTCTTCCCAAGAGGATCCATGGAAAAAATAAATAGTTGGTTTCTATGTCTTGGAAGGCTGGTTTTTTGTTTGGTCCTAGTTGCCTATGGGCTGATAGTTTTAATTCTTGTTTATATATTAACTTATCCACCTATTTCCCTGTGTGGAAAAGGTTTATTATGCTTATTATGACTTTTATATCTCTGCCAAACTTATATAGAATGGTCATTGTCTTTGATAGAGGTAAGTAAGAGGGCTATAATTTTGCTGATGTTCTATTGATAGTTGGCTTGCCACTATTTCCTTGTTCTCTCCTAGGTCACCCCACTTGTTTTGGTTGCTTCTAATATAAAAAAATCCTATATTAGTAACATCCTAAATTAATAACAGTCTAAGCTAATAATTTCTTAAATTAATAAATTCCTTAATTAATAACATCCTAAATTAATAAAATCCTAAATTAATAAATTTTTAAATTCATAACATCCTAAATTAATAAATTCCTAAATTAACAAATTCCTAAATAAATAACATTATAAATTAATAACATCCTAAATTAATATATTCCTAAATTAATAATGTCCTAGATTCATACCATCCTAAATTAATGAATTCCTAAATTTATAACATCCTAAATTAATAAATTCCCAAATTAATGAATTCTTAAATTAATAACATCCTAAATTAATGAATTCCTAAATTTATAACATTCTAAATTAATAAATTCCTAAATTAATAACACACTAGATTAATAACACCTAAATTATTAAATTCCTAAATTAATAACATCCTAAATTAATACCTTCCTAAACTAATAAATTCCTTAATTAAAAAAATCATATATTAATAAAATCCTAAATTAAAAAAATCCTAAATTAATAACATCCTAAATTAATATTTTCCTAAATTAATAAGTTCCTTGATTAATAACATCCTATATGTTGCTCTGCAACACTGCCTACATCTAAGTCTCGCCTTCAGGGTTGGTAGGATGCTACAGGTGTCATGCCCACTGACGTGGGAGAGTGCAGATGGCCTCCTCCATGTAGGTAATTTTCTTCCTGATTTTTTTGTATGTCCTTTCTTTTCATTTTTCATGCATGCGTTATTTCTTCATGCCCTTCCCCATCATCATCCGAACTCCTCTCTGCGGGGGTGGTTAATGTGCATTTATCGAAGGCTCGTCAGGAGGCATCGAAAAACCAAGCAACAGATCAAGAGCCGAAGAGGTGAAGAAGAAAAATTTCAAGGAAGTCATCCATTAGCCATTCTTCACCATCACAAAGAGTGCTATGTTTGTGTATTTTGATAATGGCGCCCCCCATGGTGAACGTAAGGACACTAACTATTCATTGGGATCCATCTAAATTTCCCCTAATGAATTAATGTGCAATGAAATTAATATAGGAAAGAATAGGTTAAGTGATACTTGTTGGCATATGTGCAGAGTATGTTGACATGATAATATTGTGTTGTCTTTGATGTCAATATGCTAAAAGAGTGAACCAGTATATCCAGTAATATGCTGAAGAGTAAACCAGTTATTGAAGTTTAGCAACTAGCAAAGTAAACTGGTATGCTGTTGAGAATCGATATATGTGAAACAGTGAACTGGTATGTTTGTTCAAGTGAACTGGTATATTGAAAGGTGAACTGGTATATTGAATGTTTTCTATCAAGGTTTAATATGGTATGACTACCGGTTGGTAGTCCCAACCTTAGGGTTTTCGATTGAAGTGTTTCGAGACTGTGTTATTCAACCGATGGCATTATGTGATGAGCTAGCAGTGTAATGGAGATCAGATCATGTTGCCACATCAACCTCGTGCACGTGAAGGATCTTGCATGAAGCAGATTGATCCTATCTACCTCAGGAATGTGCGAAGCCTCTACAAACGGTGGAGACCGCATGATGGGTTATCACCTCCATGAAGCGATGAAGAAAGAATGATGGAGAATGTCTTGAGATCTATTCAAGACCATTGTATTCAAAGGCAAAGTGTTTAATGGTAAGGATTGAACCAACTAAATTGCTCAACCTAAATGTCTAGGGTTTAGGTTTTGTGTTACTGACCTATTTGTTTCCTATAAGGTTGATGTTGTGCTTCATATTGAAGTTGTTGGCAAATGTTGTGTGTGTATCTAAGTACAAAAGATACGTCATTCTTGCTAGACTAGGTAAGAGGGTTGATACTTGTAGAGTGTGTATGGAGAAGAAAGGAACTAAAGTGGATCTGCATTGGCATGGAGTCCTATTACCAGATCATTATAATACCTGTTGATCTCTAACCACTTCAACACTTGGAAAATCCCTTAACAAGGTAGCTTTAACCAACTTGCTATAAATCCTTTAAGAGGGTGACTCAAATCCATTGGGTTCATAAAATCCTCTAACAAGGTAGCCTCTAACAAGGTTTAACCCTTAACCGGGTATTCTAGCCATCCCTTAACTGGGTGATCCCTAACAGGATTGGTTCCTAACAGAACCTATTGTAACGGTCTTTAACTGGACTAGGCTCTTAACAGAGTGGACTTCTAAAGAGTTCAAGAACAACTTGTGGGTATTCATCCCCACCGTGGTTTTTCCTAGTTGGGTTTCCACATGAAAAATATATGTGTCATATGCGATGTTTGTTTCATGTGATGCTTTGTTGTTTTCTGTCTAGAGGTGAATCATGTTGATCTATCAAGTTATTATATTTCTAATGATAGATTACCTATTTATGCACAAGGATAATGTGGAAATGAGGGTGTAGATTGTGTGGTAAGCAAAGTGTTTCCGCTTTATATCTTTCACAATCTCATTGTGCTTAACTGGTAGTAGTCTGATTCATGACCAGTGTTAGTGATTGCAAGTCAAGTTCACTATTTGCAGTCAAACCAGTTCAGGAAAAGTTTTTGTGCCTATACTGATTCACCTCCCCCTCTAGGTACCAGTTTGGTACTCACTGTTCATCATTGAGTTATCAGTTGGTATCAGAACATCCTCCAGGTCCTTTGTGTTGTAAGCTTAACCTCTTGAGGGAAAGATCCTATTGTAATGATGAAGAGGGAGGGTCCAAAGTTCAACAAAGATAATTACAAAATATGGAAGGACAAAATGAAGATATACATCAGAATCATGGGTGCTCAACACTAGAGCTATGTTGAGAATTCTTATGTTATTCATACAAGTACTATCACCGATGACCAAAAGAGAGAGATCTAGGAAAATGGACAGGTCATGGATGTAGGTCCCAGGGACAACTGAGAGGGGGTAGGTGAATCAGTTGTCTAATAAATTCAAACCAAAATCTTATTAACCAACTTATTGCTTAATACTGGTAACATAGTTAATTGTGTCGGTAAACAATGTTAACAGGAAATGTTGTACCGGTAAGAATTAATGCATGAAACATAAGCACAAAGTCAACCACAACACATGACACAAATATTTGTACGTGGAAACCCTATAAGGGGAAAAACCATGGTGGGAAACCTTACCCACAATCAGATGATACTACTGCAGATAGTAAGTGTACAAGAGGGGTCTGCACATGCAGAAAGGCCAACAGCCTAGAGCTCATTGCTCAAACACAAATGGGAGTCACACTGACTACAGTTGGATGGTTAAATCCAATGAGAATGTACTGCACAAAATAGCATCTTCATATGCTGGATTCAGTACTGGTGTAATGTTCATATGCTTCTACAAAAACCTAGCTTCACCTTCAAATGATGTCTTCGTGTATACCTCTACTTAATCTCACATATACCTTCTTACAATTCTTTTTTTGCATTCCACATCTGATCTTACAAATAAGATCTTACATTTATATCATACCCTAAGACCAATTTTAGTAGGTCGGCTCTACAAGATATTACAATAAAACATTTTACAAATAATACAATATCTGATGCAATAACCAATTGAACATGTCGGCTTAATGCATTTAGAAAAATAATAAATAATCTCCATAGTGTGCCATGCTGATCTGGAAAAGATAAACCTGTCGGTGTAACCCTAGATAACCTGGACCTATTTGCCGGTAAAAGAAAATATGCAAATAAGAGTATACCAATATACCAATTACTCCCCTTGAGAAGTAGCTTCCTCATCAAATACCAGAATAAAAGATTTGTCCATTTAATTCTGCTGGTTGATGACAATCATCAACTGTCTAAGTCTCTACCAGTGGAGGTAAGACTCCGAGCTAATCTCTAAGATACTCAAAAGTTTCCTTAGGCAAAGGTTTTGTAAAAATATCTGCAAGTTGTTCTTTAGTATTAACATAAACCTGTTTTATTTCTTTTTCTTCAACTTTTTCATTTAGAAAATTCAGTTTGATAGAAACATGTTTTGTTTTAGAATGTAATACTGGATTCTTAGATATATCAATTGCTACAGTGTTATCACAATATATAGTAATAGGTTCTTTGCATTTTACCTTTATGTCTTTCAACATTTTCTTAAGTCAAAGTACCTGTGTACAGTTTGTTGCTGCTGCAACATATTCTGATTTTGTTGTTGATAATGATGTACAACTCTATTTCTTACTTAACCAAGAAACTAATCTCTTTCCAAGAAAGAATGCTCCTTCAGTGGTGCTCTTTCTATCATCCACATCTCCTGCCCAATTTGCATCTGTGTATGCATATAGATCAAAATTTTCATCTTTAGGATACCATAATCCAAGATTTGTTGTGCCTTGTAAGTACTGGAAAATCCTGTTTACTACTGATTCATGATTTTCCTTGGGATTACTCTGAAATCTAGAAACTATACATACAACATTCATAATATCAGGTCTGGTTTGTGTCAAATACAGTAAACCTCCTATCATAGATTTGTATCTAGTTCGATTAACAGGTGTAGATTCATCCCTTTGAGATAATTTGTCATTTGTAGACATAGGTGTGCTTACCGGTTTAGAGTTCTCCATCCCAAATTTCTTGAGTAGTTCTTTCAAGTACCTAGATTGACTCAAAAATAAGCCTTTATCTATCTGTAAAATCTACAATCCTAAAAAGAATTTTATTTCTCCAATCATAGACATTTCAAATTCATGGTGCATTTTAAGAGAAAATTATTTGCATAATCCATCTTCTCCTCCAAAGATTATATCATCAACAAATACTTCCATAATCAAAATGTCATCATTAGTTACTTTGTAATATAAATTGCTATCTGCATTTCCTTTAGTAAAACCAATTTTTAAGAGATACTTATACAATCTTGCATACCAGGCTCTTGGAGCTTGTTTTAGTCCATACAGAGCTTTTCTGAATTTGCAAACCATATCATTGTTATCTGTCAAAGAAAATCCATCAGGTTGTTCAATATAAATTTCTTCTTCAAGATCTCCATTCAAAAATGCACATTTAATATCCATTTGATAAACTTTGTAATCCTTGTGAGCTGCAAAGGCTAAGAATAATCTAACTGCTTCAATTCTGGCTACTAGTGCAAAGGTTTCATTGTAATCAACTCCTTCTTTCTAAGAATATCCCTTAAACACTAGTCTTTCTTTATTCCTGACAACCTTACCATCTCCATTGAGTTTGTTTCTAAATACCCATTTGGTTCCAATTACATTTTTATTTTCAGGCCGGGGAACTAATGTCCAAGTATTATTTTTCTCAATTTGTCCTAATTCTTCTTCAATAGCTTTAATCCAAAATTTATCTTCACATGCCTCATTCATAGATAATGGTTCAATTTGAGAAATAAGACATACCTCTTCATTTGCCAATCTTCCTCTTGTCATGACTCCTTTAAATTTGCTTCCAATTATTTGATCTTTAGAATGATTCAGTCTTACATACCGGGGTGTCTTAGTCTGTTGTTGTTCTTCAATTACTGTGGTATCCTCTGATGATACCGGAGTAACTGGGTCATCATTCTGTACTGGTGGATTTACTGTTGGTTCATTTGTCATAATTTCTATTATTGGTTCAGAGTCTATATACCTTGAAGTTCCTCTAAATTGTTCATCAATCTTTACATTTGTACTCTCAACAATTTTCTGTAATCTTTTATTAAAACATCTATAAGCTTTACTCTTAGATGAATAACCAAGAAATATTCCTTCATCACTTCTAGGATCAAACTTGCCAATATACTCATCTCTTCTAATATAACATTTACTTCCAAAAATTCTGAAATACTTAAGAGTAGGAGTATTACCAAACCATAGTTCATGAGGGGTCTTACCGGTTTCACCTTTGATGTGAACTTTGTTGAATGTATAGACAACAGTGCTTACTGCCTCTCTCCAATACACATGTGGTAGATTTGCTTCTAATAACATACTTCTTGCTGCATCCAAAATAGTTATGTTTTTCCTTTCAACAACTCCATTCTGTTGTGGTGTTTGAGGTGCTGATAATTGTCTTTTGATTCCATTCACTTCACAGAATGTATTAAAATCTCTAGATGTGAATTCTCCTCCTTGATCTGATCTTAAACATTTAATTTTCTTACCGGTTTCATTTTCAAAAATTGCTTTGAATAGTTTGAACTTCCCAAGTGCTTCTAACTTTTCTCTGAGAAAAGTAACCCAACACATTCTAGAATAATCATCAATAATTAGCATGAAATATCTATCACCTTGTAAGCTTTTAGTTCTAGCTGGACCACATAAATCAGTGTGAATTAAATCAAGAGGATTATTGGATTTTTCTGGAATAATTTCGAAACTACCTCTAACCTGTTTTCCAAATTGACATTCCTTGCAAATTGTATTCTGAGGTTTCACAATTTTAGGTAGAGCTCTAATTGCCTTAGAAGTACTAATTTTTACCATGCAATCAAAATTTACATGACATAGTCTTTTATGCCATAGCCAACTTTCATCTATATGAGCAATTAAGCATGCCTTTTCACTGTTATTCAAATGAAAGATATTACCTCTAGTCTGATTACCGGTTGCAATTTCCAAACCAGTTCTATTCATGATTTTGCATTTTCCATTTTTAAATTGTAATTGAAAACCTTTTTCAACTAATTGACCAACACTTAAAAGATTATGTTTTAATCCTTCAATATAGTAAACATTGTCAGTGTTATGTTTACCATCAAGTGATATTGAACCCTTACCTTTGATTGAATGGGCTTTGTCATCTTCGAATCTTACTAAACCTCCATTGTATTCTTGAAAGTTCAAGAATTTTCCTTTGTCTCCAGTCATGTGATGTGAGCATCCTGAGTCAATAATCCATTCATCCTTTGATTCAACTTTATCTGCTAGGGCTTGTTCTACCGGTGGAGCAATAGGTACCTGTTGATCTTCTATTATACCAACAATGACCCATCCGTTGTCTGCTGGATCCTCATCAGAATCATCAGTCACACCTTCATCAGCAATGCAACAGGATTTATCTTTTTTTTCTTAAATCTGTATCTCTGATATTCAAGATTAGGTTTGTATGTCCTTCTAGCTTCCTGAAAATGAAATGCCACATCCAAAATCTTTGGAGCAAGAATATGTGGTGTTGGATGAGATTCCTAAAAATGAAATGCCACAGGTACCTGATACTTAGCAACAATAGATTGTCCCACAAACTCTTGCAAGTGTTAGACATTCTACGAGGTCAAGTAGACCCCCTGAAAGATTTTCTCCTTCTTTGTATTCTATTTTATTAACTGATTTTGGTGAACCAAAAGAAAATGAAGAAGCAATGCAGGTAGATGCCAAACAACAGTGGGAGCTAGGCATGAAAGAGGAGATGGACTCCTTGATGTAAAATAAGACTTGGGACTTAGTCCCTTTATCTGCAGAAAATAGAGCCTTGCCTAACAAATGGGTTTATCGGTTGAAGGAGGAGGAAGGAGGTCAAAAAAGATATAAGGCCATGCTTGTGGTAAAAGGGTTTGCATAGAAAAAGGGTATAGATTATGATGAAATATTTTCTCGAGTTGTAAAAATGACTTTAATTAGAATGGTACTTAGTCTTGTGGTTGTAGATGATTTACATTTTGAACAATTAGATGTCAAAATAGCTTTTCTCCATGGAGATTTGGAGGAGGAAATTTCCATGTTGCAACCACAAGGATATGAGGTCAAAGGTAAGGAGAATTTGGTGTGCAGGTTGAAGAAAAGTGTGTATGGCCTAAAGCAAGTACCCCGACAATGGTATCTAAAATTTGACAGTTTCATGACTGAACATGGTTATCATAGATGTCATTCTGATCATTGTGTATATTTTAAGATATTGGATAATGGCAGTTATATTATCCTTTTGCTTTGTGTCTATGACATGCTTGTTGTTGGGTCTAACATGCAACACATAAATGATTTTAAACAGAACTTATCCAAGTCATTTGCTATGAAGGATTTGGGTGCAGCTAAGCAAATTCTTGGTATGAGGATTACACAAGATAGGAAAAATAGAACCTTGAATTTGTACCAAAGCGAATATATAAAGAAGGTGTTGAAAAGATTTAACATGTAGGATGCAAAAGCAATTAGTACACCTTTGGCTAGTCATTTCCAATTGACTAAGGAGATGTGCCCAAAGGCATAGGAAGAGGTAAATAAAATGTCTAACATCTCGTATTCATCAGCTATTGGCAGTCTGGTGTATGCAATGGTTTACACAAGGCTAGATATTGCACATGCAGTAGGAGTTGTGAGCAGCTTTATGAGTAATCCAGGTATGGAACATTGGAATGTTGTGAAATGGATTCTTCGGTATTTGAAAGGAACTACTATGATGGCATTATATTTCAAAGGATCTAATGCTGCTCTGAGGGGATTTGTTGACTCTGATCTGATGGGTGATATTGATTCACGGAGGAGTACTACAGGGTATGTTTTTACTATAGGGGGAACTACAATCAGTTGGATTTCAAGGGTGCAAAAGGTTGTTGCACTTGCAACCACTGAAGCTGAGTATGTTGTTGCTACAGAAGCCAACAAGGAGATGATTTGGTTGCAATGTTTTTTTGAGGAATTGGGTTAGACACAAGAGGATATCCCATTGTATATTGATAGCCAGAGTGCCATTCATCTTGCGAAGAACTCTGCTTTTCATTCAAGGACAAAGCACATTCAGCTCAGGTACCACTTCATCCAGACTGTTTTGGAGGAGGGCCAGTTATAGCTTGAGAAGATTCACACAAGTGAGAATCCTACTGATATGTTCATGAAGGCAATTCCATAGGAGAAGCTGATTTCTTCATTAGTTTTTGTTGGTCTTCTTGATTGATAATTATGAATTTATACCAGTCGGGTCCTAGTGTTTTATCCAATAGATGTTGCAAGTATAGTGGTGTCATCTAGTATCAGTCTCCAAGTGGGAGATTGTTTGGTGTGGAGCCTGATCAATCTCCAAGTGGAATATTGTTGATATGTGGCGACTAATCAGCAAAGTACTGTACACTCAGCACATATTTTTTTGCCATTTTTTGTTGATGAAAACCAACATTGTAATAAAACCCTAAAAAGGCCGACTTTGTTTGTTGCCCTAAAAACGCATGTTAAAAGCAGTGGCTGGGATGCTTAAGGTATTGTAAGGTTGATGTACTATTTTTGCTGGATAATAAGAAAGATTGGATGATTATGTATGGTGGACGTAACCCAATCTGGGTGCACCACGTTAAATCTCTATGTTATCTATGTCCTATTTTATTTCTTTATCTTTTGTATTTAAATTTGCATATAATTGTTAGTTCATATTTGCTTCGGATCTGCATGAAACCCTAACAATTCAACACTTCTCTAGATCGTAGTTTGGATTTATATGCAATCAGTGAGGCTCTTTTTATGATGAGAAGTATGGTCTAGGTTATTGGCCTTCCTGTAAGTGAAGGTCCCTTCATTGTAATTCACATACTTATTGCAAAAGTATTATTTGATTGTGGGCAAGCTTCCCACCATGGTTTTTCCCTTTACCAGGTTTTCCACCTACAAATCTTGGTGTTGTGTGGATGGCTCTTATTCGGCGATTATTGTTTATGGGTAATTAGATTAACTATTATTCCAGTAAAATTTTTTTGGGTTCTAGTATTAAAGTTTTAATTGATGAATGTTTTTGTAATCAATGACAACTGATTCACCCCACCCCACCTCTTAGTTGTCTTCCGGTTATCTAAACTATCTAACAATTGGTATCAAATTTTTGGTCCTCTCTGTAGAAAGATTAACCCTTTGAGGAGGATCCTATGGTGACTAACAATTCAAGTTCATCTAGTTATTCTTGAGCTATCTTTTGAAGGGATATTCTTAGGCTTGATGGAACAAATTACACAGTATTGAAGATTTAGATGGAGACTCATCTGAGATGTCTTGGCAAGGAGATTTAGGAGACTCATTTGAGATGTCACGTCCTTTAATCCGGGAGCTGGCAATCCTCCTTCAACAAACCTAGACAAGGAGCTTGAGAATGATTATAGAGAAAGAGAAGCCCTCTTGTGTCCACTTTATGATCAGAAAATAATAGGATTAATACATGAATCATCTAGAAAGGCTATATGGGATGAATTGGAGACTCTTAATGAAGGTGACCCTATAGTGAAGGTTTTGAAACTTGATGGTTACCAAGTGAGATATGAAAACCTGAAGATGGAAGAAGATGGAATGATTATTGCATTCATGGAAAGGGTAAATGAGATTGTTATGGGAATTCAATGTTGTGGCGGAACTCTAAGCGAAGATGAAATTGTTTCTAAATTTTTGAGAGCCCTACCAACGACTTAAAAAATGAAGGCTACTGCTATTAATGAGTTGAGAACAATGGGTAATACATCTGTCAACAAAGATACTTTGGATGGGAAACTATCTTGTTTTGAGCTTCAGGAATTTGGACTTTCTAAAGTTGTGAAGACCGAACCTTCTTTTCATGCATCTACATCTGCAACCGGCAAGCAATATTGGAAAGCTTTATATGCAAAAGAATTAGAAGATACGAAGAGAGAAGATGATGAGTTTGAGCAACTTGAAGCACTATTTGGTTGAATAGTAAAGGACCGATAGGAATTATGAAAGAAAAGCACCTTTTAAATATTTCGCATGCAATAAGATTGGTCATTTTGCATCTAGATGTTTTGAAAGGAATTCAAGATTTGAGGAAAAAGTTAAAATATCATTTAATCCTAATCTTCGATATCAGAAAAATATATATTTGAGAAAAATAGAGACAAATCATGCTACATAGCGAATGAGGAGGGCATTACTGATTCAGTTGATAAACCGGCAGAACACTCTGCTAGTGGATCCGGCAATGGGAAGGAATGGGTATTCTTGGCTATCAAGGAAGATGATCCGCCACTACAAGAGAATGTACCTGAGGAGAAGGAACTTGTTGCTAAAATTGAGGAGAATGATGAATGCACAATTGACAGTGGTTGTTCACATCATATGACTAGAGATAAAGAGAAGTTTCTATCTTTACAAGAATTGAATGGTGGACTAGTTAGATTTGGGAATGACAAGGCATGTATGATTAAAGGAAAATGATCTATATCATTGGATGGTAAGAAAAATACTGACAAAATTTATTATGTTGAAGGTTTGAAGCATATTCTTTTGAATGTAGGACAATTGGTAGACAAAATATTTCAATTACAGTTCAAGGATGAAAAATGTAAAATCATTAGTAGATCTGGCTTGGAGATTGCAACTGATATATAGACAAAAGGTAATATATTTCATTTGAACTCTAGTGAGAAGTGTGATATTTTTCCAAGATATATAGGCAATGGAAAGAAAAAATAAGAGAGAATAAAATAGGTGATAGAAATAAACTGTATTCTAACAATAAAATACTGATCAATAGGATCATTACATCGTTGTTGCTATTTACAATGTAGATGAAACTTCTTATATAGGCAAGGCTATATGAATATGTGAGAACACAAACATGACATGTGGCTCAATAAGAAACAAGGGTAGGTAGGAAATAGGTGTAGTGGGTAGGAGAAACAATAAGATATTCCACATGAGGTGGATCACCCACCGAAGGTGGAATTATCACTCCATAATAAGTGGATATGATAGAGTAGTAACAAGATCAATACCATAAAAGGTGGAAATTCTCCTGCACATACTATCCCAATGTGGCACAAACACCAAGTGTCTTATACCCAAACTACTATGAAATGCATTATCCTAAGTAAACTAAAGTAAGGTGTAATAATATCCAAGATGAATAATTATTTACACCAACACCCCCCCTTAACTGCAAGTTAGGGGAATGCACTAAAGTGTACAATGCAACTAAGCAATGCAAGATGGGTCCTGAATACAAGGTCATGTTAGGTACCCATGAAAAAATGAAAATGTAATCTCTCATAAAGTGGGGAAAGAGAAAAAAACCCAATGGGAAAAAACCCTCCCACAAAAGAGAGATGATGAAAGCACACAATGCTCTCAATAATGAATGAGAGAGAAGAAGAGACAATGAAGCTTCCCCCTCAATGTCGAATATCCTACAAGGATGGTCCAATGATGTTGACCTAAATAACTTCCCATAATGAAGAAAGAGAGCCAATGTTGCACCAATAATGTCAAAGTGTGACAAAACCAAGTACCAAGTTGAGGATGATGAATCACTCGCTACAACAGAATGAAGATCAGGCATGGAGACAACCTACTTTGAGCACCATCTGGATACTCGTAAATAGTAGACAGACTGGTACAATCAAAGTCTAATGAGAGTCATGCACAAATTTGTACAGTCTAAGTCTCCACTAGATCCATGCAGTAAGTCTCATAAGATATTCCTAATCTACATGTACAAGAGGATTACATCAAACAGTGAACAATGACAAGATACAAAGAGGTGTGGCACTTTAAGATAGTGCAAGTACAACATTGCTCATGCAAGAGCATATAACATGATAGTACAAATCTGGAAACATGAAAATGATGCCACCAAGTAGCCCTATAGAATACTGTAGAAAAAGATGCCTCTAATTGGGATGTGGCCAAGAGATATATTAAAAACAAACTCTGTGGGGCAACCTGCATCACCCATAGGTACCCTGTGTTGTAGGGCCTATAGGTGGCCTGCGCTTACTTGCAGGTACACCTAGATGATTACATTTAACTTTGTGGAAATAAGAAATGACACAATCTCCAAGAAATATTTATAATTAATAAAAAGAGATTTAAATTTAAAATTAGGGCCAATGGGACACCACTTAATTTCAAATTTAAAATTGACAAAATTAAGTTCTTAAAATTAGGGTAGATTATAATTAACCACTTAATTTTAAATGTGTACTTGAAATTGGGAAGTGTTAGACTTTAGAGGGATCAAAATTTGACAAAATCAACCAATTTTATGGATTTAAGCAATTAAATACAGTCATAACAATCTCCTAAAATTTCAGGAAAAAGCTAGGGTCCGTGTTGAAGTTATGCATGATCCTCCTAACTTTTTTAGAAATTTTCAAGGATGAAATCTACAATGATTTGAGAGCTAACCACAAAAAAATGACTGGCATAGGTGAAATCAAGGTTTCAATGTCAAAATAGGATCCTATTAGGGTTTTGAAAAAGATAAGAAATTGAATTGCAATTTTGAAAAAGGTCAAACCTAATGGATAGGGCCACCTAACATAATATTTAAAAATTGAAATTGGTTGAAATTTATTGAAATTTGCACAAAATCAAATGAAATTTGAAAATTGGGGTTTTAGGACCTAACCACTGAATTTTGAAATTTTGAATTTTGAGAAAAGGAAGAAAATTGAAAATTTGAATTTTAGACAAGAAGACAAGTCTAAAGACAATCACAAATCTGAAAATTAAATGTAAATCCAATTTTTGCATAAATTCAAGTTGATGTTTGAAAATTAGGGTTTTGACAATTAACCACTTAATTTTGTAAATTTGATTTGCAAATTGAACAAGACAATGGAATAATTGAATTTGACAAGCAACGTAATTTTTCTGATCTAAGAGAATAGATATCATTTTTTGCAAAATACAAGTTCAATTTCAATTTTAATAACTAGGGTTTTGAATGAATTAACCACCAAGTTTATGTAAATTGCAAGAAAATTAATATTGTAAATGAAAATTATGCAATGATGAATACTAAGAGGGGGGGGTGAATTAGTATGCCAAAAAATACTGTAAACAAACTTTTATATAGTTTAGCAGATAACTGGTACAATAGATTCACTAATAAACCAGTTAAGATAAATGCAAACCAAATAGCAAACAAATTATTCACCCACAAGAGCACAATCACCATAACACAAGATATTTGGCATGGAAACCCAAATGAGAATAACCAAGGTGAGAAGAAACTAACAAGTAACTATCTGCAGAATAGAAACTAGACCAGTTAAGGTCATACAATGTTCTTCACCAGAACAAATCCTGTTAGGAATCTAGATCTTTGTTAGGAGATAAGTCTTGTTAAAGACTACCTTGTTAAAGGATATAAGATCCATAGTTGTGAACCACCTTGTTAGAGGATTTACAAAAGCTTTGTTGAGCCTACCCATTTAAGGGCTCTAGACTTTTCGAAGATGTGAGTAATCAACAAGTGAATGATCTAGCTAATAGCACAGTCTCCTTAATCAGATCCTTGACAACTCATTGTTAATGCATTTCAGCATTACTTCAGTCTTCAATATCTCCACAGTCTATCTCTTCACATAGACCTAATCTTCTCTTCAATGATCGTATATAACCTTTTCTCTTCTATGTCTCACACATAACACATCTCACATCTCACATGCAAACCCTAGACACGATGTCCTTATAAAGGAAACTAATTTCATGTCAATCCAATAGGATTAGACTACAAGTTCCTAGGTTCACTATATCTAGACACATTTGGTAACACGACACAAAAACACCGCCAAAGTCTCGATGGATGATAACTCATCACACATTGTAGTAATAGCCAATGGTAACTCATCACAGAGTAATACCGGTTAATACAATATACTGATTACTAGTTGTCAAAAATGAAGACTAGTAGATCGTATTGTTCAGATCAAAATTTAACTACCGCTTGGTTCCTTCATACAACTTGAGCTCCTCAAACCATTTTGGATCCTTGTACCACTTGCACTCATCATACTGCTTGCGGTCTTCATACAATTTGTGATCGGCAAACCATTTTCTGTAAAACACCGATAGTCTAAAGACTATACATCCAATAATACACAATACCGGTTGGAGCAATTACCGGTTGAGCATAACTCATACATCAAGAAAGTGTGTGTCCATCAATGACAATCAGAACATCATCAAAATGTTAATAATATCCCCCTTTGGCGTTGATGGAAATACTTAGGAAAATTTTGACATCTAAGTGTTTTTACAACAAAAAAATGCCATAATAAAAATTACTCCCCCTAAGCATATACACTACTCCCCAAACTAGTAACATGAAAGTACATGACATGGTAACATTCACCAAAATTTTAATGTACACTACTCCACCTTTTCCAACAATGACAAAGTAATGCAAAGTAACCCCTTTTTGCTTATATAATAAAATAGAGTAGATGTTCATGACAATAAGGAATGAAATTTCTCAAAAATAGATTTAAAGTCCTGCACAAAAGTTTTCATGGCCAATGTTCATGACTAAAATAATGAAGTAGCAACCTCACTTTCAATCTTCATCTAGAATGCCAGTTCTTCCATTGCATCAATGGTACTCATCTCTCGAGTTACCGTGATAGCTTCCAGGCTGAGAAAACATTTCTGAAGAATCTGCAGTCTTGGCAATAAGAGCAGTTGAAGCTCCTACAAATATTGAGTTTGGTTGCTGATCTCTAAGTCCATCTTGGCAATCTGATGCTGATAATGATGAATGGTTTATCCATAGGTAGTGAATGAATCACAAGGCATCTTGAAATTGCTGATAGATGACTATAACTCTGATTAGAGTTTAGCTTTCTGTTTAAGCACATCATCACAAAATAGATGGGGTTGGCAAATTTTAGTCAACAATAATTTACCTTCACCCATAGCAATACTGATATCATTTAGTTGCTTCAGTAGTTGTGTCCTCAGTTCATTCATTTTCTTGACTAAGCCAACATTGAGTTTCTTTTCATGGTTCTTCTTTACAATTGCTTCAACAACATCTTCCAAGTATTGTACCTGGTCCTCCACTATGGTACAAAGAAGTTTGAGCTTGGATAGAGAGGGATCAGTACTGGGGAGGTTGGTCCTGGGAATTAGACTGGTAAGGGTGTCAAACGCAATTTGTATGACATCCTATTCTTTCTTCCTTCTCAATTCTTATAGTCTCTCCTCTACAAGTTTGATGCTTTGTAGTAGCTCAGACTCATCTGCTGATTGAGTTAAACTTGCAATGGTTAGATCAATAGGATTGGTGGTATCAACCTATTTGATTTGATCACCGATTGCCTTCGGAGTCTTCCCTCCTTCTTTTGTTTTGATCTCTGCTTGTTTGTTCTTCTCTACTTCCTTCTCCTCTTCTTCTCTTTTCTTATCCTCTTCTTTATTCTTTTTCTTCTCTTCTTGTTTTTTCTTCTCTTCCTCCTTCTTCCTTTCTTCTTCCTTCCTCTGTTCTTCTTCTTTTCTCTTATCTTCTTCTCTCTTCTTCTCTTCCTCTTTCTTCTTTTCTTCCTCTTTCTTATTTTCTTCCTCTTTCTTCTTCTCTACCTCTTTTCTCTCATCTTCCTCTTTCTTTTTCTCTTCCTCTCAAACACCTTTGCTAGAATAATCTCAGGTTTCTTCTTAGTTGGTGACCGCTTGGTCACTTTCGGACTGGCAAAGGTAACCGATGTAGATACCGATGGCACTGCTTTTCCCTTTTCTTGTTTTGGTTCTTCAATCAATGTGACCCTTTCCACATAGGTACCAATTTTCTTTTTCTTTGCATCCAGTGGTGAGGCAAGTACGGTAGAGTCATACCCGATCAACATGTCATTCATCACTTCATACCCCATAGGGCCAACTACTTCCTTTCTTGGTTCCATTGCTTCCATTATGCAGTCATCTATCCTTATTGTGAAGAAGATGCCATCTTCATACTTCTTCACAATATCATCAAATATCCTCATTCTCTGGCTCATCTTTCATTTGAATTCAACAAAATACTTGTTTAGAACCTCAAGATATCCAGTTCCTACTGCTTGTAGACTTTCCTTAATTTGTTTGGAAACCAGTAGGTCAATAGAACATTGAACATCACCTATTCTAGGGAAATAACCTTGAAAGTAGAAGAATAAACTGACCAAAAGTTGGCCAAACCTAAACCTTGGAGAATTGTCATGTTTGATGGACTTCAGATTCAGCAACAATTTCTTCTATAGATAGGTACATAGGTCAAATATAATGTCTTCCTTGATCACCCTATAAGTAACATTCATTGTAGTAGCAGGGACAAACTTCATTCTGTTGGCATAAAATATTTGGTAACCAATCACCATGATATTTTACCAGATCATCAAAGATGGTGTTGATGGTCATCACCCGTTGGTCACTCATAGAACCGGTGAGCTTTGTCATTTTAGTTTTGGTGACCTTCTATAGAGACGGTACCTCTCCAATATTGCAGAAATTGATGACAAAATAAATTGGTTCCAGTGTGATGTCATGGGTCCGCTTGGGATACATCTTGTCACCATGCACTCTACTAAGGATGATGTGAATATTTTCTTCTGTGAACTCTTCCAGAAAATATACCGCATTATGTAGTTTCATCTTCTAAAGGAAACTATACTCAGGTTTGATCTTCTTGTCATCCCCACATAATAGACTTAGCTGGGAATGAATTACTAGGGATCCGAAGTCTTCCAATATATAGTCTATATACCCAAAAACATCTCCCTCAATAATAACTCCGATGGGTATTTGAGAAAGGGCATTGTATTTCATTTTCTTTTGAAGAAATTTGGTTGAATCTATAGGTGCACTAGAACTAGAGTGTGATGCAGAAGCCATGATCAGATGATACATAAGAATTTCATAAAATACCTTCACGAACTGGAATTGATGTTTTCCAATGTCGCGCATAAAACACTACTTCAATTGCAAGTTCACTGCTTAGAGTTCTTCATAGATTGCTTGAAGATGGTTGCAAGATTTTGCACAAGATTTTGTGAACTTATAGACAAATCACTTTGGTTGCTCTGCTCTTGAAAAATTCTTGTTTTGAAAATAGATAAGGGAAAATGATTATAAAAACCCTTTAAAACAAACTCTCACCAACCATAATAAATGCATAAATTCTAGGGCACACACCCTAATTTTGCCTTTTACCACTTCAAGCCTTCTATCGACTGATAGGTAACATATAGTGGTTAAGGTCTTTACCGATATAAACCGGGGGTTTGAAATATTTCACCGATATGTTCCCCCTAAGGTTTTTTGAAGGTCAGTTTGCCAGTTTAGAGACTTCCACACTAGGTGCAGAAACAAGTTCATTCTGTGACTCTTCTTCTGATTTCTTTTTCCAAGTTTTATTCATTTCCATTTGAATGGTTTCAACATTAATCTTCCCTTCTAGAGTGATCGGTATATCACCCGATAGGTTCTTTGTCAGTCTGCATGTTTTGACAATGTGTCCCGGTTTGTTGAAATGATGGCATACCATTCCAGGTGTTCTCCATGGTCCATTATTCATACTTCCATTCTTCCTTCTACATGTTGCAGTAGTGTGACTGCTACCACCACAGATCAAACAAGTTTCTCTCCAACTAGTAGCCACTTGATAACCACTTGACCGATGGTCATAGGTATTGTATGGGCTGGGATTTCGGTTCATAGAAGGTTCTGGGATGAATGCTTGAGTCCTTGGAGGATATCTCCCAGTGTTGTAGAAAACTGACCTACATTCAAATTCTCTATGCCCAAACTTGTTGCATGCATAACAATTTCCATTGAATCTATTGCATCTAGGCATATTGTTTTGAAAATAAGGAAAATTATTGTAGGCCTTACTTCTACACACATTGGCAATATGTCCTTCTTCGAGACAATTAAAACAAATAGGTTTAAATTTTTGCTTACCTTTATCCTTGGATGTCAGTTGCTTCTTTTATGCTTCAGTTTTTGTTGCAAAGGTCTCACCTTCCTCATACCCAGAGAAACCAACTCCAATTGTATTCTTTACTGGCTTTGCCGATTTTATCTTTCGCTCTAGCTTAGTAGTAATTTGATTGAATTTGGCAAGTATCTCATTTGACTCAGTAAGTTCTTTGGAAATAGTAGCATTGGATTCCATCAAGGTTGCATTCTCAGAAATAGCCATGTTTAGTTCACCTTGCATTTCTTCTTTTTCCACTTTACTCTCTTGGAAATGAGCAGTAAGGGTACTGATTTCTTACTTTAGCTTGGAGATCTCATGATCTTTGTCTTTTACCAGATCTTCAGCTCTCCTTTTGTTCTCAAGCTCTTGACATGTTCTGATAGTCAGTACTTCCAACTCTTTTCTTAGATTGGCTTTCAATTCATTCAATTTTTCAAATTCTTCAACTAGGGCATCCATGTCAGCTTCATCAGAAGAGCTATTTTCAATAAGTTCCATCAGTTTTTCAGCATGCTCTCTTCTTTTGGCCAAAGAGGCTTTATACTTGACTTTGAGTTCATCATAGGCTCTCTCACTCTGATTTAGATGATGAGTAAGTTCCCTCACACTCTATTCCCCCATATCTCCTTCCAAGTGGTTAGAGTTATAGAAAGGTTGGCTCTAATACCAATTTATGAATATGAAGAGTGTGGATGAATTAGTATGCCAAAAAATACTGTAAACAAACTTTTAAATAGTTTAGTAGATAACGGGTACAATAGATTCACTAGTAAACTGGTTAAGATAAATGCAAACCAAATAGTAAACAACGAATTCACCCACAAGAGAACAATCACCATAACACAAGATATTTGACATGGAAACCCAAATGGGAAAAACTATGATGAGTAGAAACTCACAAGTAACGAATTGCAGAATAGAAACCAAACTGGTTAAGGTCATACAATGTTCTTCATGAGAACAAATCTTGTTAGGAATCTAGATCTCTATTAGGAGATAAGTCCTTTTAAAGACTACCTTGTTAAAGGATTTCAAATCCATAGTTGTGAACCACCTTGTTAGAGGATTTACAAAGGCCTTGTTGAGCCTACCCAGTTAAGGGCTCTAGACTTATCAAAGATGTGAGTAATCAACAAGTGAATGATCTAGCTAATAGCATAGTCTGCTTAATTAGATCCTTGACAACTCATTGTTAATGCATTTCAACATTACTTCAATCTTCAATATCTCCACACTCTATCTCTTCACATAGACCTAATCTTCTCTTCAATGATCGCACATAACCTTTTTTCTTCTATGTCTCACACACCACACATCTCACATGTCACATGCAAACCCTAGACATGATGTCCTTATAAAGGAAACTAATTTCATGTCAGTCCAATAGGATTAGACTACAAGTTCCTAGGTTCAGTGTATCTAGACACATTTGGTAACACGACAAAAAAATACCGCCAAAGTGTCGGTGGATGATGACTCATCACATATTATAGTAATATTGGTTGGTAACTCATCACAGAGTAATACCGGTTAATACAATATACCGATTATCGGTTGTTAAAATGAAGACTTGTAGATCATAGTGTTCCGATCAAAAGTTAACTACTGCTTGGTTCCTTTGTACCGCTTGGGTTCCTCGTACCGCTTGGGGTCATCATACCACTTGCGGTCTTCATACAATCTATGACCAATAAACCATTTTTTGTGAAACACCGAAAGTCTGAAGACTATACATCCAATAATACACAATACCGGTTGGAACAATTACTGGTTGAGCATAACTCATACATCAAGAAAGTTTGTGTCCATCAATGACAATCAAAACATCATCAAAATGCCAACATGCAATAATTTTTAATGTAGAGAATCTAAGATGTCACATTCACCAAAATGTAATATGGTTAAAAATGATGAAGGGAGATCAAGTGGAAAGCTTTACTCCCCTCAAAAGAGGGATGAATGTTCCACAAAGGAATCCCTTCAATTTTCACACACATTACATTTAAAAGAGGGGTTGAATTTAGTAGATTCAATCCCAATGGTAAGGGCTTGAATACTAAGAAAATTATAGTAAATTTGGAATGTATTTAGTAGATGCAAGTTGAAGTTGTGCACCTAGAATTATTAGTAGAATGTCAAGACAAAGCTTCCCTGCAAATCTGAGAAAAAATTGCAAGGGCCGTTGAATTTGCAAATGGTCCTCCGAAATATCCGCATGACAAAAATGGTGTTTTTGTCTCTAAAAATGAAGCCTAAACCCGCAATTGTAGTTTCGCACCTACAACCTACAAAATAAAAAAGAGAGGGACATTTTTTGGGGATTAGGGATTTACCTTTAGGTTAAACCCCATTTTGGAATTAACCAAGTGGTTGAAAAATTCTTGCAAGTAAATGAAAGGAAATATCTAAAGTAAAATCCACCTCAAGAAGGGGATGTAATTGAAATGTTGATACCTTTACTTGAAAGGATATGTGAAATAGGATGTCTTTAATGTTGATAGAAATATCCTCTTAAATGGTTGAATCCTTGACTTGAGTGCAACACCTAGCCCTAAAAGGAGACTTGAAATGTTCAATGCTTGAATGAATGCTTGGATGTTTGAATGCTTGCACTTGATTTTTCTTTATGATCAACTTTGCTTATCATCGATTTATCTCATCAAATTATGATCCACTTATGAAAATAGGAGGGGAATTTCTCCTTAAATACTTGCCAATTAGGGGTGTTTAGATGATTTCCCATCTTAGCCTGATAGAGGGAAACTTTTTCCTGCTCAACTATTGACGAGCCCAATGCAAGAAAGGATCAAAGGGGATCCAAAATAGGTCTAGGACAAGGGAACCATGCCCCTATCCTAGGAGGACAAAGGCACAATGCCCCTATCCTAGGGAGACACAGACGCCATGCCCCTATCCTGCCCTAATTTAGGATAGGAAGCATCAAGAGATAGTGAAACATGATGGAAAAGGCAAGTTGTTGATGTCTTAAGTATGTTTTGGGTCTCCAATCAGGCTTAGGGATTCATCCCCTAATGCAAAGACATAAATGTGGTCAAAAATTGCAAAGGTCACAATTTTATGACACTGCAATAGTGAAGTAGTAAGATCCTAAAGTCCTTTGGGGGCTTGGTGTATCTTGCATCTTTGATGAGTTGATAAAATTTTCTAATGTGAACCTTTGTAATTTATCAAGACTATGATTTACATCTCATACTCCTGCTAAAGTGAGGTCTAAATGCAACATCCTAAGTTGTACTCCCTTATAACTTTATAACTATTTGGACCTTCACCTTGGTATTCATGTCTTGAGCCCTAATCAAATCCTTGATTCTGCTCATACCATGCAAATATCTCAAAAAATTTAGAATGCACACTTTTTTACCCTCTTTTCTTGGTCCCTAATTGCTCAGGACTAGAGCATTGGTTCCCTGGTCCTCAAAGACTAGAGAGTGCAGTGATTTGGTCCTCCCAATTTCGGCCCATTTTGGGGCCCCTCAATGGAAAAATCATTTAAGCAAGAATCATAATTCCATGTTGGTGCATATTGTAAAATTAATTGGTTTTCGAAAAGCATGTATAAAAGGAGGTCTACCCCTCTCACTTTGAGAGCCACATAAGAGATTCATGCAATCAATTCAAGTAATAAAGTATTTTTAATTCAAGTGATCAAGCAATTAGTCTTCTTTCAAGAATTGGAGTCAATATTTATGTTCTATGTTTATGAAGACTTCATGAAACCCTAATTCCTTATGGAGACAAAAACAACTCCATTAAAAGATACAACATTAGTGTTTCAAACATTATTTAGCATTTATATCAAAAGGAGTTCACTTTCTATTATTGCAATTCAATTCCATTTCGGATACAACATTAGTGTTTCAAACATTATTTACCATTTATGTCAAAAGGAGTTCAATTTCTATTATTGCAATTCAATTCCATTTCATTTTTATTTCATGGTTAATTCCAAAACCAGGGTTTGACCTAAGACAAACCCCTATTCCCAACCTATTTTTCTTCTCTATTGTTTGTAAGATCATGTACAAAGCTATGATCTTCAGAATTGAGTTTATACATGAACAAGTTCCCCTTTGGACATGGAAAAGTATGGAGGACCAGAGTGGTGGGCATTTTAGGCTTGGCATTTTAGGAGCTCCTTTAGGGAATGGATCTGAAAAGTCTTATATTATTTGGATCCATGTTTGTGGATCAATTCAACAACTGTAGCTCATTGTTCATGCAATTTCACTTCAATTCCAACACACTTACCCTAATTTCAACATTTTTACAATTCAACTTAAAAGAGGACAACCACCAGCAAGGTGAACTTAATAAAATTCTTAGCCCTATCCTTCTTGGTTTTGAAGCTAGATCTATTAGGTTCACCCTTGTTTTAATATAATGGTCCCTAAGTTTAAATTAGTGATTTTTACATATAAAGGTGGAAACCCTAATATTTTTCACCATTACAATAGGAAGTTTGTAGAAGAGATGCAAAAGGAATTTGAGATGTCTATGATATGTGAGTTGTGATTTTTTATTGCTCTACAAATTACTCAATCAAAAAAAGCATTTTTATTTCTAAGAGCAAGTATATCAAGGTGATGTTGAAGAAGTTTAGGATGGATAATTCTAAACCAATTTTGACCCCCATGGGTACTAGATGTAAGTTAAGAAAGGATGATGAATATCTAGATGTTGATCATAGAAAGTATAGATCTATGATTGGAGGATTGTTGTACTTGATTACTTCAAGTTCATATATTATGTAGGTTGTTTGTTTCAAGGGTAGATCTTAGGCTAGTCCTGAGAAATCTTATAATCAAGTTGTGAAGAGGATATTCAGATATTTGAAAGGGACTTTGGATTATGGGTTATGGTATAGGAAGAATGATGATTTAATACTAAAAGAATAGATAGATACTGACTAGGCTAAATGTGCAGATGACAAAATAAGTACAAGTGTGGACCATTTTTCTTGCGAGATAGATTGGTCTCTTGGTTGGGTAAGAAACAAGATTCAATATTATTATCTAATATAGAGGCAAAACACATTGTAATAACATCTTGTTGTAATCAAGTCATGTGGATGAACCAAACTTTTAATGATCTCAAGGTAGTGTATGATGAAGCAATTTCTATTTTGAGTGATAATACAAGTGGGGCTTAACATTTCAAAGAATCTAGTAACACATTCAAGGTCTAAACATATTTCATTCTAGCATCATTTCTTAAGAGAGAAGGTTTCAAATTAGTAAATCATATTAGAGTATGTTCCTATTAAAGAATAGATTGTAGATATATTTACTAAGGTATTAGAAAAGGATGCAGGTTTGAGTATCTCTCAAAAAGGTTGGGGGTAATTTCCCCTCACTTTTTAAACTATATGCATCCAGGTGGTGCATCTGTCCAAGAGGAGATATAGAGTTCATCTTTTTCTCCTGGATTGATGTGGAAAATATTATCGAGGGGAGAAGTGAGTACCATAGTTATCAAACCTAATAAATAAGTAAGAGAGAGTTCTTTGCAAAGTTTCCTTTTCCTTTTATGTCAAAGGCAGAGATATATATATAGATTTGGAGAAATAGTGCGAGAGATCGGTTGTATGCACTCTTCATTGCTAGTGGTGTTTCCATCAATAAAAAAGGAGAATAATGTTAGAAACTTGAGTTGTTGTCATTGATGTCAAATTGTCTTGTATTGTTATTGATGTCACTATGTATTATGTATGATTAGGCAAGGATTGTTTCCTAGTATTGTTGAATTGTTTGGTGAATATGTTGAGGTGTTTTTGAAGGATAGTGTAGCGGAATTTTCAATATGAAGGATAGATTTTTTAATGTCTAAGTGGAAGAATGTATTTTATTCCTTTGATAATTGAAGATTATGTGTTGTGGATCTAGATATATATTGATACTTTATATATATTATACTATCAGGTTTGCAAGCCGCCTATTGCTTAAATGGTAGAGTTGATTGGTTTTCTTTCTAATAGTGAGGTAGTCTATTAAAATTAGTCAAAAAATTGCTTCTGGATATGTGGATTCAAGTGCTATGGTTTGAAGGGAATTATTATGTGTTTTGTGCAGTGCTTTAGTCCAATTTTTAGTTGATGATTTGATTAGCAAATGAAGTTATTATGTTATGAGATCTGCACTATCAAGTGACTTAGTTTTTGGTTGATTTTAGTGGTGTATCCTACTTCAATCATATTATTTTCATCCAAATTTTCTTTGGTGGATGAGTTCAATTAGCTTTCTGGGTCTCACCATGGTGTGTATAGATCCACATTATGTAATTTTCATTGGAGGTTTGTTTTGGGTTTACTAGTTAAAATGCTTTAATGTTTATCTACACATTATATTTGATGTTGACCTTGGAGGATGTATTAACATGTATCGTCTAGTGGAATAGTCTGGAAATGATTTTTTGTGAATTTTTGGGTCCTCTTTATCTCTTGGAGTGGACTGGAATGAATTTTTTAGGTTGTGGTGCATAAATCTATGCAATATTATTTATTATGTCTATGGCCAACCTCGATAAGGGTTTTAATGATTAATCTTGTATATAAATAAGTACATATATGTTAATGATGATATGGGATGTGTGTGAATTGACAAGAAGTGGATGCGAATGATTTGCAAGAATATTTGATGTTGGAGATGTGCAAAAGTCAACTATGGAGAGCTTTGATGATGATTACTTCAATTTCATAGTGTTATGAGATAGTATTTCAAGTCAAATGTGTTTTCCCTGATATTGGTCACTTGATAGAGTGGTTCAAGGAAAATTTAATGATCACACGATCTTGTTCTTTCTAATTCAATAATTCCTTTCTCTATCAGAACGTAATGCGTCTCTTGGTAACATTTTATATCTTGCCTTAAGATAGTGTGTTTTAGTTTTGCAAGTCATTTGTATATTTCCGTAAGGTTGTCCACCTTAGTTTTGCAAGTTCTCTTAGTAGTAGTGGGTTTCAATAGAATTTTTTTAATAAATTATTCTCATATTGTGAGTGTGATTCTTATTGTGGTTTTTTCCTACTTGGGTTTTCCACATAAATATGTTGTTTATGTGTTTATTGTGCATGGTGATTTCATGATTTATTACTATTTTTGATAAAGATAAACATGTTTTACAAGAGCCTATAACCCAAAGTTTTATAGACCAAGGCCAACAACGAAATAGACATTAAACATAAGCAAACACAAGAGAAAAACCCAACATAGACCCAAAGCCAAAAGCAACACAAAAAGCCCCAAAAAATATGGAAAATCACTCAATTGAGACAGTGCACTAGTCCTAAATAATCTTCTTGTTGATTTTCTCTAGATCCGCCATAATGAATCTGGAGGTGTTCTAGCTTTGGCACTTATTCCTACAGGGATCCGAGATAGTCTTCCCTTCAGCAAAATTCTCACCACCCTCCGAAGCATTTTTTTTATATTTTTCCCCCAAGGGAGGATCACTGGCTATTTGTCTAGCTCTATAGTCTGCAATCATGGCATTGATTTTTTTTCAAACCTTTAGCATTGCTACTCATTACCTTGCTGTTGATTTCCACTAGATTATTCAAGTTGTCTTTGTTGTCATCCACATACTCTTACAACTTATCAATTTCGTGCTCATGGTTGATCTTCATAGTTTCGACATCATGAGACAACTTTTGAATCATGATCATGAAGTTCTCATTTTTACTAGGCCTAGGGGAATCCATGAAAGTGTCAATAATACCCTTAATCCCATCTTCCACGGTTCCAATTTCATTACCAACCCACTTCTAGAAGCTCTCCTAGCCCCTAGTGACCTCAAAAATTAGGTCTTCCAACACCTCCACCTTTTGACTAGCTTCATTATATTTATTCATGGTCCCTTGTTCCTCGTTATCCATATTGATGTGGATGTCTACCCTAATCTCATGATCCTTGTCTTTGGACCCACTTGACTTGGTAAATTTTGTTTTCTTCTTGATGGGTGGCTCCAGGTCTTGCATTTTCCTGCTACTGGACTTAAACTTTCTTGCCGCCCACCTTGGAGGATTTCTTTTCCTACTGCTATTAGTTTTAGGGGTCACCATAGGCTCCCCTTCTTTCTTCGGTCTATACTCAGCGTCTTCTAAATCCTTAATATCACGCCAATCAAGAATTATTACTGTTGTGATTATATATTTGAGATTTAAAGTTTAAAGATAAAAAATAAGTTATTTTTGAGGTTTAGACTAATACACCCCCTCTCTCCATGTTGTGGTGTGTTCAACAACCCTATCTTGACAAAAAAAGGATTTATTGAAGGATAATAGGAAAATGGATTCAAAAGATTTCATTTACATCTTTCAACGATTGCATGAGAGTAGGGTGGATGCAAGAAGTTGGGTCCTAATTCTGCGTAAGTCTGCGAGCAAAAATATTTTTGTTACTAGAAACGAGAACCCATTTTTTAAGAAACGGACACCCGTTTAGCTTTAGGGCCCCGTCCCAAAAAATAAAATTAGTGCATGTTTAGAAAAATGGGTGCTCATTTAGGATCGGACCACCATAGAGAAACAGGTGCTCAATTTTTGGAAACAAGCACATGTTTCTAAAAATGGGTACCTGTTTCTAAAAACAGGCACACATTTCTTAAAATGCTACAAATTTCAAAACTGTTACCCATTTTTTGAATTTTCAATAATGGGTACCCATTTCATAAAATATGGAGAGATAAACACACCTATTCCTTAATTTTGGCTTCGGCTTAGGCTTTGTGGGACCAAGCCTATGCTTGGACCTCCAGAAAATGGCTAAGGCACTAGAATACCAGATTTTTGCCTTGCCGTAATTTTTGAAGGTCTTCCTAATCATATTTTTTGATGAAACGAAAACCCATTAGAGTTCTCACTATCCTAATTTTAACAATGTAAATTTTATAGTCAGATGATTATTTTTACTATTTTTGCATTATTTATTAATCAAAAGTGTTACCTAAATGTAAAATAGTGAGGTTCAGTGAAACTTTAATAATTTTTTTGTTTTTGAGTTTATTGGAAAATAAACTATATGACATCAATCTAAATACAACTATTTTGAATATTAAACAAATTAAATTAAAAAATATGAAATTTGCATCAAATTATGGTGGTCGTACACCAAATATTTTGAAAATGTAGTTTATAGTCAATTAAAAATTAATAAAAAAATTATATTTAATAAAAAAATAAGAAAAAATGTTCTCATCAATATTTTGTGTCTTAGGTATCTTTTCCTAGAAGGATTTGCAAAAATTCATTTATTTACGTCAACATATGGTGGTCGTACACATGTATGGTATGGTCCCGAAATAGGCATTTTGAGAAAGTGGTTTTTAAACATGTTTACTAATAAGAAATTTGTACCATGTGGGTATTGAAATAAATTAATTTTTTGAAAATTCGACTCTGAGCACTACATTCTCTAGCATTGAATTTTTTCCAGATTCAATCTCCAAGTGCCTCAAATTTTGACATCAATTGACAAAAAAATTGATAAATAGGGAAAACACTTCCACTTTTTGCCCGAAAGTGGGACTCAACTTCTTCTAGCCACCCAATAGTTTAACTAATATTATATAAACAAATAAATACAAACGTGCATAGGATGCATTTCAAAATGTTTTAAGGAATGACTAAGGTGAGGATAGCCAAATTTCAAATTCCATGAAGTAATTTTAAGACTATATACATGAAAAAATCATATGCAATAGATTCAGCCTTTAATCAAGCTATTATACTACTAGGTGAAATGAGATCTCAAGATAAAATACTAGAGGATAGGAGAGTAGGTGAAAATATTTTAAAAAATTTTCCTGCAATGTTTGAATTAATTGTGGTGGCTATTAAAGAAAAACAATCTCTCACATTTTTCAGTTGATGAGCTACATCCATCTCTCATTTATCATGTGTGTAGACCAAGAATATCATCAAAATCAGGTTTGGAGAATGCCTTTATGACACAAGTCTCAATAAACCATGGTAGATGTAGGAAAAGATCAATTTTTAGAGGTAGATGAAGAAATTTATATAGATGTGGAAAATCAAGTGGAAGAGGTAGTCATCAAATGTCAACTCATAATCAATCTCAAGGCCAAATGTATGATAATTCTTAAATTCAATGTTATTATTGCAAGATATATAGGCATTACTTCAATGAATATAGAAAGAAATATTACATATTCTAGGTAACAAAGTGCAAATTTTAGGAAAGAAAAGTAGAACTACAGACTCATGTTCGAAGAGAGAAATAGAAAGAGCTAATAGTATTAAGTATGAATATCATTAAAAAAACCTTTGTTAACTATTATCATATATTTCTACATTCATATCCCTTGTTTTTCTTGTCATCATGGAAAAAATACAAAAAAAGAGAATTATTTGGTCAACAATAATTTAAAAATTAAAATTTTGCTACTTAACAATAATTAGAAGCTAAAAATTACTGCCTAGCAATTAAAAAAAATGTAACAATAATTAATATTTTGTTTAGTGGAGGTAACAAGCATCAATACAAAACACACAAGCTTGAATGTATAGAGAAATTTTGAGGAAGCCACAACATTAATTTATTTTTCAAACTTCTCAATTATGACACACAATAAATGGAAGCCACAACATATAGAAATAATTTTATCTTCCATTCTAGTTATTTTAAAAGAACTATATTAAAAATGTGGTTTCTTTAAATACCATTTTGGTGATATGTCCACACAGTTTTTTTTAATTTTTATTTTAAATTCTTCATTGCGCTACCTATAGGCATGTGGCAACATCTAAAATAGAGTAATTGCTACTTTAAAATCAAATAACAAGGTATTACAACTATAAATCCTTAGAAAAAAATGAATAAAATGCTCATAATACATTAAATGTTACAAATGTAATAGATATAGCCACCAATACTTAACAAAACAATTTCTTAGATTTGTCAAATGATTGGGGTTGCTTGCTTGTTCATTAGTTACAACCCTCTTACTTTTGGGCATAACTCATTCTATTTTTCCTTATGTTCTTGTTATGTCTACTGCTCTTAAGTTTTATAATGACGTACATTATGGTAAGTCTTCCAAGGGGGTCTCTCCCTTTCTTTCCATTTGGTTCCAAATTTAAAAAATCACCCAACTTGGATTGTTATGTATAGGAGGAAGAGAGGTCCTCTTAAGTTTAGAAAATCATTAGTAGAATTTCCCTTTGTTGCCTCTAAAATTGCTTTCCTCTACAAATCAACTCTACTTGGTGATGATAATCATATTGGCAAATCCCTTGTCTTTCACATGCTTGTACAAAATTTTGTGAGGATAATTGATGAGCTATATATTTGCAAAGATTTGTCAAATCTCCAAATAGGATCAGTTAGTAACATGTACTTTCTTCCAAAGAGGCATCTGAGAATTAATCTATGCTTTGGACTTTAGATATGTTAATTGGTTTTTTCCTTCAAGTTCGAGCTATATATATGTTTTGTCATTCGATACATATATATTATTTTAAATTAATTATGTCTTGAAACATAACCTTCTAATCGTTTAGATCATCTAAATTTAATTCAATGCTAACATGAATCTTATTTATATATCTAACATTAATCCCAACCTCAACCTTATTATAATTGTATCAAAACAATCTTTTAATTTAAAACCTAATGATAATTGTAACCCTTAACATATCCTTTACCAATAGACAAAGCCAAAGTCTAACCCTAACTATAATCTTAACCTTAATTTTACGAAATTATATTATTAGAATGCTTTTTTTATTTGTTTTTTTTTTCAATAATATTGGGTCAAAGCGCTAGGATTTTTAGTCTAGCTCTAGGTCACACGACCTTCCTCCTTCTCCTTGGCATTAATGCCTCGCCTAGCCATCCATTTCTCCTCATATTTCCTCCATCACCAACATTTCCTCCAACACAATTTCCTCACAAACGTCATTTGAGCCAAGGGATATTTGAACCTTGATTGCACTATTAATAATCCAACCACTTAACTATCACACTATAAGATGAATCTCTATATTGTTAGAATGTTAAAAGAAATATTATTTCAAATTATTTATAAAATAAAAAAATAATAACACTAGTTAATAATATACAAATAAAATTATTATTGATAATGAAGGTCGGCTCTTGGAAAAGTAGTACCGTTTTATTTTCAATAATAAAAGGTTACGTATAAATGTACATAGAATATTAATATCCTTTCCAAAACAAGTAGCTGTTATCTTAAAAAGGAGGTGAAAAAAAGCGGTGGATGGTGCAGTCATGCGGACGATTACAGATAATTTCAGAGATGCGGATTTGGAATGCGGACGATCATATAATCCCAGATACAGAAACACGATGCGGATTTTGAATGCGGATATATTTGCGGAAGTAGATGCCCACATGGATGAGGACTTGAAATACGGACTTCAAATCGGGAAATCCAGCCGTCTCTGGCGCAATATGATTTCTAAGTCCTGCACAAATCTTCCATTTTCAGAATTACTAAAGGTCTACCAAGATAGATATGGTGCAAGTACTCAACGAGGCGATAATAATGAAACTAAATCTCCTCAGGAATGGGATACAATTGAGGACAATAATAATAATAATAATAATCCCGATCTCGATCATGACGCAACGGAGGAGATTTTGCGAAGACTTCCTATGCCCTCATTGATGAGAGCCAAAAGCATTTGTAAAGCTTGGAATACGGCAATATCGGCCACCAATTTCAATGTGAATAACGAGGGAGACAATTTTTTGACCCAGCAGACCTACCAAGGAATCGCCTTCTTCTGTGTACCTCTCAACATGTGGTTTCAAATCCCTTTGCCGTGGAATAAAATTACATGGAACCACCAGAATGGCTGCGCGTTTCATCTGTGTGCTGCAGCGGCAGGGCTTTTTCTCTTTCATCATTTGTCTGGTGAGTCTGTCATATATAACGTTCTAACTAAAAAGCGCAGATTCTTGCCTCCTGATCCGGTATGGACGCACCGATGTGCCGTGGAACTGATGGTCCATGCAGATCACTTTGAAATTTTTACTTTGAATATCTACGATATAGCTCTGCTCTATGATTCAAGTACAGATCAGTGGAAGGATATCAGGACCGATTTTATCATCGATGAGATACACGAGCATCATTGGACGAGCACACTACACAAGGGCATAGCCTACTTTACATGTAACTTTGGTCGTCATTTGGTTTGCTATGACTTTGGCAGCAGAGAGTTTCAGTTGAAGGAGATCGAAGGAGGGTTGCCTCCAAAAATTGATAATGATGACTCTCATAACAATTCCTACACCTCTCTGCCTTGCTTAGTGTCGTGCAAAGGGAAACTGCTTTTGGTGGGGAGGTTAGCGAAGGAGGCCGGGGATGGAGGGTCCATATGGGGTGGTATCCCTTTCATCAAGCACTGTTCGGTGGGGATATGGGTGTTGGAGAATAATGAGAGTTGGTCTCTTCTTTCTGTTACTCCTCATGAGTTGTTAGAAGACACGATCATGTCATCCCATGGAACAGATTTTATGGTTGCTGCTTCATCAGATAAAATTTGGTTTACGATTAAAAGCAGCAAGAATGTCTTGACCCTTGACTTGATGTCTATGGAATGGAGTGTGTTGCCAGGCTATACAGGTGAAGATCTGGTTGATACCGTTCCAAGGAGGGCGTTCTTCGTACCCTTTAGTACTTCTCCGTCTTTATTTTGTCCGCAAATCCACCAAAGGATGCCCATTCAGTAAATAGCGTATAGTTGTGAAACTAAATAAATGGATACTAGTTGGGAAGGGACCTTTAGAGAGTTTATCCAAACATTTAAAAAGTAAATAAAACATTATTTTTCTCTCAATTGTGTTTTGAGGTCAAAATCTTATATAAAAATTAATCAATTTGTTTTCAGAAAAATTAAGAAGTTAATGTGGAGCTTGTGAATTCTTGCAAATAATCTAAAAAATAATTATGCATTTTTATTTAATACGAATAATTAATTAATTAATCTCATTATGCACATTTTATTCATTATATCCTTAGAGTTCTATTTTTGAGTTGCTATGTCACTTTGTGGGGCCATTTGAGTGTTGGCTTACTACATGTATAGTGTGGAGCATCAAATTATGGGACTTGGCACTATTACACACTTTTGGAGATAAGAGTTTTTAAAACAAGCTCACAAATATGCACTTGGGTGCCATGTGTCCTTGTTTGTTGAGATAACTCTTCGTGAGATGAAAATTGCTATTTCAAGACTTGCAAGATGAGACGAATTAATTTTTGGCAATTTATATTTATGGTGAATATATATATTTGGAAATGGTTTCGGAAACCATGGACAAGTCTACCTTTCAATTTTTTTTATTTATAAATATGTTGCTGCCTAAGTTGTTTTGATGAGACACTTTGGCTATTTTGTGAAATATTGTTATTTTGCCCAAATTACTAAAAGAATCCCTATTGTTGTAACTACACTTGAAAGAGAATAGACTCTAAATGTTTTATTGCAATCCTTTTTACTAATAATTCAATTATTTGTATGTTTGGATAAACACAAGTTTTTAGCCTGGTATAGGCCCAAAGAAATTGCTTATAGAGGATCGCCTCCCACTTATGCCACTTCTAGGGGGCCATCTTTCCTCATTATAACTTCACTTACTCAAAACCACACGTTCAATGGCTGAATAAAGCTTGCACAGTGTGCGAGCAAAACAGTATAGTCAAGGCACATATCCTTGGAGCACATAGTAATTAAATAAATTAGAAATTTATTTAATTAGAATAAATGGAAAAAGGGGATTAAATAATTATTTTTCAATTATTTAATCATAGTAGAATAATCAGCTTAGAATAAATGGATTAAATAATTAGAGAATTATTCAATTGAAGAGGAATAGTTAGGATTAGTCAACTAAGATCAATATTACTTGATTAGCAAGAAATTGTATGCAGGAAAAGTGGGACGATAGAACTCAAAATGTGAAAAACAGAGCTCTAGGGAACCTTGCTCACACACCCACAGGACTTCTTGGTGCAAGCTATGGAGTTATGAAGTATAACTCAGCTTCCCAAGGATGGTTCCATGGTTCTCTATCTTGCACGGTCCCTCAAACCAATGTTTTTTCTCTTAGATCACTAGGCAAAATGGTTTAGGGATGGCAAATGGAAGAACGAGGGATGCTTTTTGTTGATTTAATATGAGATGCATCCTAATCTATGAATGATGCTACAAATGCAATAAACTAACTATAAAATGACAAGGTTAGTAAACAAAACTATCCTAGCATACTATACTAGTTCATGATTTAAGCTATATGATAAGGAACATACTCTAAATTAGCATATTTAGATTAATTCCTGATTTAAAAGAGAAGCTAAATGATGAGCATATAAAATATGAAAGCTTGAATGGATTTGAGTATAAGTGAGATGCTAAAGTCTTGGATCTTTTTAAAAATGGAGGAATGAGAGCTCTATTTATAGCAAAAATAGGGCAATGGATGGCCAGGATTGAAAGAGTTAATCAAGGGTTGAGTTTGAAAGTTGGGAATCCATGTTCGCAATTTGCACCAATGAAATGGTGACAAATGTCAACATAAGACTGGTTGAGAGAAGGGGCTGGAGACATTAAATGCCTCAGAAGACGTCATGATTATCTTAGGGGTAATGGTTATGGTTAAGTTAGGATTACCCACTGGATTAAGCCTTTATCAAAGGATAAACTTTTGTGCAAATGATTAAGGGATAACCAGGGTCAAAGCAATGAATGCTTGATGAGACCCTTGGGTTACATGGAGGTTGAGTTAAAAGAAATTCTTTAATCATGCTAAAGGGTTGAGTTAACCATTAATGGTTTGGAAGACTTTGGAAAATTAAGTGGTTGAAGCCTTTAAAGGTTTTCAAAGACTTTGAGGATTTGAGAAGTGACCTCCCCTTGCTTAGGGATGTGACAAAGTTTAGGAGATGGGTTAGGGTAATTGGAAGCGATTAGAAGAGTCTAGAAGGGGGTTAGGAATAGGGTTTAGGAGGCAAGCGGGAGATGTAGGATTTTGCAAGTGGATGGAGGGATAATAGGATTTAATTGAAATGAATTTACTTCAATTTTGTTGCAATTTGGGGAAATTAAATAAATTAGATTTATTCAATTTAGGATAACTGTTTAATTAAATTTCAATTTAATTAAAAGTGGATAGAAGGGATTTAATTGAATAAAATGATTTATTCATTAAATGGTAAAAAGAAGTCTAGTGAATTTAATTTAAATAAATTGAATAATTTACTTAATTTAAATAGAAGAATGTGGGTGATTCAATTAACTTAGATTTAATTAAATAGAGAAACGAACATAAAATATTCATTTTGGAATATGGTCATTTTTATACGTCTACATTTTGCTCCTCTTTGAAGTGACGTGTGTGCACATGTTAATTCAAAGAAAATGATGT
This sequence comes from Cryptomeria japonica, assembly GCF_030272615.1. Lineage (NCBI taxonomy): Eukaryota > Viridiplantae > Streptophyta > Pinopsida > Cupressales > Cupressaceae > Cryptomeria > Cryptomeria japonica. The sequence continues at coordinate 167,206,293 of NC_081414.1, forward strand.
GTCATTGTGATTTATGATCAAATAAAATTTTTATGTCCTTTTGAGATATGGCATGCCCCATTTTTGATAATCAATGTAGATAATGCCCCCTGAGGAGATGAATAAAAATTTTTTTAGAAAATTTGTTTAGATTTGATAATTGTTTTACATTGTAAAAATTTGACTAGGGGGAACGTGTAAGTTGATTCATCTCCCGATAATTGACGTGCTATAGGGTATGAGGGAGACCGCGAGCAAATTACATGCCCATTTCCCTAACCCTAATTTCTTTTTTCTCCTATAAAAGGGGAAAAGTGTTTTGATTTGATTCATTTGTGCATTGTTGACATTTGAGAAAGAGATTTTGGAGAGAAGTCAAAATGCCCATTCCTTATTCTAGGCATCGTTTTGAGCACGTTCGAAGGTATCGGAGGCCTGCCGCATATGGACCACTAGTAAGTCAACCTTTTTGACCCCTTCTTGATTTTTTATTTTGACGTTTTGGTCATTTTTTTTGAATTTTGGTATGCAATTTTTTCGTTTTAGCGCATAGGGGTCTTAGATTAGCACATATGAAAAAAGTTGTAGTGCATGGTGGTTGAAATTTTGGGTGCGTCCGAAATTTTAGCGTAGCGCATCTATTTTCTAGGTTAGCGCCTTGGGTTCCTAGGTTAGCGCATGGTCTTGGATTAGCGCATTAGGGACATAGGGTAGCGCAGAAAGTGAAAAGGTTAGTGAGTTGGGTTAACCTAGCGCATAGGCTACACAAAGGCTCGCATGGGTAGGGGGAAGTAGTGTGTAGGTTAGACCTAGCGCATAAGGTTAAATAAGTAGCGCGGCCGCAAGATAGGTTAGCGCGTAGAGTTAGTCTAGTGCATAGGATAGGTTAGATGGCGCATGGAGAAAAAAGGGTAGCACGTAGAGTTAGTCTAGTGCATAGGGTGGATAGGATAGCGCGTGAAGAAAATAGTTTAGTGCGTGGATGTGTTTTATCATGTAGACAATCTGTTTTAGCGCATCGGGAAAAATTTTGTGAGATAGGACAATTTTGCGAATGAGAAAAATTGATAGGATAAGGCCAGTTTTGTCAAGATAGGTGTAATTTGTTCGTTGTTGTGTCTGTTGTCATGGTGTTTGTTAGTTTGTCCAATATGAGTGTTGATATAACTTGTTTCGATTTGCGATATTTCAAGTTATGCATAGATATTAATGTGAAATTGATATGAATTTGTGGAGCTTGAGTTGTGTTACAAGCTGATATGGATTGGAAACTTAAGTTGTTTTACAAGCTGATGTGATGTGGAAACTTCAATTGTGTTACAAGTTCGATATGATTTTTGAAAACTTGAGTTGTGTTACAAGTTGATATGGATTGGAAATGATGTAGAACTTGATTAGATTTTCAAAATGTTCAAGCTTTTGTGATTTCAATTGTTGATATCTATGTTTTGATGAGGAAACTAATATTGGACTTGTTTTTCTTTTTGACAGGAGCGATTGGGAGTGGTTCAGTTGCGCGAGCAGTTTCCTAGACCTTGGATATTGATACCATGGTTGGCACAGGCTGATCTTGACATTATTGAGAGATGCGGCTTGACTTCCCTATTGGATATGCCTCGGTTCACTGTGAATCGGGGTTTACTTACAGCGCTCGTAGAGAGGTGGCACAATGATATGAACACATTTCACTTTGCCACTGGGGAGATGACAGTTACTCCAGAGGACTATTACAGGATCCTGCACATACTAGTAGTAGGTTCACTACTACCTTATGAGCAGTCAGAGGAGGGTGGGACAGAGGCACTTCACCGTATATTCCATGATGAGATAGTTGGTGGATATGAGATCCCTTGGCAAGAGTTCTTGAACTTGGATTATGCACCTCTTCCATCAGTACTGGTAGGGTTTATAGGTGGTTTTCTATGTCCCGACCACAGGTTGAAGGGACTATTTGTGGGATGGGGGCTGGTACTAGAGGATATGGTGACATAAGGCCGTAGGTTCACGTGGGGATCGGCTATGCTAGCCCATCTGTATAGGGATTTGCACGAGGTGGTATACTTGGGTTACGGCAATTTGTCAGCTGGCGTGACGGTCCTACAAGTATGGTGCTGGGAGTACATTCCTGTAGCTAGGCCATTAGTGGATAGAGATAGGCCCGTTGGACGTGCCTATGCATATGGTAATAGGGGATTAGCTGTCTAGTAGAAGCTAGGCAAAATGGAGCATTGGAGGAGGGTTTTGGACGACATTGATACGGTCATTTGGCGACTATATACAGGTTGTGAGGTATGGGCGGAGGATGGGATGGAGATGCCCTATGTTTTTATGACTCGATAGCTAATAGGGAGGACCCTATTTATAATTGAGAGATTCATGGTCACCAGAGTTTTGCGGCAGTATGATCGGAAGTAGGGTATACCATAGGGGACCTGCTTGTATGCACGTCGGAGGCAGGACATACCAGATTGGGGTCTGACTATTGATAGTGTGGCAGCTACAGAGGAGTTTGTTAGCTTAGCGGGCTAGATATGGGATTATGCTCCAGAGATTTTGGATGTTGGGATGACAGATGAGTTCGCCAGATTGTTCGTAGCGCGGGCGGTGGCGAGGATATCAAATCCGGAGGAGATGCGGCCTACGTTTGATGATGATGAGGACGAGGGAGGTGGAGATGATGAGGATGATGGAGATGGTGGAGGAGGATGACAAGGGAGAGGAGATCGGGGGAGGAGAGGAGACAGAGGAAGGGATGGTGGTGATAGAGGGTTGGAGAGAGCAGTTCGATGAGCTGTGATGGATAGAGGGAGAGGAGGGTTGACCATCAGAGAAGGTGGTGAGGGGATGGTGGGGGAGGTTATAGCTGTAGTGGGAGGGACTAACGAGGTGAGACGGCTAGTTCAAAGGAGGAGGATTGATATGCTACTGCCTCTAGCACCGAGGACAGGTAGAGGGAGAGGGGATACCTCTTCATAGGTACCGCTACGGGTCCGGATCCCTCCTCATGTGGAGGACGCACAGATTAGGACCCTACAGATTACAGTATAGTAGCTGCAGGAACAGCTATTGACGTAGCAGTGATAGATTGCTCAATCGACCATTGAGCGAGACGCGAAGATAGAGCGGCAGGGTCGAGCGGAGGAGCTTACAGCGAGTGTGCAAAGAGCAGTAGCAGCTGGTCCAATGAGAGACACCCTGAGAGAGATTTCTTTGAGAGCTCAGGAGGTGGAACACTACCATAGTCATTATGTGGCTATGGTACCTAGGGGTCGCCGAGTACAAAGCTTTACACAGTCGAGATCTAGTTGATCTTGAGAGACCGGGTCGCGGTCAGAGAGCCGAGGTGTGACAGGGCCATCGAGACATGATCCTCCTGGAGATCTAGGGGCGAGGACTTCTATAGCAAGACCGTCTCTGTCAGGAGATAGTTATACTTGAAAGATGTTGTCTTCGTTGTATTTTGATCATTGTATTTGTATATGACAGAGACATGACATATGTTGTATTGTGATTATTTTTGGAGAGATATATATACATATAGATGACACCATTTTCCTTGATCTTTATGTGATGTGTTATGGATTCATGCTTTCTATATGATATTTGTTTATTCTATGATGATGTAATGCTTTGATAGATGTAAATGCATGATGAATATGTGCTATGATGTTTGATTTATGAGATGTATCTTGAAAATGAGATGTATGATAATGATGTGCAACTAATTGTAAAATGATATGCAACTATTTGTAAAATGATATGCAGCTATGTTTTCGGAGCATCCTCATTCTGCATTTGTCATCCTAATATAACCATATGTTATTTGCTTTCGAGATAAGTATCATCATTGAGCATTGATTTGTTTGGGATATGTTGAAAATTTATACAAGCATAATGGTATAATTTGAACCATAATGACCTAAGAAAAATTTACATGATGTTTGATTTTGCAAGATAGCACAAGTGTCAAGGTATAATTGAACTAGGACGACCTGAGTGCAGATTGCATATAAACAGACAAGATTAAACCATTTGTATGCGTAAAGTGGAATCATGTCTTTAGTGATACTCAATGTATTACGTCTTGAGACATGTATTTACATAGTACAAATGATCACCTCCCAGACAAAAGACTAAGAAAATATTGGAGTTGCCCCATGATCTCTAGCTTTGAAGCCTTTAGTGAGAAAATGCAGAGAATCCAATAATTTTAAAAGTTCAAAATGCAAAAATGGTCAAGATTTTATGTTATAATGCCACATTTAGTACTTCAGAAAATCATCCATCCTTGGTATTTCTATGATTTTTGTGGTGAAGTGTAGGTTTGGTCGTTAGATGCGATGTTTTTGATGTATTGAATGTGTTGCAAGTTTTGACGATTTATTGCCCTTAGCTAAGTGTGCCTCTTGACGTGAATATGTATAGTGATTTCCAAGCCATGGTGGAATGTGGTAAGAGGATATATATGGATTAGACCAGGATAGTGAATACACTAAGTATGTCATGAATGGATATTTGCTAAGTGTCGGGCAATGGCCGATAGTGCTTTACTGCGAAGATAAGGATGTGGATATAGATAGAGGAGTTGTCCTTTCACAATAGCACCTGTTACCAGGTTTTCACCAGTTGCTTTTATTGTACCATTTTATTTGCTTTTTTTGGAAAAAAAAAAATTTTTGTTTTTGCTTGTTTTTGCTTTTTTCGTGCATTTGAACTACTCAAGTGTAGTATTTCTTCAAATGAATGCTATTAGTTGGTTCTTCAAGCACATCTCCTTCTAAGGTTGTGAGTTGAAGGCACCTAATCCATAGACTGATATGATGACATAGGGACCCAACCAGTTAGGTTCAAAATTCCCTTTCTTTTCTCGATCTTGCTGATTTCTAGGATTTTCTTTGAGGACTAGGTCACCAACTTTGAAGTTGCGAGGGATGACCTTGTGATTGTAGCTCCTGCACATGCATTGCTGATATGCTTTGAGATGAGTGTAAGCATGCTGACGTATTTCATCTAATAGTTCCAGTTCTTGCAGTCAGTTGACCCGATACTCTTCATTTAGGATTAAGCCTTTTAGAGAGACTCTAAGAGATGAAATTTCTACCTCCAGTGGTGAAATAGCTTTGGATCCATAGACTAATGACAAAGGTGTTTCTCTTGTAGGTGTACGGATGCTGGTTCTGTATGCCCAAAGTGCTGGGTTGAGTTGGATATGCCAATATTTGCCTACATCATTTACTGTTTTCTTGAGAATCTTTAGTATGGTTTTGTTGGATGCTTCTGCTTGACCATTCCCCTGTGGGTAGTATGGATTAGAGAACCGATGTTGTATTTTGAATTATTCACATAGTTCTCGGACATCTTGGTTTTTGAATGGGCATCCATTATCGGTGATGATGGAACTTGGAATACCATATCTGTAGATTAGATAGTTTAGGATAAAAGATGCAATTTGCTTTCTAGATACTGTGGTCATTGGGACTGCTTCTATCCACTTGGTAAAGTATTTTGTTCCAATTATAATGAACTTGTGTCCATTTGAAGATGAAGGATGAATTTTCCCAACCAAGTCTAACCCCCACTAACAAAAGGGCCAGGATGTTGTAAATGGCTGCAGTTCCTGTGTTGGTGCATGTATCAGATTGCCATGGATCTGGCATTTAGGACACTTCTTGGTGAAGTGGTAAGAATCTTTCTCCATTGTAAGCCAGTAGTGTCCCATCCTTAGAAGCTTTTTAGCAAGAGTAGTCCCACTTGAATGTGTTCCACAAATACCTTCATGAAGCTCGTGTAAAGCGGAATCAGAATCATTATGACAAGGCAACGAAGGAGAGTACCATCTAGACCTCGACAGTACAAAGTATCAGCAGTAAGGGTATACCGAGTGGCTTGTCAGAAAAAATTATGTTTTTGGTTACGGGATAGGTCAATGGGTAAGATATTGTTCTTTAGATAATCATATATTGGTCCATATAAAGGAGAATCCGAATTAGTTAAGGCATAGATGACATGGGATTCAGAGTTGTCATAGGCTGGGGAGAATAGTTGCTCTAATAGGAACTCATAATGACTCTGTTGCTCTGGAATTTGTAGTAATGAAGCGATAGTAGCCATGGCATTGGCTACTTTGTTGTTCAACCTTGGTATCTACTTGAAGGTGATGTGTACAAAATACTATTTGAAGTCATCCACCATTTGTTTGTAGGGTATTAGCTTGTCATCCTTTGTTTGATAGTCATTGTTGATCTGATTGACGACTAGTTGTGAATCTCCATAGACTATTAACTCTATGATTCTCCATTCTACGGCCATTTTGATGCCTATAACCAATGCCTCATATTCAGCCACATTATTCACGCATGGGAACATAAGCCTATATGATCTTGGTATAGTGTGTCCTTCAGGAGTGATGAAAAGAATGCCAACACCTGAACCATGTTGGGTGTAGGATCCATCAAAGTATAGAGTCCATTGCATGGTAGAAATAACAAGAACGTCCCTATCCAAAAATTCAATCTCCATAGTTTGTTTTCCTGGTAGCGGTACTTCAACTAGTTGATCTGCATTTGCTTGTCCTTTTATGGCTCTTCTTTCTGTGTATTGGATGTCGAATTCACTAAGAATCATGACCCATTTAGCCAATCGTCTGGTAAGAGCTGCTTTGCTGAGTAGGTATTTGAGAGGATCAATTTTAGCTACTAGCTTAATTGTGTGTGCTAGCATATAATGTCGGAACTTCTGAGATGCGAAGACCGTTGTTAGACAAACCTTCTCAATGAATGTGTAGTTGAGTTCATAGCCATTCAATGTCCTACTAATGTAATAAATATCCCATTCCTTTCCTTGTCAATTTTGTTGTGCTAACAATGCCCCTAGTGATACATCTGTTGTTGAAATATAGAGAATAAGTGGCTTCCCTATTACTAGTGGATTCATCACATACTGTTTGATTTGATAAAAAGATTCTGGACACTTGGTCTCCCATTGGAAAGGTACATTTTTATGGAGCAAATGATTGAATGGTAGACTTTTATTAGCTAATTGAGTGATGAATCGCCTGATTGATTGAAGTCGTCCTTGTAGAGATCTGAGTTGACTGATATTCTTTGGTGGTGGCATCTCCATAATGGCTTGTACCTTTGCCAGATCCACTTCAATACCTTTAGCTGAGACAATGTAGCCTAGTAACTTTCTTGATGTAATCCCGAAGACACACTTCTTAGGGTTGAGCCGAACTTGGAATTTCTCCAATCGATAAAAGATTTTTGTTAGGATGCTGAGATGTTCTACTCTGGTGAATGACTTAGCTAGTAGATCGTCTATGTAGTCTTCCATGAATGTATGCATCATGTCATGAAAGATTGTTGTCATTGCTCTCTGATAGGTAGCCCCTGCATTCTTTAAGCCAAAAGGCATAACATTCCAACAGTATGTTCCCCAAGGATAGGTGAATGCTATTTTGTCTTGATCTTTCGGGGCTATTTTGATCTGATTATAGCTTGAGAAACCATCCATTAGTGAGAACATTGCATGGCTTGCTGTGAGGTCTACAATGATGTCGATACTGGGCAGAGGAAAGTCATCTTTTGGATAAGCTTTGTTGACATCTCTGAAATTAGTGTAGATTCTGATACTGCCATCTGGTTTTGATACTGGTACTATATTGGAAATCCATTCTGCATAGTCAATGGGTCAGATGAATCCGACATCTAATAAGTTCTTGAGTTTAGCTTTTACCATGAGTGCTACCTGTGGATTCATCTTTCATAGCTTTTTTTTGACTGGCTTAACTCCTAGAGAGATGGACAAGTGATGCATGATTAAGTGTGGATCAACTCTGGGCATATCGGCATATGACCAAGCAAAATTAATTTGTTTTTCTTTAAAAAAAAGGATAAATGCCAATCTTTCCTCTTCTGTCAGGGATTCTGCCAGGTGTATGTTTCTGACTACTTCTATGGTACCAATGTTGATTGATTGAGTGGGCTCAATCAATATGGGTGATCGGTCATGAAAGTGCTCTAGAAGAGTGTCAAGTCTCCCATCTTTAGGTGCCTTGAAAAGGTTTTCACCCTCAGATGCGTCCTTTATTTTTACTTTTTTGTGATCTAGAACTACCATTGATTGGTTTTCATAATTAGATCTTTTACTTGGTTCATTTTTGTGACTAAGAGACTTGGCACTCTCTGGTTTGTAGACATCGTTACTTTTTCACTGGTAGAGCCTGTTTTTGGTTTAACGGTACATAGGTAATGGATAATAGATTTATCATCTGGGAAAATTGGTATATCATGTATTTTGGGTTCGTCCCAGTCAATAAGGTCAGGAAAGACAAGCGGTAAGGAATCATTTGGTGGATCAAGTTCTGCTATGGTAAGTGTCAAGACAGAGGTTTCATCGTGATTGGTCTTGGTTTTAAAGAAGTCAAGGATTTCGTCGAGGTCTTCAATGGTATTATCTTTCGTATAGACTTGTTCATAATGGTTCTGTTCACTTTCCTTGGCGTCATAGATATGTTGCGGTCCAAATTCAAGAGGTCTATCTATTGCGTTATGCTCTTCCTGAGAAAGGGGTATGGCGCCAGTATTATTGGGAGATGAATCAATTTACACATTCCACCTAGTCAAAATTTTACAATGTAAAACAATTATCAAATCTAAACAAATTTTCTAAAAAATTTTTGATTCATATCCCAAGGGGGCATTATCTACATCGATTATCAAAACTCGGGCATGGCATATCTCAAAAGGATGTAAAATTTTTATTTGATCATAAATCACAACGACACATCATTTTCTTTGAATTAACATGTGCACAAACGTCACTTCAAAGAGGGGCAAAATGTAGATGTATAAAAATGACCATATTCCAACATGAATATTTTATGTTCATTTCTCTATTTAATTAAATCTAATTTAATTGAATCACCCACATTCTTCTATTTAAATTAAGTAAACTATTCAATTTATTTTAATTAAATTCACTAGACTTCATTTTACCATTTAATGAATAAATCATTTTATTCAATTAAATCCCTTCTATCCACTTCTAATTAAATTCAAATTTAATTAAATAGTTATCCTAAATTGAATAAATCTAATTTATTTAATTTCCCCAAATTGCAACCAAATTGAAGTAAATTCATTTCAATTAAATCCTATTATCCCTCCATCCACTTGCAAAATCCTACATCTCCCACTTGCCTCCTAAACCCTATTCCTAACCCCCTTCTAGACTCTTCTAATAGCTTCCAATTACCCTAACCCATCTCCTAAACTTTGTCACATCATTAATCAAGGGAAGGTCACTTCTTAAATCCTCAAAGTCTTTGAAAACCTTTAAAGGCTTCAACCACTTAATTTTCCAAAGTCTTCCAAGCCATTAATGGTTAACTCAACCCTTTAGCATGACTAAAGAATTTCTTTTAACTCAACCTCCATGTAACCCAAGGGTCTCATCAAGCATTCATTGCTTTGACCATGGTTATCCCTTAATCATTTGCACGAAAGTTTATCCTTTGATAAAGGCTTAATCTAGTGGGTAATCCTAACTTAACCATAACCATTACCCCTAAGATAATCATGAGGTCTTCTGAGGCATTTAATGTCTCCAACCCCTTCTCTCAACCAGTCTTATGTTGACATTTGTCACCATTTCATTGGTGCAAATTGCAAACATGGATTCCCAACTTTCAAACTCAACCATTGATTAACTCTTTCAATCTTGGTCATCCATTGCCCTATTTTTTCTATAAATAGAGCTCTCATTCCTCCATTTTTAAAAAGATCCAAGACTTTAGCATCTCACTTATACTCAAATCCATTCAAGCTTTCATATTTTATATGCTCATCATTTAGCTTCTCTTTTAAATTAGGAATTAATCTAAATATGCTAATTTAGAGTATGTTCCTTATCATATAGCTGAAATCATGAACTAGTATAGTATGCTAGGATAGTTTTGTTTACTAACCTTGTCATTTTATAGTTAGTTTATTGCATTTGTAGCATCATGCATAGATTAGGATGCATCTCATATTAAATCAACAAAAAACATCCCTCGTTCTTGCATTTGCCATCCCTAAACCATTTTGCTCAGTGATCTGAGAGCAAAAACATTGGTTTGAGAGACCGTGCAAGATAGAGAACCATGGAACTATTCTTGGGAAGCTGAGTTATACTTCATAACTCCATAGCTTGCAGCTGTTATCTTCTTCCTTGTCTTTGTATAACTACTTAAGAATGTCCTTATCTTCTGATTCATGTGCTAGAGTGCCCAATTGGATGAAGGTACCATCAAATTTGGTGATGGGCTGAGATACCAGATGCATTGATGTAGTAGGCAATCCATGAGATCTGGGTGATGTCTATAATTTGGCCAAACACAGGGGTTCCAAAGAGTATTCTCCCATAGCTTGGTCTTTCATTTGCATTTGCTACTTGAAATTTCCAGATAATTATTTGGGCTTTTTTGTCTGTAGATCTGATGTTGAGGATCTCTGCTTTTCCCTATTATGGGGAACCAAACTATCCTGGGCTGGCCCCATTGCATTACAATGTTGAAATGGATTGTGATCAGCAGATATGGAGATCTCTTGTTCGTTATAAGGAAATTTGACACACTGGTGATACGTAGAAGGCACTGCTTGCATTTCATGTATCCAGGGTAGACCTAACAAAATATTGTAGGTGAGATCTATATCTAAGACCTAACACATAGTATCTTTTTGCACTGGTCCAACTTGAATGGGCAACATCACGGTTCCTTTAGATGACCTTTCCTCATCATCATATGCCTTTATGGTAATCTTTTTACGGGGATCAATAGACTCTTCAGAGAAGCCCAATGCACGAACAAGTTTTAAGGTACAAATATTGAGTCCAGCTCCTCCATCTATTAATACTCTCTTGATTCTATGTTTATAGACAATGACTTCAATATGGAGAGGAGCATTATGTGGATGGCTTAATGAGATATTGTCATACTTAGAAAAAGTGAGATTATGAGGCCTTGTCATATGAGCGACCATGTCTTGGAATTTGTTAGTATCCAGATCTTGAGGTACATTTGTTTCCAATAATGCTTGTTCCAATATGTGTTTATGTTTTGGCAAAAGTTTTAGCAACTCTAGTATGGATATTTGAGCAGAAGTTTTGCGCAGTTGGCTGACTAGATCATATTGAAGTTTGGGTACAGTGTTTTTTGTTGACATATGTCCTTTCAAGACATATTTTTGAGCTCTTGTGGTTACGTTGACTAATTCATGATTATGCTGGTCTCGGATTGTGATGATGTTTACATGATTGTCGATAGCTGATATATGATTAATGGTGTTATTGTAAACATGATTGATACATGCCCCATGGGTATCATTTGAAGTGGAAGCTCCATCTTTGTTATAGTTTGGAAGAGGATACTTGAAAGCTCCATGGTCACCATTTGTCTTGAGAGCAAGAAATGTAGAGTTTTAGTGATTGTTTTTATAGCCCAAAGGAAATAAGTGAGTTCAAATTTTAAGAATAGAAGAAGTTTTAAAAATTAACTTAACTAAGTTAGAGAAAAATCCTAACTATCTTAATATTTTTAAAATTTTAAGCTCCCATCTACAACAGATTTATTAGAATCCTGCAAGAAAACAAGTTGAAAATGTTAGATGGTTGGTGGACTTCAACAAGTTTATTTTTTTATTCCCGGTTATAGATTTTGAAACTTTGATTTCTATCTGTTTTTGATGTGCTACAGAACAAACTGTACACGCTACATAATAGCTGTGATGCGCTAAAAGAAGGTGGTGATGCGCTACACTGTTGTCGGGATGCGCTACTCTATGTGCCAAAAGCATTGCTCTGTTTTTCTCTTGCGCCAAGACCTATAGGAAAATTTTAATATTCTTATGTGCTAATAAATGGACTTTAAGCACTAGATGACGGACCCAATGTGCTAAACAATAAACTGGATATGGTAGGCTGTTGACCAGATGCGCTAGGGAATGATTCCCACACGTTGATTCTCATTTTCCGTGGACCTGCAAAAGTGGTTATATTTCAAAACTGATTAGATATATGGGGTAATGCCCCATGGTGGGTGCCATAAATGTATGCGAGAAAAGCGAGATGATTAACTCAAAATGTGAAAAACGGAGCTCTAGGAAGCCTTGCTCACACACCCACAGGACTTCTTGGTGCAAGCTATGGAGTTATGAAGTATAACTCAGCTTCCCAAGGATGGTTCCATGGTTCTCTATCTTGCACGGTCCCTCAAACCAATGTTTTTGCTTTTAGATCACTGAGCAAAATGGTTTAGGGATGGCGAATGCAAGAACGAGGGATGCTTTTTGTTGATTTAATATGAGATGCATCCTAATCTATGCATGATGCTACAAATGCAATAAACTAACTATAAAATAACAAGGTTAGTAAACAAAACTATCCTAGCATACTATACTAGTTCATGATTTAAGCTATATGATAAGGAACATACTCTAAATTAGCATATTTAGATTAATTCTTGATTTAAAAGAGAAGTTGAATGATGAGCATATAAAATATGAAAGCTTAAATGGATTTGAGTATAAGTGAGATGCTAAAGTCTTGGATCTTTTTAAAAATAGAGGAATGAGAGCTCTATTTATAGCAAAAATAGGGCAATGGATGGCCAGGATTGAAAGAGTTAATCAAGGGTTGAGTTTGAAAGTTGGGAATCCATGTTTGTAATTTTCACCAATGAAATGATGACAAATGTCAACATAAGACTAGTTCAGAGAAGGGGTTGGAGACATTAAATGCCTTAGAAGACCTCATGATTATCTTAGGGGTAATGGTTATGGTTAAGTTAGGATTACCCACTGGATTAAGCCTTCATCAAAGGATAAACTTTTGTGCAAATGATTAAGGGATAACCATGGTCAAAGCAATGAATGCTTGATGAGACCCTTGGGTTACATGGAGGTTGAGTTAAAAGAAATTCTTTAATCGTGCTAAAGGGTTGAGTTAACCATTAATGGTTTGGAAGACTTTGGAAAATTAAGTGGTTGAAGCCTTTAAAGGTTTTCAAAGACTTTGAGGATTTAAGAAGTGACCTCCCCTTGCTTAGGGATGTGACAAAGTTTAGGAGATGGGTTAGGGTAATTGGAAGCGATTAGAAGAGTCTAGAAGGGGGTTAGGAATAAGGTTTAGGAGGCAAGTGGGAGATGTAGGATTTTTCAAGTGGATGGAGGGATAATAGGATTTAATTGAAATGAATTTACTTCAATTTGGTTGCAATTTGGGGAAATTAAATAAATTAGATTTATTCAATTTAGGATAACTATTTAATTAAATTTGAATTTAATTAGAAGTGGATAGAAGGGATTTAATTGAATAAAATGATTTATTCATTAAATGGTAAAAAGAAGTCTAGTGAATTTAATTTAAATAAATTGAATAATTTACTTAATTTAAATAGAAGAATGTGGGTGATTCAATTAAATTAGATTTAATTAAATAGAGAAATGAACATAAAATATTCATTTTGGAATATGGTCATTTTTATACGTCTACAGAAATAATGAAGAACATTAATTAAATAATAAAGATTATTTAATTAATCATTTAGAAGAAAAATAATTAAATAATTAAAAATTATTTAATTATAGGAAATTAGTAGAAGAATATATTTTTTTTCAAAATAAGTGGTAAACGCTTTTGACCTAGAGCTATGAACCAATGAGGCCACAAACAGGGGACCTCATCCCCACACTTCACTTGTTCAAATCCATGAGCACAATGACCCAAAGAAGGCACAAGGCCTTGCGAGCACAAAGGCCCGACAAGGATTTGAACCATGGTGGTCGCTTCACCAAAGAAGTGTTTTAGAAGAATATTAGTAGTAATAAATAATTTAAATAATTTAATCAATTTAGACAAAAAAGGTCATTGAAAACTGTCATCGAAGACAAGAAAATTTTTAGTATCTAGACTCCTATCTTCATTTTATTTTTAATACCTACTAGGCCTTTAGGTAAGGACTCTACATCTTGTTATTTTCTATTGACTATTTAATTACTTTAGTGGTTAACTCGACTTGCATTTTAGGATCTTCTTTGTTTAGTTCTTGTGGGGTAATCTTAATAGGTGTCCCCTTTTCATTATTATATTCTTCCAAGTATGGTTCTTGAGGTTTCACCTCTTTGGATTCCTTCTTATCAATTAGTCATTTCTCCTGATCCTTCTACTCTAACATGTTATCCTTTAGAATTACTCCCACCCTAACGAAGCTTAAGGTAACAATTTTTAACGGTATATGAAGAAATAATGAGTCAAATTTGCTGCCATTAGAGGAGGGGTGATATGAACTTGGGTATATTTTTGAATAATGGGCTATCTCATAGATCTTGAGATTTCACCAATCAAACATTGAATTGGTGGACCTATAGTCACTTCCTTATCCTTCACATAAGGATTTTGAATGGATGGAATACAACATTTATCCACAAGGTGACTGAATTTATTAAATTTTTTAATAAAAGAAGCTAGCATTATCATAGACAATAGGTTGGTACCATTTTACAAACATGGGGTTTAGGGTTATAATTTGGGATAAGGACTTATTAACTTCACATTAACGCATAATCTAGCAAAGATGAGGTGGGATTTTTTGAGGGTGATCTATCAATTGTGATTAACACCCCAAATGAATCAACAATATTGTTAAGGGTATTTGGACTCTATTATTCCAAGGGAAGCCTTGGAAGGTGGATTCAAGTAAGAGAAATAATACCTAGATCCAAAGTAGGGTTGAAATGAGGCTTACATTTACAAAGGGAGAGGCCATTATGATTCTCTTTATCAAAGAACTTGGAACCCTCCAAAAATAATTTTATCATATCATCCTTATAGAAAATAAAAATAAAAATATGCCATCTACCCTTGGAATAATAGATACACTACCCTTCAACTTCCAAGTAGCAAAATCCCATTGACGAACTAAATAAAAATTAGGTCTAAAAGAGTTAAACTTACCAATGAGGGTAGTTGACAAATCTAGAGTAAATTTCATCCATAAAAGAATTAGGTGGGGAGACATCGATAACACCTAAAAAAAATTTAATAGTAGAGGATGCATACCTATTTGACAAGCCAATTTTTCTTCCAATGAGTTTATCCATCCATGAAGTGGGGCAAACTCCACCAAAAAATGGTTAAGCTCCCAAGATGTCTCCATTACCCTTTGAGCAATATTTTGACACTTTATCAAGTAGGATAAAGACAAACTTATTTGAAATATGTACATCTTTCAAGGATGTCTTATACTCTGACCCACCGATAAAAAAATTAAACTCTTTGTCGCCTACCACCACAACAAAATTCCTTCTCCCACCTTAAAAAAGGTAGGCCCAAAATAGAGCTTCACTGGAAACTAGACTACAAACTTACTAACCATAGAGAAGATAAAGCACCAAGAAAATGCCAAGTAGAGACATCCAAAAGTTTATCCTACTCCCAAAAAGAAAAAGCCTAAAGTAGGGGTGCCATAATAGTAGACATCAAAAAAAATCTACAATAAGGGAGAAAGACTACACTAAAGCACCTAGATGCCTAAACGTGCTTAGAAATAGTAGTTAGGAATAAACCCCAAATATGGAAAATCCAACATTTGTAAAAAAAATGAAAACCCACCAATGAACTTTATGCCAAAAACAACATCACCAACAACAACTCTTTCCATGTACAAAACTCTAGCAAGACCTTCACTATGAAACAAAAATGGGAAACATATCATGTTCTGTGAGAAGCCCTAGAAAGGAACAACAAGCCCAAATCCATGCATAAGCCAAAGCACAACCATCACCATCATCCTTTGAATCCCCTTCATCCTCATCCTCCTTCCTTGAAACTCCTCCACCCGAAACCCTACTCAATTTCTTCCTCTCTCACTACCACTCATTTTTTCACCATGTTATCAAAAGTAAAATGAAATTAATTATAAAAAGTTGAATAAAATTAATTTTTGTTATAAAAAGAAATAAAATTTAGAGTATTATCTTACGACTCATGTTTTATTTAAATAAAATTTACAGACTTAAATCTTTTACTATTCAATTCGATATTTAATAAAATTCAAGTAAAACAAAAAATGAATGTATGGAGTATAAGAAATATGGGGCCCAATATTTAAATTTTTAACTATAGTTAAAGTGGTCTTTCTAAAATGGTTTAAATTTTACAAAAAGGAATCAAAGCATCACGTGACCACTGAAGACATAGTCATATATTTAACAAGTTGTATAAGAGGTAGATCTCTTGATGTGCCTTTTACCCCTTATATAACTTTCTAAATATATGGCTGGATAGCCTGTTTCAACATTTTTTTACCTCACATTATAATGATAGAATGACAAAAAATAATGAAAAATGGACAACTTTGATTTTTATTATATAATTAATTTATATTCTATAATATTAAATGGAGCTTAAATAATATCACTTTTCAATGAATAATTTAAATATAATATATTATTCATAAAGTTATAAAAGAATATTAATTTATTAAAGTTTTGTATAATAAGATAATATATAGATATTAAATAATTATAATTATTTAAATATATATTTAAAACTAGTAAACATTGAATGTTATAAAGAATACAACTTAATATACTACATAAACTAATAAATTAATATTATGCTATAATATTAATAATTAAAAATAACGATCATATTAAAAAATATTTAAAAGGAGATTAATTAACTTTTGTTATAACAAGTTAAATAAAATTTGAACTACTATCTTACAACTCATTATATTTAAATTTGACTCCCCTTTATTCAATGTGTTGCACAAGATAAAATCAGAAATTTACGGACTTAAATATTTGTATTCAATTTAGATATTCAATAAAATTCAAGTAAAACAAAAAATGATTGTATGGAGTATAATGAACATGGTACCCATCTTTAACTTTCTAAATACAATTCAAGTGGCCTTTCTAAAATAGTTTGAATTTCTAAAAAAGGAAATCAAATCTTGATGTGACCACTGAAGATGTAATCATATATTTAGCAAGTTATATAAGGGACACATCTCTCGATGCATTGAGTTGATCATGGGGAGACAATTTAAACTAATGAAAAAAGGGACAACTCCACGTTTTCAATCATCTTGCATGTTTTTCTTAGCTCTTAACAATTGATACCTGAAAAAACAAAGGTCATCCACTTCAAATAGAGGAATGCCTTTGGTATATATATATATATATATATATATATATATATTGTTGGCCATTTGGTGGAATTGATTATTCGTTTTTTTTTTTCTAATTGATGTCAACACTAGTTGTTTAGATGCTTTATCGACTTCTGGTCCTGGTAGGCTAAGTGGTTTCTTTTTAACTTAGATCTAGTATGATCCAGTATAGTCTCGTGATGGAATTGATCTGTTCATGATACTAATACTCATATTTGGTCAATTGGTTTTGGTCTGGTAATTCGATGCTATCTTGCTTTCTTAGAAGCTTGGTTTCTGGTTCTCGTGAGAGTTTCACTGGTAAAGTTTTTGATGGAGATCTTTGCTGAATTGCATAAGTGGTGTTGGTGCAGCTTCTGATGGAGTTTGAAGATGCTATTGGTGATCATATTCGAGACTTGGTTGTTAGAAATCATTGTTGAAGTGTGTGGACCTATACTTGGTCCCAATTGTTCTAGGTTATGGAGCGGCTTTAATGTAATGTGTGGATAGGACCTATTGATGCATTTCTGGGATGTCGTATGTGTTGATATTACTTTTTTTGTCTAAGGCCAATATGATTTGTAATTATGTAATTGGTTTATTGTCTAGTTCCTGACCTGATAGTTTATGGTCGAGGGTTTTTATATATAGATCTAATATCTCATTGTAGATCATCATGGTTAATATAAGAGGTCATGGTCAAGGAATGTAATATGTGAATAATGTAACATCATTCAGGCAGAGAAGTTGGTCGATCATTGGAGATCGAATTGGGTTTATGTAAGAGGATTTAGTCCTCCGGTATTGAGCTTAACCAGACCTATACTCAGGCATAGGAGATGCTATATTCTGTAGTCTACATTTATATGTACTCAGTGAGGCTCTTTTTGTGATGAGAAGTATGCTCTAGGTTGTTGGCCTTCTTGCAAGTGCAGGTTCCTTCATTGTAATTCACATACTTACTGCAGAAGTATTATCTGACTTTGGGCAGGTTTCCCACCATGGTTTTTCCCTTTACCAGGTTTTCCACCTACAAATCTTGGTGTTGTGTGGATGGCTCTTATTTGGTGATTATTGTTTATGCCTAACTGGATTAACTATTATTCGAGTAATATTTTTTTGAGTTCTGGTATTAAAGTTTTAATTGATGAATGTTTCTGTAATTTGTGACAACTGATTCACCCCCCCTGTCAGTTGTCTTCTGGTTATCTAAACTATCTAACAATTGGTATCAAATTTTTGGTCCTCTCTGTAGAAAGATTAACCCTTTGAGGAGGATCCTATGGTGACTAACAATTCAAGTTCATCTAGTTATTCTTGAGCTATCTTTCAAAGGGATATTCTTAGGCTTGATAGAACAAATTACACAGTATTGAAGATTTAGATGGAGACTCATCTGAGATGTCTTGGAAAGGAGATTTGGGAGACTCGTTTGAGATGTCACATCCTTTACTCTGAGAGCTGGCAATCCTCCTTCGACAAACCTAGACAAGGAGCTTGAGAATGATTGCAGAGTAAGAGAAGCCCTCTTGTGTCCACTTTATGATAAGAAAATAATAGGATTAATACATGAACCATCTGGAAAGGCTATATGGGATGAATTGGAGACTCTTAATGAAGGTGACCCTATAGTGAAGGTTTCAAAACTTAATGGTTACCAAGTGAGATATGAAAACCTGAAGATGGAACAAGATGAAAGGATTACTGCATTCATGAAAAGGGTAAATGAGATTGTTATGGGAATTCAATGTTGTGGTGGAACTATGAGCGGCGGTGAAATTGTTTCTAAAGTTTTGAGAGACCTACCAATGACTTACAAAATGAAGGCTACTGCTATTAATGAGTTGAGAACAATGGCTAATACATCTGTCAACAAAGATACTTTGGATGGGAAACTATCTCGTTTTGAGCTTCAGGAATTTGGACTTTCTACAGTTGTCAAGACCAAACCTTCTTTTCATGCATCTACATCTACAACCAGTAAGCAATATTGGAAAGCTTTATATGCAAAAGAATTAGAAGATATGAAGAGAGAAGATGATGAGTTTGAGCAACTTGAAGCACTATTTCGTTGAATACTACCAAAAGGACCGATAGGAAGTATGAAGGAAAAGCACCTTTAAAATGTTTTGCATGCAATAAGATTGGCCATTTTGCATCTAGATGTCCTTAAAGGAATTCAAGATTTGAAGAAAAAGTTAAAATATCATTTAATCCTAATCTTGGATATCAGAAAAAAAATATATTCGAGAAAAATAGAGACAAATCATGCTACATAGCGAATGAGGAGGGCATTATTGATTTAGTTGATGAACCAGCAGAACACTCTGCTAGTGGATCTATCAATGGGAAGGAATGGGTATTCTTGGCTATCAAGGAAGATGATCTGCCACTGCAAGACAATGTACATGAGGAGAAGGAAATTGTTGCTAAAATTGAGGAGAATGATGAATGCGTAATTGACAATGGTTGTTCACATCATATGACTAGAGATAAAGAGAAGTTTCTATCTTTGCAATAATTTAATGGTGGACTAGTTAGATTTGGGGATGACAAGGCATGCATGATAAAAGGAAAATGATCTATATCATTGGAGGGTAAGAAAAATACTGACAAAATTTATTATGTTGAAGGTTTGAAGCATAATCTTTTGAGTGTAGGACAATTGGTAGACAAAAGATTTCAATTATAGTTCAAGGATGGAAAATGTAAAATCATTAGCAGATCTAGCTTGGAGATTGCAAATGGTACACTGACAAAAGGTAATATATTTCATTTGAACTCCAGTGAGAAGTGTGAGATTTTTCCAAGATATAGAGGCAATGGAAAGCAAAAATAAGAGAGAACAAAATAGATGATAAAAATAAACTATTCTATCAATAAAATACTGATCAATAGGATCATTACATCGGTGTTGCTATTTACAATGTAGATGACACTTCTTATATAGGTAAGGCTATATGAATATGTGAGAACACAAACATGACATGTGGTTCAATAAGAAACAAGGGTAGGTAGGAAATAGGTGTAGTAGGTAGGAGAAACAATAAGATATTCCACATGAGGTGGATCACCCACTGAAGGTGGAATTATCACTCCATAATAAGTGGATATGATAGAGTAGTTATAAGATCAATACCATAAAAGGTGGAATTTCTCCTACACACACTATCTCAATGTGTCACAAACACCCAAGTGTCTCATACCCAAACTACTATGAAATGCATTATCCTAAGTAAACTTAAGTAAGGTGTAATAATATCCAAGATGAATAATTATTTACACCAACAACCCCCCTGAACTACAACTTATGGGAATGTGCTAAAGTCTATAATGCAACTAAGCAATGCAAGATGGGTCCTGAATACAAGGCCAAGTTAGGTACCCATGAACAAATGCAAATGCAATCTGCCATAAAGTGGGGAAAAAGAAAAATACCCAATGGGAAAAAACCCTCCCCCAAAAGAGAGATGATGAAAGCACACAATGCTCTCAATGATGAATGAGAGAGAATAAGAGACCATGAAGCTTCCCCCTCAATGTCAAATCTCCTGCAAGGATGGTCCAATGATGTTGACCTAAATAGCTTCCCATAATGAAGAAAGAGAGCCAATGTTGCACCAATAATGTCAAAGTGTGACAAAACCAAGTACCAAGTCGAGGATGATGAATCACTCGCTACAATAGAATGAGGATCAAGCATGGACACAACCTGCTTTGAGCATCATCTAGAAACTCGTAAATAGCAGAAATATTGGTACAATCAAAGTCTCATGAGAGTCATGCACAAATGTGTATAGTCTAAGTCTCCACTGGAGCCATGCACTAAGTCTCATAAGATATTCCTAATCTACATGTACAAGAGGATTGCATCAAATAGTGAACAATGACAAGATACAAAGAGGTGTGGCACTTTATGATAGTGCGAGTACAACATTGCTCATGCAAGAGCATACAACATGATAGTGCAAATCTAGAAACATGAAAATGATACCACCAAGTAGCCCTATAGAATACTGTATAAAAAGATGCCTCCGATTGGGATATGGCCAAGAGATATATTAAAAATGGACCCTGTGGAGTCCATAGGGCAACCTGCATCACCCATAGGTACCCTGTGTTGTAGGGCCTTTAGGTGGCATATGGTCACCGCAAGTACACGTGAAGGTGACATGTGGGCTATGGGCCAAATGACCCCCCCATTAAAAAAAGTTTTTGCATTTTCTTGTTTTTCATAAAATACAAAAACAACAAAAACTGCCTGCCTCCCCCCCCCCTTGAAATTAGTAAAGATTAATTATTTTTATTTTATGAAAATATAAAAAATGGAAAAGAAAAAAAAATAAAGAAAAAAATTTAGACCTATACTTGCAAGTTCGTATGGCGAGCCAGGAGGGGAGATTTTTTCAACTCGAGATAATGGAGGCTGATTTCAACCAATTGACAATTGATCTTGGGGATTTTGGGCCCTCTGAGCACAATAGCGATGATGGATTTGGCCAAAAATGCTGCAAAATTGCAGATTGGTGCTGAGACAAGTCACCACCCTCCACCTTTAAATGACTCTGATACCATGTGAGAATTTTCCAAGATCTAGAGGCAATGGAAAGAACAAAATAGAGAGACAACATATATGATAAGAATAAACTATATTTTATCAAGATGCAAAATATGATCAACTAGATCATTACAAGATAATTGATTTCCTGTCAAAATCTATGGCATGGTGCAAGGCTCAAATGAAGAAAACATAGATTGCAAAGATGCCATATGATGAGAAGCCCTTGAATCTAGAAGCCATCTCCTTGAATCATGACTTTTAGTAGCACAAAGAGATTTGCCTTTACTTATCCTTAAAAAGTGAGCCTTCCCACTTGTAGAAGCCATGAGTGCTTGCCCTTTTCCTTTTGAATGTGAGGAAGTGTAAGTTGATGAATCATCCTTCTTATATACATTATGAAAATCAATGTTATGATTTTTGAGGATATGTGTGAGCCCATAAATCTTATTTGAATGACAATCATGCTCCTCATGACCAAAATTTTTACAATAGGCACAAGTAGGTTTCTCCCTTTTTGGTGAATTGTCCCTCTTGGAAGAGCATAAATATCCTTGTTGTGGAGAAGGTGATGCTTTGTCCTTAGGCTTTGATTGACATTTCTTCTTTTTTGAATTCTCCTTTCCTTGATTTCCTTTGTTCCCTTGATTTTTCATTAATGCTTGAGACTGAGGAGTCTTAAGAATACCCATGCTTATCAACTTAGTTTGTTGCATCATCAAAATTTCAGAGAAAGCATCAAATGTAGGCATTGTGTAGCTTGAACCTAGTGTCATCCTATGGGTTTGGAAACTAGAAACAAATGCTACATATTCTTGTGGAATATTTCCCATCAAATTGAAGATCAATTGAGTATCCTTCTTATCAATGCCAAAATCCTTGTATAGTATCAAAGTTCTTGGAATCTAACATGGTGAGATCACTATCAATCTGATATCTCCTAATCTCATCAACTTGACCATACAAGTCTTGAAACTTTTTCCAAGCATCCTTGATTAGAGTACATTTATCAATATGAAAAATGAGATCCTTTGATACATACTTTCTTAAGGTACCAATTGCCATGATATTTTTAGTGAGCCAATCCAAGTGACCAACAGGATCAGTCTTAAGATTAGCGGGAGCAACAACAGTTCCATTAATATAATGAGTTAGTCTTTTTTCCATAAGTTTACTCCATGCATCAATTTTTCAAGTAGCATAATTATGAGGATTTAAGAGAGGAAAATTAGAAGAACCCATCGCAGAAAAAAGAAAAAAACACAAGATAGAGAGAGGCACAATCACACAAGACACCTCCCCAAATTACTCAATTAAGAACCCCCCCCTCAAAAAAAAAAAAAGATGATTTGGCATTTTAGACTTAGCATGTGTACAAAAGGCCACTTGAAAAATAAGGCAAGGTGGACTTATGATTTCAATTTTATAACTTCTCAAAATGAGATATAAAAGACTTCAACAAATATTGCTAGTGATCTAAACTGAGATCCAAGAAAAATACAAGTACCAAATAGGCCAAAAAATGACCAAATACTGAAATTACAATTTCTACTCAAAATCATTGCAAACAAATGGTAGATTATGAAAGTAGACAAAAAATTATGCACTTTTTCAAATAAAAAGGCACCTGAAAAGGAGTCCATATGAGCCCAAACGAAGCCTCCAAAGTTGTAAAATTTAGGATTTTGTGATTTCAAAAAAAATTGAATCCGAAAATCAAAAAACTCCTTCACCACTGTACAAATCACAAAATTCTACCCAAAAACAAAAAAAAATGCTCAAAAAGAGGACTCCGGGTGAGTGAGATATCACTATTTAAAAATTGCCTGCAAAATTATAATTTCTAAAATATTTCTGTCACAACTTCAAACTTCAAATGTCTCTAGATTTGGCCTCTGAAATCTAATTTGGATGAAATAAAAGACAAAACTGACTTTCTTGGACCTCATCAATCCAATGGTGAACTCAGATTTGACCCATTAAGCTTCAATAATTACCTTCAATAGAAAGCCCCAAAATACAAACCCTAAATAACATCAAATTTCTCTCAATTAACAAACCAATGACACTCTAATGGCTTTGATACCATGTGATATTTTGTCAAGATCTAGAGGAAATAGAAAGAAAAATAAGACAGAACAAAATATATGATAGAAATAAACTGTATTCTATCAAGAAAATACTGATCAACTGGATCATTACATCATTGTTGTTGTTTACAATGTAGATGAGCCTGCTTATATAGGCAAGGCTATATGGATATGTAAGCACACAAACATGACATGTGGCTCAATAAGAAACAAGGGTAGGTAGGCAATAGATGTGGTAGGTAGGAGAAACAATAAAATATTCTACATGAGATGGATCACCCACTAAATGTAGAATTATCACTCCACAATAAGTGGATATGATAGAGTAGTAACAAGATCAATACCATAAAAGGTAGAATTTCTCCTACACACACTATCCCAATGTGGCACAAACACCCAAGTGTCTCATACCCAAACTACTATGAAATGCATTATCTTAAGTAAAGTTAAGTAAGATGTAATAATATCCAAGATGAATAATTATTTACACCAACAAGGAGACATGTTTGATTACACTGATTGATGAGAGTTGGCTATGGTAGAAAAGGTTGTGTCATGTGAATTTGATTGCATTGTAAAGATGAGTTCAACCAAAGTAGTGAGGGATTTACCTAAGATTATGAATCCCTATAATCTGATATGTAAAGAATGTCAAATGGGTAAATAGATCAGAACCTCTTTTAGGAGTATACAAGATAAATCAAATGATGTTCTTGATCATATTCATACTAATTTATGTGGCCCTACTAGAGTTAAACATTTTTATGGTAATAGAAATTTTATGCTAATCATTGACGATTATTCTAGCATGATGTGGGTTACTTTCTTGAGAGAAAAATATGAAGCATTTCAAAAGTTTAAAATATTTAAGGGTAAAGTGGAAACTAAGATAGGATTGTAGATTAAACATTTGAGATTAGATCATTGTGGAGAATTCACATCCAGTGAGTTTAATAACTTTTGTGACAAGCATGGTATAAGAAGACAATTTTTTGCTCCCCAGACACCTCGACAAAATGGAGTTGTGGAAAGGAAAAACATAACTATCTTGGATGGTGCTACAACAATGATGATGGAAGCTAATCTACCTCATATCTACTAGAGAGAAGTAGTAAGTACAATGGTTTATACATTCAACATAGTACATATCAAAGGAGAAACTGCTAAGACACCTTATGAATTATGGTTTGGCAATACACCTATAGTTAAGTATTTCAGAATTTTTGGTAGTAAATGTTATATTAGGAGAGATGATACTATTGGGAAATTTGATCCTAGATGTGATGAAGGCATATTTCTTGGTTATTTTAATGAAATAAAAGCATATAGATGTTATAACAAGAGATTGAAAAGAATTATGGAGAGTGCTAATGTCAAAGTAGATGAGTTGAAAAAACATCAAATCAGAGTTTATGAGAAGGAAACAACAGTGGAAATGATTATATCTGAAGCAGTAGCACCTTTACCATAACAAAGACTTGAACTAGTTACTGCGACAACATCTAATAATTCTACAATAACTGAAGAATAGGGAAGAGGAATGAAGAGTCAGAAGACTCCTAGGTATGTGAGGTTGAATCATTCTGAAGATCAAATCATTGGTGATAAGAGCAATGGAGTAATGAGAAGAAGAAGACTAACATCTAATGAGGTATATTTAATTTCACAAGTTTAACCGGTATCAATAATTGAGGCATGTAAAGATATATTTTGGTTAAAAGCTATGGAAGATGAATTACACCAGATTGAGAAAAATAACACATGGAGTTTGGTTCCCCGACCTAAAAATAAAAATGTTATTGGAACTAAATGGATTTTTATGAATTAATTGAATGAGGATGGTAAAGTGATAAGGAATAAGGCTAGATTGGTTTGTAAAGGATATTCTCAGAAGGAAGGAATTGATTATGGAGAAACTTTTGCATTGGTAGCTAGGATTGAAGCTGTAAAATTATTTCTTGCCTATGCTGCTTATAAAAACTACAAGGTTTATCAAATGGATGTTAAATGTGCATTTTGAATGGGGATATTGATGAGGAATTTTATATTGAGCAACCTGATGGTTTTTCACTATCAAATATTAAAGATATGGTTTGCAGGTTAAGGAAAGATTTATATGGATTGAAACAAGCACCTAGAGCCTGGTATGCAAGGTTGAATAAATATCTTTTGAAGCTTGGTTCTACTAAGGGTAGTGCTGATAGGTAATTTATATTATAAAATCACTGATGATGATATACTAAATGTTGAATTATTTGTTCATGATATTATTTTTGGAGGTGAAGATAAATTATGTATAGAATTTTCTAAGAACATGGAGAAAGAATTTGAGATGTCTATGACTGGTTAGATGAATTTTTTCTTAGGTTTGCAGATTACTCAGACTGACAAAGGCATTTTTATCTTTCAAACTAAATATGCTAATGAATTATTGAAAAAATTTGGTATGTGAGATTCTATACTGGTAAGTACACCTATGGTTACAAGTGAAAAATTGACAAGAAAAGATGTTTTGCAACAGTAAATCCTACAAGATACAAATCTATGATTGGAGGTCTACTTTATTTGACTCAGACTAGGCCTGACGTTATGAATGTTGTTTGTATTGTTTCAATATTTTAGAGTGATCCTAGAGAAAATCATGAGATAGTGGTGAAAACGGTTTTTAGATACTTGCAAGGTACATTAGAATATGGCTTGTGGTACCCTAAGAATTATAACTTTACTTTATGTGCATATATGGATGTTGATTGGGCTATAGATGTTGATGAGTAGAAAAGCACTTCTGGTGGAGCTTTCTTTTTTGGAAAGAAGTTGATTTCATGGATCAACAAGAAACAATTATGTACTTCTCTATCTATTGTTGAACTTGAGTATGTTGTTGCTGCTACTAACTGTACACAAGTTTTATGGATGAAGAAAATATTGAAATATATAAAGGTGCATTGTGATGCACCTGTAATTATTCACTTTGATAACTCTGCTACTATTGTCATATCAAAGAATCTGGTATTTCATTGTAAGAGAAAGCATATATCTATCAAGTATAACTTTTTGAAGGAGAAGGTGGAAGAAAATGATTTTAGACTAGTTTATGTGAACACTAAAGAATAGATTATAGATATTTTGACTAAACCTTTATCCAAGGAAGCATTTGAGTACCTGAGACAAACTAAGAGTTTCTCCCCCTCTAGTAGACACTTGATTGATGTGGTTTTACATCAGTCTAGCATGCATTATCTGAGATATTATTCATCCCGGCTTTCATTTGGGATTCTATTGCTTAGGGGGAGTAGTCAGCTTTGTGATTTAGAGGCTTTGATATTTCTGCTAGATTTCTGACATTGATGTCAAAGGGAGAGAGATAGTGATGTGAAAAAGATAAAGAGATTTACAAAAAAAAAAAAGAAAAAGAAAGGGGTAGTGATATTGATAAGAAAAAAAAATTCAGAGCTTTACAGAGATATTGTTCAAAGGGGTAGAGATATTGATATTCAGAGCTATATGTAGGTGATTGTTGGTTGTCTTCCACAGGGAGAGACTTATTTGCCATTTCTTGGTACTTAGATATTTTTCATATCCAATGTTGAAATCAATGCCAAACGAGGAGATTGTTGGCCATTTGATGGAATTGATTATGTGTTGCATTAATTTTTTGTCATTGATGTCAACACTAGTAGTTTGGATGCTTTACCAACACCCTTCTGGTCCTGATAGGTTAAGTGGTTTCTAGTTAACTTGGATCTGGTATGATCCAGTAGGCTTTAGTATAATCTGGTGATGAAATTGGCTTGTTCATGATACTAATACTCATATTTGGTCAGATGGTTTTGGTTTGGTGATTAGATGCTATCGTACTTTCTTAGAAGCTTGGTTTTTGGTTCGGCCGAGGGTTTTACCAGTAGAGATTTTGATGGAGATCTTTGATGAATTGCAAAAGTGGTGTTGGTGCATCTTTTGATGGAGTTTTAGGATTCTGTTGGTGATCATGTTCGAGACTTGGTGGTTGATCTAGGTTATAGACCGACTTTAATGTAACATGCGGATAGGACCTATTGATGCATTTCTGGGATATCTTATATGTTGATATTACTTGTTTTCTTTAAGACTGATATGATTTCTAATTATGTAATTGGTTTATTGTCTGGTGGCCGACCTGATTGTTTATGGTTGAGGGTTTGTATATATAGATGCAAGATCTCATTTACATCATCATGTTTAATGGAAGTGTGAGATTTTGCCAAGATCAAGGGCACAATGAAAAGTATTAAAATAGAGACAAAAGAATGACAAGAATAAACTGTATTCTCATCAATATGAAAATGATCAACTGGATTCACCAATACAATGAATATAGGCCTTCTTATATAGGCAAGGCCATATGGATGTACGAGCACACAATCATGACATGTGGCTCAATGAGAAATAAGGGTAGGTAAGAAATACTAGGGGTAGGTAGGAGAAATAATATAATATTCCACAAGAGGTGGATGACCCACCGAATGTGGAGTGTAACAACAAAACAAGACCACAGAAGGTGGAATTTCTCCTACAAGCTCTATCCCTATGTGCACACTTCCCTAAGTGTCTCAAATCCAAACTATGAAGAAATGTATTATCCTAAGTTAACTTAAGTAAAGTGTAATAATATCCATAATGAATATTTACTTACACCAACAACCCCCCTTAAGTGCAACTTAGGGGAATGAAGACTGAAGTCAACAATGCAAGATGGGTCCCAGCTACTAGGCCATGATAGGTACCCATGTACAATATGAAAATGCAAGCAAAACCATGCAATGCAATCTCTCACAAATGGAGAAAAGGAGAAAACCCAGTGGGGAAAAACTCCCCCCCAAAAGAGAGATGAAAGTACAAAAGACTCTCAAAGAAGAAGGACAAAACCTCAAAGAGGAAAAAGTCCCCCCCATAAGAGAGGAAGGAGAAGTCAGCTAACCCCCCCTAATGACACATCTTGCACCCCCAAGAGAGCTCGCAACTGCTAGAACTTACTCTCAGTGAAAGGTTTGGTGAATATGTTAGCACCCTGCTCCGCTGCAGTAGGACAATACTGCAAATCAATGACCTACTCCTGAATAAGCTCTTGGGTATAGTGCATATGAATCTTGATGTGTTTGGTCTGCTGGTGCTAGACCAGGTTCTTTGAGATTGCAATGGCACTCTGATTGTTGCAATATAGAACTGTCAGCCATGGAGTGGTGAACCCAAACTCTGTGAGAATCTACTGGAGCCAAATGGTCTCAGTCGCTACATTAATAGTGCCTCGATACTCAGCCTCAGTTGAAGAGAGAGCAATAGCATGTTGCTTCTTGCTCTACCAACAAATGGGGCCTGAACTAAGGTGAAAACTGTAACCGGAAGTAGACTTACGATCATCAAGATCGCCATCCCAATCAGAGTCTGTGTAACCAACCAAGCGAAGTCCTATGCCTACTGCATAGTGAATCCCATAGTGATGTGTACACTGGATGTAATGAAGGATGCGTTTGGCAGCTTTTCAATGAAGCTCATGTGGTTCCTGCATGAAGCGGGAAACCATGCCAACTGCAAATGAAATATTAGGGTGTGTATGGGTCAAGTAGATGAGACTACCCACAAGCTGATGATACAAAGTGGCATCAACTGGTGGAGAAGAACACTGAGCCTCAAGCTTGACTCCTAAAAGAAAGGGAGTCAGAGCAGGCTTACAATCAGCCATATGAAAGCGTGCAAGTAGATCAAGAGCATACTTGGGCTGCGATAGTGTAATCCCGGAAGGTGACTGTGAAATCTCTATCCTGAGAAAGTAGTGCAAAAGACCCAAGTCAGTCATAGCAAATCTGTCATGCAAAGTAGATTTGACCCTACTAATGATGGATGTGGTACTCCCTGTAATGATCAAATCATCAACATAGAGCACAAGTATCAAGTGAGAGTCATCCTATCACAAAATGTAGACATTCGGATCAGAATGACACCTGGTGAACCCTGCAGAGAGAAGAAAGGAATCCATCTTGGTGTACCAAGCCCTGGGGGATTGCTTAAGGCCATAGAGAGATTTCCTTAGTCTGCAAACCAAGGAAGTATCCTGGATGAAACCCTGTGGCTACTCCATATAAATCTCCTCATCAAGGCCACCATAAAGAAAAGCACTCTTCACATCCATCTGATGTACAACCCAACCATGAGCTACAGCAATAGCAAGTGTCAAGCAAATGGAGTTCATCTTGGCTATGGGTGCAAAGGTCTCAATATAGTCAACACCTACTACCTGGGAGAAACCTTTCGCAACAAGTCAAGCCTTGTACTTATCCACACTACCATCCGCTGCAAACTTAGTCCAATAGATCCACGTACATTGAACCATCTTTCTCCCCTTAGGGAGATGGACTAAATCCCATGTGTTGTTCCTCATCAAGGAACTATACTCTTCCTCCATAGCTTGGTCCCACTTAGGAACCCCTGATGCTTCCCGAAATGTCTGTGGATTAGAAGCAGTAGTAATGAATGCATGTGGAAGATCTTGATGTTGTGATCGAGTTCTCTATGTATCTGAAGGATCCCCAAAAAGAGAACCCATGGACTCAAGTGTCTATCAAGCCCAACGAGGTCTAGGTGGAGGTGGAGAACGAGGCTCCTCAACTACAAGTGGACCCTGCGGAGGAGTAACCCTGCGAGTTGGAGTTGAAGGAGTCTCATCATCTAAATCACTAGCATCACTATCCATAATGGAGTAAGATGGAGGAGGTAGAGAGGCTAAGCTAGGAGAGCTTTCCTCAAAGTGAACACTCCTCTCAATGAACACCTCATGTGTCTCAAGTTCCATCAATCTATATGCCTTAACACCCTCAAGATATCCAACAAATATGCAAGGTTGACTCTGAGGTTCCAATGCCTTACATTTCTGTGGAGGTATGCGAGCCCATGCTAGACACCCAAAGACTCTGAAATGTCTCACAATCGGTTTCCTACCAACCCAAGCTTCAAAAGGAGTAATACCTTGCAAATCTTTGTGAGGAACCCAATTTTGGATATGTGTGGCACAACTGATAGCCTCGGCCCAAAAGGTAGGATCAAGATAACGTGCATGAATCATACAACTAGCCATTTCTTTGAGAGTTCTATTCTTGCATTCTGCAACTCCGGTTTGTTGTGGAGTGTATGCTACAGAATGTTAAAGATCAATCCCCTCAAATGTACGAAAATCCTCAAGTCTCTTGTTCACATATTCCCTTCCATTATTTGTACGAAGAATCTTGACCACTTTCCCGGATTGCTTCTCCACACAAGTCTTGAAATCTTGAAATTTGTCAAATACTTCACTCTTATGAATGAGAAAGTAGACCCAAGTGAAGCATGAGTAGTCATCAATGAAAGTGAGGACATAGCGGGCCTTGCTAAATGAAGGTACTAGAAATGGAGCTGCTACATCGTTGTGAACAAGTTGAAGAACTTCCAAAGCTCTCCAAGCTTTCCCCTTATCAAACTTCTCCTTGGGATGCTTGCCCATCGAACACCCTAAACATACACCTTCAGAGAAACTAATTCGAGGTAGACCTGTGACCATGTCTTTAGTGCTAAGCTGCTGAAGATAGTGGTAGTTGAGGTGACCAAACCGCTCATGCCATAGCTTACTTTCTGAATTTAAATGAGTAAACAAGGCCCTAGAAGGTGAACTTGGCACAAAGTGGGAGAATGAATAAAGCCTTGAGTTATCATTGACTTGTCCCACTACTGCCAAGGCATCATCATCAAGTTCCTTTACCACAACTGAATCTGGTGTAAACTCAACCTTTTTCCCATTCCCATAGTGAGTGATTTGGTAGATAGAGAAAAGGTTGGTAGACAAGTTAGGAACATAGAGAACATTCTCAAATGTTCCATCATCCATGTCAATTGAAACTTTCCCTTCAACCTCTACTTGTGTATCATCACCTATGTAAATGTGAGGTACCTTAGATGGCTCCAATGAAGAAAACTGCTCCTTTGTAGAACCCATGTGATATGAGGCACCTGAGTCAAGTATCCACTGCTGTGAAGAACTTGTAGCCACAAATGCTTTCCCTTTTCCCTTAGACTATGAGGAAGAGGA
Source organism: Cryptomeria japonica (assembly GCF_030272615.1). Taxonomy (NCBI): domain Eukaryota; kingdom Viridiplantae; phylum Streptophyta; class Pinopsida; order Cupressales; family Cupressaceae; genus Cryptomeria; species Cryptomeria japonica. The sequence continues at coordinate 167,238,212 of NC_081414.1, forward strand.
AGGAGATGAATCCTTCTTTGTGTAGGTGGATGGCAAGTTGATGTTGTTTTTCTTAAGAAGATTAGTTAACTCATCAACTTGCTTTGTGTGGCATCGATGCTCATCGTGACCATAGTTCTTGCAATATGCACAAGTTGGCTATCCTTCTTAGGTGGTGTCCCCTTCTTGGAAGAGGATGAAAAATTGCCTTGTGATGGAGATGATGATTGTCCTTTTTCTTGTTGTGGCTGTGACTTAGATTGCTTCTTCTTCTTATTGGAATCCTTCCTTGACTTCCTTGATTCCCTTGATTAGCCACCAAATCCTTGGACTTTGAAGACTTGAGAAACCCCATGTTCAACAACTTAGATTGTTCCAATATCAACATTTCTATGAAAGCATCAAATGAAGGCATAACATAGGAGCTCCCCACTGTCAAACGATGAGTTTGGAAGCTAGACACAAATGCTGCATATTCTGGTGCAAGCTTGTCCAACAAGTTGAATATTAACTGAGCATCCTTTTTGTCAATTCCACAATCCTTAAGCTTTTCTCTTAGCTCATTTGCTTTGGTGACAAAATCTTGGATTGTATCAAAACTCTTCAGATCCAATTTGGTGAGCTCATTGTCAATCTTATAACCTCTGATTTCATCAACTTGACCATACAATTTCTAAAACATATCCCAAGCATCTTTGATCGTAGTACACTTTTCAATATGAAAGAAGAGGTCATGTGATACATACATGCACAAAGTTCCAAGAGCCATGCAATTCTTAGTGAGCCATTCTAATTGAGCATTAGGATCAGCCTTAGGATCAGGTGGTGCTGCTATTGTCCCATCTATGTAATGCGTGAGACCTTTTTCCATTAATTTGCTCCATACTTTAATTTTCCATGATGCATAATTATGTGGAGTTAAAGGTGGAAATTTATAAGGACTCATTGCAAAAAAAAAGAAAGAACACAAGGAAAAAGAGGCACAATCACACAAGACACCCCGCCAAATTCACTCAATCAAAGAACCCCCCCAAAAGTGATGATTTGGCACTTTATACTTAGTGCATGTACAATGGGCCACTTGCAAAAAATGGCAAAGTGGAATTCTGATTTTAATTTTACAACTACCTCAATAAGGCCAAAAGAGACTCAAACTAATAATGCAAGAGATCTAAACTAAGATCCAAGCAATTTACAAGTACCAAATAGGCCAAATAAGACCAATATCTGAAAGTACATTTCCTACTTAAAATCTCTAAAATCTGATCATAGATTATGAAAGTAGATGAAAAAATATGCACTTTGAAAAAAAATGGCACTTGAAAAGGAGGTTGTATGAGCTCAAACAAGGCCTTTGAAGTTGCAGAATTGAGGATTAAATAGGTACAACTGAGAGAGTCTGAAAATTCTAAAAAACCTGTGCACCAAAACTAGAAAATAACCACACCACTATGAAGAGTATGAAAAAATATCCCAAATCAAAAAAAATTGCACCAAAAAAGGAGCAAAATTAAGCAAGTTATGGGCCTCCAAAGTTGACCCAAAAATCCAAACTGCTCAAAGGAAAGGGGTCTAAAAATTTCCAAAGAAAATGCTAACTAGGCACTGACTGGGTGCTACTAACTGGGTTCTTACTATGCGTTGCTGGCTGGGCAAAAGGTACGGATCCCAAAAATAATTTTCAATCTTTCTTTTTTTTTCAAAAAAAAATTTCAAACTGGAAAATAATTTTCAGAAAAAATAATAATTTTTTTTTTTTTTGAAAAAAATCCAAAAATTCTATACCATACTACCCGAATTGGGCAGAAAATTTCCTCCACACCCAAAAATTGATTTTTGCCAAAATAGCTCAAATTTATACTCGATTTTTATGCAAACGGCCTCCCAGACACAATCCGAAAAAGTGCAGTTCCTCAGATCCGAAAATAGAAGCCTTCCATGATGTCTCCAAAAACCAATCAATGAAGCCCCAATGGCTCTGATACTATGTGAGATTTTGCCAAGATCAAGGGCACAATGAAAAGTATTAAAATAGAGACAAAAGAATGAAAAGAACAAACTGTATTCTCATCAATATTAAAATGATCAATTGGATTAACCAATACAATGAATATAAGCCTTCTTATATAGGCAAGGCCATATGGATGTACGAGCACACAATCATGATATGTGGCTCAATGAGAAATAAGGGTAGGTAAGAAATACTAGGGGTAGGTAGGAGAAATAATATAATATTCCACAAGAGGTGATGACCCACCGAATGTGGAGTGTAACAACAAAACAAGACCACAAAAGGTGGAATTTCTCCTACAAGCTCTATCCCTATGTGCACACTTCCCTAAGTGTCTCAAATCCAAACTACAAAGAAATGTATTATCCTAAGTTAACTTAAGTAAAGTGTAATAATATCCATAATGAATATTTATTTACACCAATAGGAAGAGGTCATGGTCAAGGAATGTAATGTGTGAATAATGTATATCATCCAGGGAAATAAGTTGGTCAATCATTGGACATCAAATTGGGTTTATGTAATAGGATTTAGTCCTCCGGTATTGAGCTTAATCGAAATTGTACTCAAGCATAGGAGATGCTATCTTTTGCAGTTCAACACTTCTCCGAATTGTATTCTGGATATATATGTAGTCAATAAGGCTCCTTTTTGTGATGATCAGTGTGCTCTAGGCTATTGGCCTTCCTACAAGTGTAGGCCACTTCATTGTAACTCACATACTTACTGTAGAAGTATTATCTGACTGTGGGTAGGCTTCCCACCATGGTTTTCCTTTACTGGGTTTTGGGTTTTGTTATTAAAGTTTTAATTTTTGAATGTTCCTGTAATCTATGACAACTGATTGACCCCCCCTCCCAGTTGTCTTCTAGCTATGCGAATTGTCTAATATATATATATATATATATATATATATATATATATATATCCCTTTTAACTAAGTGGTCAAATTCCCATCCTTCCACCTTCATCTATCGCCACCCACCAACCTCCATACCACCTTTGTGCGTCACCCATCAACCTCTCTTTCACCTTCAATCACCATTCTCCATGCCATCTCTCCTTGCTCCTCACCATTGTACACCCCACTCCCCCAAGCCAATGTGCCTACTCCTTCCTTCACCACTACTCCTAGCCTTCGCACCACCAGCACCCCTTCACCTTCATGCCTTCTCCTTTGATGAACCTTCATTTTTGCATGACCATGCCCATCTAGTTCAAACACACAACATTTTGCCTATCTTATTTTCACCGTACAATAGACCATTGCACCTACCCACGTCATAACATCACCATCATCATTGGGGATATTAATACCCCCACCATTAGTCCATGAGCCACATCACCAAGTCAAACACCTAGGCCTGCAGAAACAATAATAAAATCTGCATCCTTCAACAAGTGGGTCTGAACATTTGAACCCATGACCTCCATTAAACAAGGAGTTGCAACTACCATTGCACTGCATTGTCATCACCCATTTTTATTATATAATATTAAATGGAGTTTAAATAATATCAAATTTTAATTAATTTTTTTTTGAAGTATATTAAAAACATAAATAATACATAGCATCTTCTTCATGTCCTGAGGATACAAAGAAACCCATCCCATGGAGTTGAAAACAAGTAAGTTACAAATATCCCAATGGAAAGTGATTACGGGAAAAAACCTATCCCTATACCCAAATCCCAAATCCTCTTAGCACCAGTTTTGGAAAAGAGAGAAGGATTTCCATCCATAATCTTTATTAGTCTAAAAAATCCTTCTTGGAAACACCCTCTTGGAAAGACACCCAAAGAACCTTCATAATCTCTTCATTACCTCGAGCCTCCAAATAAGGGTATGCAACCAAAGCACCAAAGACCACCCCCTCATCAATTTGATAAATAACATTGGCTACTATGGGCCAGTTATACTCTACCACAAGATTGCTAGCTCCTACAACCATTTTGATGGTGTTCCTAACTCCATTTGTACCACACTTAAAAAAGGCGACATCGTTATACATCAAACATTTTGGTGAGACACATAAAACTAGTTCAAAAGAGGAATGTCATTTGCAACAAAATATAACTCGTTAGATATGCAAAAAAGGAATCTTGAAACTCCTCACTTTTGCAGTAGAGCCCAAAGAAAGTTTCCCACCACACAGAGTTAGGCAACAATAAGAGAAGAAGTGAAACCAATGTACCATAACATTAGAATTTAAAGTCATGCTCACTCTAGTATCCAGACAAGAGTAACTTTGAAGTAGAACATAGAAGATTTAGAATTGTCAATTATCTCTATCCAAGGGGTCACACACACCATTAGAGCCTATATCCAGTTGTCATTACAACTTCAACAAGCACATCTGATTGACCAAAACAATGCTCTTTTATCATCGCCTCTCTCTTTCACCTTTAGACAAAGAGTAAAAGTTCCTTTATCCTCTTTATCCTCTTTTATATTGAGTTTGCAATCTAAAAAACAATCAATGGCTTCATATGAACATATGCTTCCTCCTGTCCTGAGACCTGAAATTCACATGCCATACTTAGTCATCTTGTACCCCTAGCATGCAAAAAAAATAAGGAATATAATCCTCTCAAGATCTCTTGCTTTGAAAAATTTATAATCCTTCCTTAGGACAATTGTGTAGTACCCGCCACAGATTTTTCTATGCAATCAATCCATTGAGAATCTCTTCCTATATAAATAATGAGCTTTTATTACTATGGGAATAAGCTCTCTATTTTCTATGTGTTACATTCCTTGTGATTTTTGTGTTCACACAATCACATAGAGATTGTACCTTTTCAGACCCTCCTTCCTTTCAATCCTATCTATCAAAGCCCCTACTCGTACCCTATCCTACTCCATCTTAAGGCAAAGTATTAACATTGTTCATTTATGTATCTATAATCTACCTTAGTTCTAGCCAATGATTTATTTTATCATTTGAATGTAACCTCAACATTGTTTAAGTTTACCCCAACATTCACCAAAAAATCAACTACGCGAATAAAATTGTTGTAGACATGGGTTATATGAATATCACCAATTGAGACCACGATTTCCTTAATCTATGTAACCCAAGCTTTCATTTTCCACTTATTAACATGTTCCTTACTAGCAATGTAAATGCAAATTTGTGAGTCTCCTTCCACATCTAGGTATGGATGCCTTTGTCCTTGCAAAGCCACAACCCTCTAGTGAATGCCTCCATTATAGCCTTGTTGTTTGAGGCATTTCCTATATTTTTGGACAAATCCTCGATACAATTTACTTTGTTAATTTTTATCCAAAAAGGTCTATACTTTCTCTTCTCAGATCCCCTAAGCTACACCATCTAAATTAAGCTTTTGTCTCTCAATTCTAAGATTTGGCCACTAAGTTTTATACCTCAATTTTGATTTCTTCATGATGTTGATAGGGGAAGCCTAATCCACTTCTTTTAAATGTTGTCATCCCATGAAGAAAAATACTTATTCTTTTTTTTGCTTTACTTTAGAATTTACCACCTCACATTGTAAGCCATTCCGCTATCTACCAAACCACCATGGACAAAGTAGTATTCCATAGATCTCCCCATGTAGACTCCTTACTAATGATTGGCCAACTAGAGAGGAAGTTCAACGATATTTATTTTCTTGTAGTCTACCATTTTAAAGAGTATGCCATGCAATCCTAATAGGTTATCGAGAAAGGACATCTTAGTAGTAGATGATCCATATTCTCTTCATCCATTAAATAAAAGAGACAACAACTTGGCCCCTTCATCCCCACCTTCCTCAGCTTGTCCCCGATCAAAATCTTCTCATGTAGAGATATTTTAGAAGGGCCTTGACCTCGGGAAGAACATTGTTATGCCAACATAGCTTTACAGGCCAATCTGGATCTCTCCATTGCATAGCCTGCAATGTGTATCCTAGTCTCATCGAGTACTCCCCTGATTTAGTAGCATACCATATTAACGCATCTGCCTCCTCCGATAGTTTAATCTTCTTGTCTTTCGTATTTTTTTCTAGAATATTTTTTTGCATCCCCTGGATTATTCAAATTATCCACCAAATTCCAATTCCAATCATCCAAACATCCATCATCCGATCTAGACACATAATTAATTATAAGAATACCACGTGTTTGAGATATTTTTGTTATCCAATCTAGGTTAACTAAGATGCTGCTGATGGAAACTTCTCCTTTCCACAAGTTACACCAAAATTTAGCCTTTCCACCATTCCCCACCTTCCAAAACAAATGGTCAACAATTAAATGTTGACTCTCCTAGATAAATATCAGTATAGCTAGTCCACCACTATTTACTATTGCAAGGATCTGACTCGACTCATTAATGTTAAGATATTTGTTCTGCATAATATAATACCACTATTTGTTTGGATACCTATACATCTTCTATATAAGTTTATCACCAAGAGCGATATTTTGCCAACCCATCTTCCTACAGTCACCACCGCCATTAGTTTTAGAGAGGAAGTTTATGTCCCAGTTAACTAGTGGGATACACCTCTCTTTTTTTTCCCCTTCCCACTTGAACTTCTTCATAATTCCCTCCAATTCATCAATTATTTTATTAGGAATTTTGAAGTATGACATAATGTATATTAGAATAACAACCATAATTGTTTGTATCATTATGATCCTTTTAGGCAAGGTCAATCATTTATTCTTCCAAGCATTCTTTTTCATTTCTATAGGTCTAAATAATTTCTTCCCATAGTGAGGACCTACTTGTTCTAGTAAACAAGGGGACCCCAAGGTATTTAACAGTAAGAGCAGCAATAGAGAAGCCTAAAAATTTTCTTATCCATTTCTAAACCACCTTCTTTGTGTTAAAGAAGAAGACTTTCTATTTGTCTCTATTCAAAATTTGTCCTGAAGCTTCTGAGTATCTTCCGAAGTTTCCCTGATAACGTCTACTTCTTTGACGTTGAATTCCCCAAACAAGGTAGTACAATTCGCAAATTGGGCATGGGTAACATGTTCTAGATCTCTGGCTGCCTTAATTCCTTTCCAATTTCTATTATCTCTTAATTTTCCAATCAATCCCCCCATTACCATAGAGATAAGAAGAAAAAAGAAAGGAGAGATTGGATCCCCTTGTCTTAAACCGTTAGTAGGATTTAAAAACCCATACATCACACCATTGACCAACATAGAAAATAAGGTGTAGAAATAAAAGTTTTAATAAACTCTACCCAATGCTGACTAAAACCAAACCTCCTCAATACTTATAAAATAAAACTCCATTACACCCTATCATATGATTTATTGATGTCTAGTTTAATGAACATACCTTTGAGTTAATCTATTGCAATAGAATGAATGGTTTTGATTGTTTTGATATTACTATTTACAATATGCCTTCATTGTGTGAAACCATTCTATTCTTTTGCTATCAATTTTTCCATCAGTAACTTCACCCCACTGGCAAGGGCCTCTGAAATAATTTTGTATATTGAATTGCATGGGGATATAGGTCAAAAGTCCACTAGTGATGGACAATCTTTCTTGTTCAAAATTAGAACTATAGTATTGTTATTTAGGTCGCGTACAAATTTGTGTCTCCTCCCAAAGTCCTCTACCAACTCCCATATGTCTTGGCCAATGAATATCGAACAAATTTGGAAGAATTTTGTGGGAAAGCTATCTAGGCCTGGTGTTTTGTTTGGAGGAAGTTGGAATGCTACTGCTCTAAAATTCACTTTTGTGAATTTATCATTCAACAATAAATTATATTCCTCTGTCACACAATGTAGTATCATTGAAAATATAGGATCATTCAAATCAGTATTATTCCCAAATTTGCTTGCCAAAATCTATTTGAAGTGATCAACTGCTTCTATTTTGATCTCTACTACTGTATCTTTGCATGCGTTCCCTTTTGTTAGCTTGATCTCTCTAATTCTAGATTGAACTCTCCCATCTTCCTCTCTTTGAAGCATGGTAATACTTTGTGTTCGCATTTCCCTTTGAGATCCAATTTTCCCATGCCTTGTCTCTCCAGTAAATCTCCTCATGGGTGAGAAGTTTTAGTAATCTCTTCTTAAGTTCTTTTTTTTTTAAGAAGTCATCTAGGTAGATACCACCTTTGATGATTTTCTTGTTCAAATCTTCCAATTCCTACTCCATTCCTTCTTTTTTCACATAAATGTTTATAAAGTTCTTTGTATTCCATGTTTTTAGTTTTTTTTTATGAACCCTAATCTCTTTTGAAATCAAAAGCTTATATTCCCATGAAAAATTTAGCTCTTATTCCAATAATTTTCCAATTTTCCCAATAAGGAAGGATCCCTCCACCATATGCTTTCAAATTTAAATTATCACTTATAATCTCTCATTACCTTTCACTTCTAATAGGACTGGGTTATGATCAAAGATAAAATAGGGTAGTATTCAAATAGTGCACATAATACTATTTTCACTCCAATAACCTCTAGTGAAAAACCTATCCATTCTTTTAGAAATGTTGGTAAATCCCTCCCTTCTATTTGTCCATGTGGATTTACCATTTTTGGGAATACAGTCTATCACTTTAGATTTCTCTATAATTTCCTAAAATTAAGGATTGCTCTATTTACTTTGGAGATTCCTCCACTTGTTTTTCTCAAGTCTAAAATTGCATTGAACCCCCCCCCACCCCCGCCAAAAAAATGATTTTTTATTTCTTTCATAGTTTTATACTATTAATGGCCTAGAGGATTGATGTAGGAGCATCCCCATTTCTTGGAAATCTTGCATCAACAAAAAAAAACATTTCCTTTTCAGTTTGTTTTCTGTTTTGTAGTTTCAACATTTCTTTATGTACTTTCTTGCATTGGCTCACCGGATCTTGCCAAGCTGTATTTTGCTTGAGGACATGATTAGATTTCTTATTCCAAAACAACAAAGCATTTTTTGGTAAGTTATCAATTCCAGATTCCAAGACAGTTTGCTGGCTTTGACACCGGAACTGCCTAGACTTATTTTGTTAAATCTTGTGGACCCTCTCCGTAGCTTGGCTGCAAGCCGAATCTTGTATCCTGGACATTACCAGTAATCTGTAATCAGTTTTCATGATCAAATTAATTCAGTTTTGCATTTGCCTCCATTATATCCTCTTGTTTTCATTGTGTTTACTATTGCTACCCGACCCAGATTGATCTCTTTGAGATCCCTCCTATCGGTGACTGCACCAAGTGGTATTAGAGTGAGCTTTAGTTTCAGAGATTGCATTGTCCTAAAGATTTTATTGTTACATGGCAGACTATGGATCCAACCTACAGCTGCAGAGGACTGGTATGAAAATGGCGCAAAGAGGAAATAGGATTGATGGAGTGCACGAGAATGTAGACCTTGGTGTGATGGAAATGTTGAGATAAATTTCAGCATGGTTGGAAGTGTTAGGATAACTGGTGGACAACTAAGAAGGGGAGGTGAATTAGTTGTCAATAGATTATAGAACTTTAAGATCAAAAATCCTTCTATGAGAATAGAAGATATAACCATTAAGCACACACATAAATCATAGAATAGTTACAATCCATCCTCAACACATAACATCAATATTTGTATGTGGAAAACCTGGCAAAGGGAAAAACCATGGTGGGAAGCCTATCCACAATTAGATAATACTTCTGCCACAAGTGTGTGATTATAATAAGAGGGGTGTGCACATGCAGCAAGACACACTGCCTAGAGCACATTGCTCATCAAACAAGGAGCCTCACTAACTACAAATGAATCCAAACTACAATCCATAAAGATGAGTGAACTGCAAGAATAACATCTCCTAAGCCTAAGTACAGGTCTAGTTAAGCTCAATACTAGAGGTCTTAAACCTCTTACAAAAACCCAATTCGATCACCTATGATTGACCAGAACCTCTGCATATGATTACAACTCTATTTGCACATAGATAATCCAACAACCCACTACCATACATGATCTACAAAGAGATCTTGCATCATATTTATACCTACCCGAGACCTAAATAATTAGGTCGTCCACCTAAAAAATACAATAAATTAATTACATAATCCCATAAAACATTGATAATCCAAGTCAGCCTAAGACCGAAACAATATAATCCAAGCAATTAATACAACCGGTGATGCATCGGGACCATCAACCAGCACGTTACATAAACTGGTCCATAACCTAGCAGAATAACACCAGACCCATAATAGGTCATGATAAGCCAAATGAAACACCACAATCAACTAGAACACAAACATGATAACCATCAACATCTTGATAACCTTCTAGAAGTCGCACGAACACCACTTATCAGATTCATAAAAAATCTTCATCAACGCATTTCTAATAAAATCATTACTGATGACCAAAAGGCTTACTAGAACAAATGATAACACTTGGATCATCAAATCCCGAACCAACTGAATGAGATATGCATCAGGAACATATGAATAAAAAATCCAAGCCAATTCCACAAATCGGACCAAACGAGAGACAAATCTCTTGATCAACATCACAATCCAACCACTCTATTGGAAGCCAATAGACAACAAAATAGCTAGTGTTGACATCAATGACAAATATCAATGCAACACATAATCAATTCCTCCAATTTTCCAGCAATCTCCCCCTTTGGCATTGATGGAAACACTAGACGTGAAAAACATCCAAGTGCTAAGAAATGCCAAGCAAGTCTCCCCCAATGGAAGACATCCAACAAAATCTCTAAGATGATATGACAATTAAGTTCTAAACCAACAAACAAAACTCCCCTTGTGAATGATATCCTTGTTATGCTCTTTTTTTCACATATATCATTCCCCCTTTGCAATCAAGACCAGAAATTTAATATAAACATCAAAGAAAAATCATAAAACCTCTCAACCACACAACTGACTACTCCCACTGAGTAGTAGAAGCAACACATCAATCTAGAATGAATAATAACATTGTTAAATGCATACGAGACTAATGCCAATCTGCATCACTCAAGTCTCTACCAGAGGGGTAGAGACCCCCAATCTATCTCTGAAGTACTCAAATGATTCCTTGGGCAAAGGTTTAGTAAAGATATCTGCAATATGTTGTTTACTGTTCACATAAACCAGGCTGACATCATTTGCTTCCACCTTCTCCTTCAGAAAATTATACTTGATAAAAATATGCTTAGTTTTAGAATGAAATACTGAATTCTTTGATATATCAATAGGATCAGAGTTATCACAATGAATAACTACCAGTTAATTTCAATCAACCCTTATATCCTTCAACATTTGCTTCATCAATAAAACTTGTGTACAGTTAGTAGCAGCAACAACATACTCAGCTTCAATAGTAGATAAAGAAGTACATGATTTTTTCTTATTGATTCATGAAATATGTTTCTTTCCAAGAAAGAAAGCTCCACCAGATGTGCTCTTCTGGTCATCAACTTCTCCATCCCAGTCAGCATCTATATATGCACATAGTGTAAAGTCATCATTTTTAGGATACCACAAACCATACTGAGTTGTTCCTTGCAAATACCTAAAAATCCTTTTCATCTCAGTCTCATGATTCTCTCTAGGGTCACTCTAATATCTTGATATAATACAAACTGCATTCATTATATCCGGTCTAGTCTAAGTCAGATATAACAAACCTCCAATCATAGATTTATACCTTGTAGGATTTACCGGAGCTGATACATCTTTCTTTGTCAATTTTTCACTTGTAAACATAGGGGTACCAACCGGTTCAGAATTGTCCATACCAAATTTCTTCAACAACTCTCTAACATACTTAGTTTTATAAATGAAAATACCTTTATCATTCGGAGCAATCTCCAAACCTAAGAAAAAATTAATCTCCTCAATCATAAACATCTCAAATTCATTCTTCATATTATAAGAGAATTCCATGCATAATTTATCCTCACATCCAAAAATGATATCAACAAATGCTTCAACTATCAAAATGTCATCATCAATGATCTTATAATATAAGTTACTATCAACATTACCTTTAGTGAAACCAAGCTTGAAAAGATATTTTTCTAATCTAGCATACCAAGCTCTAGGGGCTTCTTTCAATTCATATAAAGCTTTCCTTAACTTGCAAACCATGTATTTGTCATCTGAAAGTGGAAATCCATTAGGTTGCTCAATATAAACTTCCTCTTCAAGATCTTCATTAAAAAATTCACAATTAACATCCATCTGATACACCTTGTATTTCTAATGGGCAGCATCAGCAAGAAATAATCTCATAGCTTCAATCCTAGCTACCAGAGAAAAAGTCTCATCATAATTAATTCCTTCCTTCTGAGAATATCCTTTACATAACAATCTAGCCTTATTCCTCACAACTTGTCCATCCATATTTAATTTATTCCTAAAAACCCATTTAGTTCCAATAACATTCTTATTTTTAGGTCGGGGAGCTAAATTCCATGTGTTGTTCTTTTCTATATGTTCTAATTCCTCTTCCATAGCTCTCATCCAACATTCATCTTTAAAACCTTCAATAACTGATGCTGGTTCAACTTGAGAAATTAAACACACCTCATCAACTGCCAACCTTCTTCTTGTCATTTCTTCTTTGTTCTTGTCTTCAATGATCTGATCTTCTAAATGATTTAACCTTACATACCGATGAGTCTTCTGACTTTTTGTTACCCTACTCTGATCTTCAGTTACTATTGAATTTTTTGATACTGCAAGAGTAACTGGTTCAAGATTTTATTCTGGTATAGGTGCTACCAGTTCAATTATGATCATCTCCACTTCCAGTTCTCTCTCATAAGTTCTAATTGGACCTTTGTATAGCTCATCCACCTTGACATTAGCACTCTCCATAATTCTCTGCAATTTTTTTTTATAACATCTATATGCTTTTCTTTCATTAGAATAACCAAGAAATATCCCATCATCACATCGAGGATCAAAATTTCCAATGGAATAATCTCTTTTGATATAGAATTTACTACCAAAGATTTTGAAATACTTCACTGAAGGTGTATGATCAAGCCATAACTCATAAGGTGTCTTACCAGTGTATACCACCATGCTCACAACTTCTCTCTAGTAGATATGAGGCAGATTATCTTCCATCATCATATTTCTAGCTACATCCAAGATAGTTATGTTCTTTCTTTCCACAACACCATTCTACTGAGGTGTCTGGGGTACAGACAACTGTCTCCTTATCCCATGCTTCTCACAATAACTGTTAAATTCACCGGATGTGAATTCACCACCCTGATGTTACCTTAAGCATTTAATCTTAAACCCTATCTCTGTCTCAACTTTAGCTTTAAAGATCTTAAACTTTTCAAAAGCTTTAGATTTATCCCTTAGAAAAGTAACCCACATCATTCTATAATAGTCATCAATGATTAGCATAAAATGTCTATCACCCTAAAAACTTTTTATTCTAGCAGGACCACATAAACTAGTATGAATAAGATCAAGAATATCATTGGATTTGTCTTATATACTCTTAAAATAAGTTTTGACCTACTTTTCCATTCAACATTCCTTACATACCGGATTATAGGGCTTCACAATATTAGGTATATCTATAGTAGCCTTAGTTGAATTGATCTTTACAATGCAATCAAATTTCACATGATACAACCTCTTATGCCATAGCCAACTCTGACCAATCTGTGCAATCAAACATGTTTTCTAACCGGAGTTCAAATGAAAGATGTTACCTTTAGTCCATGTACTAGTTGAAATCTCCAATCCAGATCTATTAATGATTTTGCATATTCCATCTTTGAACTATAATTGAAATCCCTTATCCACCAATTGTTCTACACTGAAAATATTATGCCCTAAACCTTCAACATAATAGAGATTATCAGTATTATGCTTACCATCCAATGCTACAGTTCCTCTTTCTCTGATCATGCATGCTTTGTCATCTCCAAATTTAACCAGTCCACCATCAAAATCTTGCAAAGATAAACACTTTCTTTTATCTCCAGTCATATGGTGTGAACAACCACTATCTATTACCCATTCATCCTTGTCTTGAATTTTTGCAGCAAGGGCCTTTTCCTAATTTTGAATGACAGGTTCCAAAGCATCTTCCTTGATAGCCAAAAATACCCATTCCTTTCCACTAGCCAAATCTTGTGTTGGTTCATCATCAGAATCAATCACACCTTCCTCATCTGTATAGTAACATTATTTGTCTTTGTTTCTTCTGTACTTATGTTTGTTCTAATAATCATGGTTAGGCCTAAAATATCTTCTAATTTTCTCTTCAAATCTTGAATTCATCTCATGACATCTAGATGCAAAATGACCTATCTTATTACATGCAAAAAATTTCAAAGGTGATTTTACTTCATACTTACTTTCTACTGGACCTTTAGGCACTCTTCTAGCAAATAGGGATTCAAGTTTCTCAAACTCTTCATCTTCTTTCTTCGTTTCATCCAGTTTCTTTGCATATAAATCTTTCTCATCACTCTTGTCGATTGATGATGTAGGTGCATGAAAAGAAGATTCAGTCTTTGAGGCTCTTTGAGTACCAAATTCTTCAAGCTCAAAAGTAGATAACTTTCCAACCAAAGTATCCCTATTAATAGAAGTGTTAGCCATTACTCTCAACTCATTGATTGCAATAGCCTTCATCTTGTAAGCTAGTGGCAAAGCTCTCAATACTTTAGAAACAATCTCACCTTCACTCCGAGATTCACCACAACAGTGAATTCCCATAAAAATTTGATTAACTCTTTTCATAAAAGCAGTAATCCTTTCATCTTATTTCATCTTCAGGTTCTCATGCCTCACTCAGTAACCATCAAGTCTAGCAACTTTAACAGTAGGGTCACCTTCATTAAGAGCCTCGAATTTATCCCATATAGCCTTTGCCGTTGATTGGTCAGTTAATCCCATTATTTCTTGATCAAAAAGTGCACTCAAGAGTACTTCTATTGCTCTAAAATCATTTTCGATGTCCTTATCCAAGTTTTCCTGAGGAGGATTACCAGATGCAGAATTATGAGGATTATATCCTTTCTCCGAGATCTCCCAAATCAATTTCCCAATACATTGCAAATGAGTCTCCATTTGAATCTTCCATACTCTAAAATTTTTCAAATCAAGATTAGGGGTTTCTCTTTGGAAAATAGATGTAGTTTAATTATTATTTGTCATAGGGTCTTCCTCAAGTGGTTAAGCTTCTGCAAAGAGGACCAAGCTCTAATACCAATTGTTAGGATAACTGATAGATAACTATGAGAGGGGGGTGAATTAGTTATTAACAAATTATAAAACTTTAAGCTCACAAAAACCTTCTATCGGAATGCATAAGGATATGTGCAAGCTAATGAGTCACAAATTCGTGGAAGTCTGCGCGTTGGAAAATGCGCTCCGCAAAACGGGGGCCCGTTAATGGTTCGGGCTCCCGAGCCGAAAGGTCACGGGGTGCCGAAGCCAGATAAAACGGGCCCCCGTTTTTTAATAAACGGGCCCCCATTTTTAAACAAAACGGGGGCCCGTTTTGAAAAGCTATTTTTACCCTTTTTTTGGGATAATTTTTCATTTTACTATTGCACAAGAAGATATCGAAAACGGGCCCCCGTGTTGTGGTTTCCACTTCAAACCTCCACCACTATCCCAGGTGCACATTCTGTCACCTATTTTCACAGTTCATAATTTTCTTGTATATTTTTCTCTTTTTTTGGTGTATTATTTAGTTTTTTTTTTATTATTTTAGTTTTTTTTAATAGTAGCATATAAATAAATTATTTTTTATATTTGTAAATTCTTGATTTTGATGTAAAATATTTTTGAACAGTTAACCCTAAACCGTAATCAACAAATTTAGAAACCAAAACCAAACCTAGATAATTAACAAAATGAAATCGACACAAACAAAAAACCAAAAATGAAATGGGAACAAAAACAAAAACGTTCGAAAATGAAATCAACACAAACAAAAAACCGAAAATGAAATGGAAACAAAAACAAAAACGTTCGAAAATGAAATCGACACAAACAAAAAACCAAAAATGAAATGGAAACAAAAACAAAAATGTTCGAAAATGAAATTGACATAAAACCGAACATATGTACCTAAATTGTTCTTAATCCTCATTAGGCAATACAAAAGTTACCACTAAATTAGTATAACCTTAAAAGTAATTAACATTAAGTTTTTCAAATTTTAGATATGAAAGTTTAGGCTTAGGTTTATGCCATGTCATGGCATAAAGGTCCTATTATGTCATGTGATGGTATAAAAGGATCAATTATGGACACAATTTTAGAGCAAAACTAGATAAGTTACTAAAATTGGAGTTTGGTTTACATAGGTTCATAAAGGAAGCTAATATGCCAAATATATAATTCATTAATACAAAATAAAAAATATTCTTGATTTATAATGTTGATTGATAATGAGTTTTCTAAATGGGGTGCTAATTATATATACATCTGAAAGATTTGAAAAATATAATTCCCAAGAAGTATTTTGAATATACAATTGAGGATATATATAATCTCATGGTTAAAGATGCTTAATTTTGATGAAAGTTATTTTTTGTATTACTATGTAAGAAATCCATAAATGGAATGAAAGTAAGACATGGCCATCTAGCATAGATCATCTTATATGTTGAAGGAGTATTTTGAGTTATATTAGAATTATTTGATGTGATTAAGTCCTAATTTTAGGATATGTAGAGTTCTTTTACTTTTAAGGTTGAAATAAAACATGGTGATTATGTTTTATTATCACTTTTATGCTTAACCTAGGTAAAAGTTTTAATGGAATTATTTTCATATTTAGATATATAGATCACAACTTATTATTATTTGTATGTTTCTTGTTTCTTTGAAAGAAATGCATATTGATTTATTTATAAGTAATAATTTATCTAATTATGCATTTATGAAATATATAGAAATTGAGATTTTTTTATTGAGGCTAATTAATTTTAAAACTCAATGGTTATATCCACTATCTAATGATGTAATATATCCAATGTTCTCCCCTTCTTACATATATTTGAACAAGAGATGGAATATTTCAAGACTTGAATGCAACCCTTATGTAAACTTTAATGATGTACATCTACTGATCCTCCTCACTAACCAAGAAACACTAGACTAACTCCATTAATGAATATTTCGAATTTAAAACCTATCAAATGTCTATAAAACATGAGAGAACCTAAAGGGTCTATATCCTCCTTGCCTAATGAGAGAGCAACATTTCTTTGAAAGTCCCAATGAGCCTCAAATGATCCTAGTGAATGTAGGGCAGTCTTAATGAACCTAAGAAAGTCCTAATGAGCCTAAGAAAGCAATAATGAACTTGGGACAATCCTAATGAACCTAGGATAGTCCTAATGAACCTACGATAGTGTAAACAAGCCTAGTATAGTGTAAGAAAAAAACACTACAAAAAAGACCTCAAATGCGTTAAATGAATTTCCCAATAACGCACTCGTGTTTATCTTTTTTTGGTCATTTGGCTACCTTTTTTTACAACATCTTCGTGTATACGCCCCTAAGAAGACCTTTTCCTCAAAACTTTCTTGGATCATGAACTCCTCATGTGCACCAAACATTTAAGTTGCCACTTGGAAGCTTCTAATGCACACAATCCTTTCAATCAATCTACTCCATTGATCTCTCAAAACAATCTTAGTATTTAATCCTCTATCCTTCATTTCTTATTGAACTTTGTAAGAGAATTTGTGTATGGATTGATATCTTAAATTTTATAGAAAGATTATATATGAAAACAAATGATTGCGGAGTTTTATAATAAATGATTTATAGGAAATAATATTTTTTGAAGACCTTTTGTAAATTATAATCTTGTGTAGATTTGATTATGGGAGAAATTTAATGGTGAAATATGCTTAACTCTTCAAAAGTTTTGATGTTTTGTCTTTACATGACAACCACTTAGAATATAATATGTTTTAAGTATGTCATTTATAGTCATGGGAGATTAGTTTTTTTTTAAGATTGTTTGAAGACTAATCAATGTAATATGAATTGATGACAATTATCTCAAAACTACGTAATTGAATTCTAATAGATTTATGATGTTTCATTGAAAGTTTTTATTAAGTTTTATGCGCAAATTTTATATTTCAAGATTCAATAGTATGTACATGTATATTTTTTTAAGTTCAATATTATATTATATATTTCATGTGTATCTCATTCAACAACATAGAAATGTTACTATTTATAAATGTTTTTTTTTAATTTAGTAAAATAGATTCTTCTTTGACATAGAGTTGTATATAATTCATGTATATCTTTATATATGCAGGAGTTCTTTGCCATCATGGATGTTTTTGACATAGATGAACTATTAGGTGAAAATCCCCCACCACAACCCCCTCCTCCTCCTCCTCCTCCTCCACCACCACCACCACCACCACCACCACCACAACCCCCTAGATTGGATGAAATTCGTTTAAGAGAACGAATTAATGAAAACCTACAAGTGATTGAACAAAACATTGCTACTATCCAAAATGAGCAAGTCACGCCACCCCATCTTGTAGAGTTTGCAAAATCAATGCAAACTGTTGTCGAGTCAGTTAGATCTGTTGATTCTCAATTAGATCAATTTCATAGACGACGACAAGAGTTGCGTGATTTTTATGCCGATGGTTTAACTTATAGACAAATCACAGATTTGAAAATAACCAAAGCTCATTTATGTCCATATTTTACCAACCCAAAAACAAGAGAACCAATGCAACCTAACCAGAAAAGAATTTCAATTAGGTGGTGTGTGCATCCAGAAATGGCTAGATACTTTTGGGATAGATGGTGGATGGTTTTTGATTATCCACCACATCGTAATTATGAGGTCCCTTTTTATTTTTTGAAGAAATTATACTGTGAGTTTGTAATGAACCAAAAACCAAATTATTTTGATATTAAGTCATTCCAGGGTGTTGGTCATGGAATGCCACAGCATAGATTAGGGGCACGGAGTAATAATCCCCTACCGGATCCACCCATAGTTCCACTTGTTGCTCCATCGATTCCTGCAGATGTCCAAAATACATCATTCATTTCGACATTAGATGCTTTGACTTCCCTCACAGGGAACCTGAGTGAGCAAGCTGCTCACATGGCATCTGCTCCTCGATGGATGCCACATATGTGTTCGAGTTGTCATGAGACGTGTGTAGGTCCTACTACTGCTGCAGGATCTACTTCAGTTCCAGATGAGCATGATGCAGCAGATGATAGTATGATGACATCTTATATGGATTTTCTTTGCTTGGATGTTCATCTTGACCAGGTATAGATATATATAATATACATGTACATGTCAATGTTTTTATGTACTTTATTAAATATAGGTATAAACTAAGTGCATCTCTTTTTTTATACAATCTAATACTTCATTAAATAAATTTTGTTTATGTAGATAAGGACTACGCCTAATATTAGAGTTAATATTGCATCTACTGGAAGACAACTCGGCACACCTTATGGGGTATAGTATAAATTTCTATCTAGACATTGTACTAGATCTTTTTAAGTTAATATGCTATCGTCGTATATTATATAAATTTTCATGTTGATACATTGAATGCTTCTTTCTCCAGGATTCAGGTCATGAGGGACCCTCTACATCACATCAAGAAGAGGGTCTGACTATTGTGACACCATCTATGGTATGTATCTTATAATTCTTAACTTAAATATGAACTCTTACAATATTGTAACTTTACTTGAAATTATTTAGTACACATATATATGTTCACTAAATATGATTTCATTAAATGCATGTATGCAGGTGGACACTACCATTAGGATAGGTTATCCTCATAATTTTGATCAGAGCCAATTTGAACGCACATCGACATCCTTTGAGGTATTAATATGTAATACTTAATTTGATCTTATTTTTACTCTTAATTTAAGATTTAATTGGACACTTTGAATTTGACCTTGTACAGGAGTTAGCTAGCACTGCATTTGGTGTTGATACTGCACAAGATACTGCTAGAGGAGATACTGCTACAGGATCTGATGAGCATATGGTAAGTTTGTAACTTAATTTATGAATTCTACTATATTTGATAAATGATTCTTTTAATAGTTAATTTCAAGTAATATTTTAATATTATTTTTTTATTGTACAGCATGAGACAGGTGGATCTGGACCACGTCCCGAGGACGAGAGATACTGCTATAGGATCTGATGAGCATATGGTAAGTTTGTAACTTAATTTATGAATTCTACTATATTTGATAAATGATTCTTTTAATAGTTAATTTCAAGTAATATTTTAATATTATTTTTTTATTGTACAGCATGAGACAGGTGGATCTGGACCACGTCCTGGGGACAAGAGAGATACTCCTACAGGATCTGATGAGCATATGGTAAGTTTGTAACTTAATTTACGAATTCTACTATATTTGATAAATGATTCTTTTAATAGTTAATTTCAAGTAATATTTTAATATTATTTTTTTATTGTACAGCATGAGACAGGTGGATCTGGACCACGTCCTGGGGACAAGAGACCACGAGATGTTATTGATGATAGCACTTAGATTTTACTATTTATTTGGCTTTGATATGTACTTTTTTATGGACTTTACACATTTGTTTACACGTGCACATACTTTATATATATGGATAGTTGCATAATAGGATTAGATCATATATATTTTGTGCATACTTTATATATTTTGTGCACATTAGATATTATGTGGAGTGAACATCATGTTACCATCTAGACATATATATGGATTAGATATTATATGGATTATGTGGACTTGAAATTTTACTATTTATTTGGCTTTGATATGTACTATTTTACGGGCTTTACATATTTGTTTACACGTGCACACCCATACTTTATATATATGGATAGTTTCATAATAGGATTAGATCATATATATTATGTGCATACTTTATGTGTATTGTGCGCATTAGATATTATGTGGACTTGAAATTATGTGCACATTAGATCATATATATTGACTTGAAATTATGTGGACTTGAAATTTTGCGCATACTTTATATATTATGTGGACTTGAAATTTTATTTATGAAAGTTGTGCTTAAACAACTTTATAGGCATTATGTGGACTTGTAATTTTATTTTTGGAATTTTATTTAAATAGTTCTTGTGATTAGATAAACTACATGTGCATACATCTTGAACTAAGTATCGAAACATATCTTATAATTATAACATATTCTAAATCAAAAAGTATCATTTAACAAATATAATGAATAGAACTTGATTAAAACATAATTATCTCATTCATAAATTTGACCAGTAGTCTCTCATTTATGTATATTGTACACAAAATGTAATCAAGAAGACATATCTAAAATAAAATAAATAGTCTATTTAAATTATAATAATAAGGATTTATATCTCTCAAAATACAACATAAAGTATGCACAAACAATAGTAGTCATTGAGGGCAAGTCTACTCTGAGAGACCTAGAAAAAAAAATACATATGATTAGTTTTTATAATCAGGATGCATTGAATTTAAAATACAACATAAAGTATGCACAAACAATATAGTAGTCATTGAGGCCAAGTCTACTCTGAGAGACCTAGAAAAAGTAAATACATATGATTAGTTTTTATAATCAGAATACATTGAATTTAAAATACAAATGGATTTGCCTTAAGGGTACAAAAATTTAACTTACTTGTAATTATTCAAAATGAAACATAAAGTATGCACAAATAACTTTGTTTTCATTGATGCCTTCTACTTGTGGTAGACCTGAAACAAAATTTTAGTAGATTAGATTTTGTAATTATGATTCATGATTTAAAATACTATATATAATATGCATCGCGACTTTTAAAAGGGAGGTGGATTAAGGGTTCAAATTATAACTTACTTGATATTCATTCTATTATACCATCTGCATCCTCTCTCTTTTGCAAAGCATCTATAATTGTCTCGTGCTCTTCCATAGAGAGAGTCCATAATTGTTTATTAGCAGGCCTACCACGATATCTATCCAATTTTATATTAGTTGCCACTACCAAATGTGAGTAATGTATAATCTTTTTCTCTAATTCATAATCTTCAAATGCGGGCAATCCATTCTTTCTTGTTAGATATTTGCGTAGCCAAGTGCCAACAACAACCACAGATCCTGTTGGATAGTCATAACCATCATCATCTACTCGAGGAGTAGTTAGCTTATGTTTTGGCTCTACACATCGAGCCAACCAATACTCTGTCCCCTCTTCATTGTCCTCTGGTGCAACAACAGCATAGACATGTCCTGTGCACAAAACAATTTTATTTTAATATTTAATGAGAAATAAAAACAAAAATATACACTGTAAGATTTCATAAATTTATGTACTATTTAATAAATCAAAACAAATTTCAAAAATAATTTTACCTTGTTGTATAAGATCTGAAATGTGATCATAGTCATTTGATGCAAACATTTGATCCATATCTTCATCAGTTCTTTCATGCGGATCATTTGCATCTATGGGTGTCAATGATCTTTGTTGCCATTCTTCAACCCATTCTTTATTCTCACAAAATTCCCAATCTTCGGAAACACAAAACTGACAAAAGCAAGCAAGTTGCCTTGTGAATATAGTCCATGTGTTTGAATTAGAACTCTTAAACGAATGCCATTTAGTTGATCCAATGATGGTATTACAATCATGCCGAATAGGAATACTATCTTCCTCTATCAACCAGAAGAAACGTCGAATTGCAGAGTTTTCAGTTGATCCTTTTGACAACTTTGAATTGCACCAATCTACAACTGCACGAGCATCTCTGAATTTCACTGCATCCTCGAATTTCAATTGTTCTCTAGCAAGAGCTCTTTTTATACAGGCACCGGCTCCATCGTGTTCCCCCTTACCATGTCCCGCTTCAAAAAAACTCCATAAATGTTGGACATTGGTTATCTTGTGAACTTTGCATAGCCAATAAAACATTCTTGCATTTTTGAATTGTCCAGTGCAGTTATCTGACCATATCATATGTTGTTTCATGTCAATTTCTCTTTCCTTAAGATTATCATAAAATACCTCGAAACAATGTTGGACAAACTCTGAAGAGTGTAATCGATTATCACTAACATAGAAATGATACTCCCTCAAAATTTTTCTGTTATCTTCTGTACTGTCATGGTCATGTCTATATATAATGTGCACAAATATGGCCACTTGCACTGAGTTGTAGTATTGTGATTGAGTTTCCTCTTGTGGTTTTAGAGTATAATTTTCTGCAAAAATCCACAACTGATACTATTGTTCCAATTGGAAATGTGTTCTTGCATATGCGAAACTGTCCATCAAGCCATCGGGCATGTTGGGAATGCTTCACATATTTTGGAACAATATGAGTTTTAAACTCACTAATAAATGCATTCACACTATTCTGTTCTGTAATCAATTCTAAACGTTTCCCCATCTTTCCATCCTTTAGAGGGTATTCTATATTTTTAAATCTCCTAACATCAACCATTTTTTGTCCAAACTCAGATGAAACATGTTCATGCAAACATTCACCTATCGAAGAATAGTTCCCACATAAATTGCAAAGACCATAAATGCATGAACTGGAAAGAAATAATTGTTCATTAGGTGGTTTACAAAATAAACTTCCAATAAAATCTTTTATAGTTTCAGGTGGAACATAAACACCACAATCCTGCACAAGATCATTACCATGCAACATACAACGAATATATCGAAAAACATCATAATAGTAACGAAACTGGACATGAGTTTTACAACAACAAGATATTCTTTGTTTATTGATTTTAACATACCAGGGTTTGCATTTTTCAAATGATCTTTGACTAATTCGTAAATTCATTAACACAGATTCATCACTAAATTTTTTAAAGAATTCAGTTTGAGTCATGTCAAGAAGATGTTTTGGATGAGGATCACGAATTTTTGATCCCACCCTTAACTTTAAAACATCTCTAACATTTGATGAAACTCTAGTGTTATCATGCCAAAATTTTGTAATTAATTGTTTAGTTTCATCATTTAATTTCATGTCTGACCTTTGAAGTCTACCACTAAAACTCCAACAATGGTTTAGTGGATCAATTTCAATTGTGTCTCTTCTTTTGGCCGCTCTTGACAAGGTTCTACGATGTAAGTTCAAATAGCCACTTATATCACTTAACATTCTTTTATTAACAATCATTTTGTCAACTATAGCAGTCGTTATAACTCTACGTGCTGCATTCTTATCTTTAGATCGACTTGTTTTTCCTATAGAATCGATGGCACTGGCAACAGTAGATACAACTTGCTTATATGATTCATCTTTTCTTTTTGGTTTTGCATAAATACCTATTTTTTTCATGACTTTACGCATTTTTAACATTTTTATTAATTGTAGCATTAATTGACATTGGAATCCTAACTTTTTATTATAGAAAAATTGTTTATATAATCTGTTTGCATGTGTTCTGATTTGTCTCCAAGAAACTAACCCATTAAGATTATCTAGCACATTGCTATCAATAGTAAACAAATTACATTCATTTTCTTTTAGAGATGGTGGTGTAATATTTTCAATTTTTATTTCTTTTCGTATTGGTGTATGAAATTTATATCCAGCTTCATTTAAATCAGCAATTTGATTGGCATCATAGTCATCAGGATTTAAAAACATACCACGATTCGCATCCACATCAACATTTGCATCAACAGTCATACCCGTGTGTGGTTCTATATTTTTTGCATCCATCATGATGTCTTCAATGGTCTCATCTACAACGGGCACTGAACTAGATGCTTCAAAAGTGTTATTCAATTGCCGTTGTTGTGATCTTCGATCTCTTTGGCGTTTTGCCTCCTTCTCTCTTTGTGCTTGAATTTCGTCCACTGTCATTGTCTTCTTTTTTTTCTTTTGACGTTGCTTAGAACCCATTTTTACAAACTTGTCTTCAAAAAATCGCGTAAAAGATATTAAAAAGTACTGCCAAATGATGTAAAAAATCTTTGTCAGTACGGATTTCAATGATATTGTAGTAAATCGATGCAATCTTTTTTTTTTTTACAGCAACGGTTATTTTAATAACGGGCCCCCGTTATTTTAACAACGGGCCCCCGTTTATAAAACGGGGGCCCGTTATTTAAATAACGGGGGCCCGTTATTAAAACGGGGGCCCGTTGTTAAATCCAACGGGCAGAAAATGAAACGGGCCCCCGTTTGCCCGTTATGTAAAATTTGAATTCACAACCCGCCACTTGCCTCGGGATTAGGCCCGGGATAGGCCTGGGATGGCCACACCTGAGACATGAACCTGCAAATTCAAAGCTCCATGAATGAAAGCACAAATATGATGAAATGAAATAGTTTACGTGCCTTTAATCAAAGAATTTTTATACGAAATTGAAACCCATTTCAGATTATACTGTCTAGATTCTAAATATGTAAATTAATTTAAAAATTGATTATTTTAAATATTTTTCATTTAATTTATACTAAATCAGGGTCATAAATTTGAAATATTAACTAATTTTCTTAATTTAATAACTTATTTATTTTAATGAATTTTGAAAAAAAAATTATATGTCATCAATCTACACAAAATTCTTTTCAATTTAAAAAAAAAAAAATTCAAAAAATACTAAGTTTACGTCAAATTATGTGGGTCATACACGTCAAATTTTTAAAAAGATAATTACGGTCATTAAAAAATTAATTAAAAAAAAAATATTTGAAAACAAAATACAGAAAAATATGCTCATCAATCTTCAGTGTGTTACAAACCATTTCCCAAAACGGTTTGAGAAAATAATTTTAATTGTGTCAAAAAGTGTGGGTCGTACACATGCATGGTATGGTCCTGAAACAGGCATTTTTAAAACATAGTTTTTAGAACTTCATTCATAAAGTTATTTTTTATTATGTGGGTATTCAAATAAATTACATATTTGAAAAGTACACTCAGAGAGCTATCTTTTATATTACTGACTTTTTTCAAGATTCAATCTCTAAGTGTTTCAAAATTTAAGCTCAAGTGAGACAAAATCTGAAAAACAGGGAAAACACTTCCACTTTTTGGCCAAAAAGTGGACTCATCTTCTTGCACTGACCCATAAACCATATACCAAAATAATAGATATAATAATTAAGCACAAACATAAATCATAGAATAGTTACCATCCATCCACAACACATAACACCAAGATTTATATGTCGAAAACCTGATAAAGGGGAAAACTATAGTGGGATGACTACTGATAGGGATCTTGGTAGGAAAGTGCTCAAAAGGCTAGTTTGCTCAAAATGATCAATTTGTTACCAAAGACTTGTAGAGTCTATTATGTATGTCTATTGAGTTTGTCTTGTTGTTGTCATGCCAAGTACTACATGGCTTACTTGCCTAACAAACTCCCTTACTGGTGTTGACTCTCACCATGCTCAGATCTACTAAAAAATGCTTATTCCTTCCAACTACACTTACTCTTGCTTGGCTCTTAGGGCCTTCAACCTTAGGTTCCAATGTGTACTAGGGGTCTTTTACATGGAAATGTAGGGGCAGCAAGGTAATGTTCACCTTTGAATGCTCATCATCTTGTTTGAGGTCTATAACCCTTAACTTGCTCAAATTCACTAACAAGGCTCAACTAACCTCAATGAGGCTGCACACGGTCTAGGAGTCCCAAGGAACACTTGTTGGACTACTTGGAATGTTTCCATTATGTTTCACAAGCCCAAGTTTCATTTTCCCATCGGGTTTAAGCATTTTGCAAAAACTGTCAATTTTGTGTGTTATGCACCAGGGATACTAGCCCGTGGAGGCCTAATTGGCTTCTTTTTCCTTGCCCATCCCAAAGATGGGAATTTATACCACAAAAATCATTTTGAATGTTATTTAGGAGGTATAATCTTGAAGATTTTTCAGCTGTTGAGTTCCATGGGGAGTGTTAGATGACTGTCCACCTTTTATGGCACAAAAGGAGGGTTTTTTGAGGGTTTGAGCTTGCAAAGTCTGTTTTGTGTTCTCCTGCATGAACCAAGGACTCACAATGTCTAAGGGAGTATGCCAAACCTTGGAGGACCCTATCCAAGCCACCACCACTTGCCATTTTTCCAAACACTTGGCATACTAACTGGAAATCAGAAAACTGCCACTGTGACAGTCATTTTCACTGCACCTTTTACCAGTCAACAACAAAGCACTTTGGACCTACAAACATGAATATTTTGGGATTGGTAAAACACTTCAATGAGGTTTTCAAACAAGTAAAATATCTCCTATTACATTTCCTTCAAGATTCAAGGCGTGGATTATGCTCTTCAAGGTGTAAGCTATTATAATACATTGAGATGGTACTCCAAATCCTTGGTCACATGTCCAAACCTCTTCCTCAATGATTTGTCCATTCCAAATTACTTTTGGATGAAAATCTTGAGTTTTAATCATGAACTAGCCTAGTTGCTCCAACTTGCCCAGTTCAAACTCAAATGCATCTTCAAACCATTCTTCTGGCACAAAAAGAGAGGAATGTACATTATATACACATGGTTCAACTTGGAAGAATCCATTGAAGGGATCCCAGACCTGGATCAACCAAGTTGACACATTTTACAACTCCAAACCCCTGGCAGGGTAGTAGATACATAGTTTACAAATATTTTTGAATAAGCACCTTGCAAAAGAAAAATCAATGAAACAACCACATGAGAAGCCTTATTACATCAACATCTCAACTTCCAAGTAGGTGTTATCACTATTTAAGAAATGGGTTTTCTTTTCCCATAGTTGGCTAAGTTTTGAAAGTTTTGAGTCGGGTATGCTATTAGTTGCTTCAAATCTGTTCTAGGTCTTTAAGGGTTAAGGGTTTAGTTTTTAATCACTCAAATGTCTGATAAAAAACCCTTTAGCTTCTATTTCTGCATTACTTTATTCACTTAAGTAATGGGTCTTTAAGTCATGCAACTCTTAGATAAATCTACGACTTTCGCTATTTCGTTAGGGGAAGTTGCTAGTGTGTTAAGCTATGCAAAAAAGCGAAAGGCAAAAGCAGGCTTGACTACATGCATTGGCGGCCAGCTTAACGAGAATCCATCTCATTTTGAATCCAATGGCTTGCATTTATTTGCAGCTGATATAAGCAAGTAAGTTACCTTTCGCGAGGTGGCGAAAAGGTTTGATGGGACCCAGTGGTGAAGACTTCTCTTTTGTCTAAAAGGTGGTCAGTTTTGAAAAGGATCAACCACCCACGTTGATTCATGGCTAGGAGATGCTGATGGTTTATTCATCACAAAATGGCGAAAAGGCCGGTGGGTCCAAAGAGCAGGCAAGGCACAAAGATAAAAAATGATCAACTCTATTTTGATCCAATGGTTCTCATTGTTTCATGGCTGCAAACTAACCAGAGATTAGTGTTCGCAAAGTAGTGAAAGACAGATGGAAGTCACATGAGGGCATGATGTGGCATGATAGTTGCTACTTTTTGTGGGGCTCGATGGTGATGTGTCGGATGACACATGGTTTTAAAAGGTGATTAAGGACCCGCTTAGGTGTAACTGGCGGTTATGTGGGAATATCGAAGAAAGGCATGTGGCTGACTCATAACTGAACCTGAAGGAATTTCCAAGGCTAATGGCCAAGTGCCACATGGCATTTGTTAACCGGTGAACAAGTTGAGTAAGTAATACCTGGATAAAGGGCCCACTTAAAAGGCATTCATCTTAAGACTAATCTAATGATTCTCATTGTTTTGTGACCCAAAGATGAAAGTGGATTAACCTCTGTGAGATAGCGAAAACTGTTAGCAGTTAAGATGAGGCATGGTTAGTTAAAAAGGTTGATGATCTCGGTCGGAGTTAAAGGCTGAGTGATTAGAGTTCCATCGAACACTTAGCGGGGCTTCATGAAAGGAAAATGCTTGAGGGTTAAGGCTCGCGAAGTGGCAAAAAGAAGGTAGGGCCCAACATTAAGGTAAAGAGGTAAAACAAAGATAAAGACCGATCAAGTTCCATCTAATCGGGTGGTTAGCATAGTTTCACTAGATGAACATGCTAGGGTGTTATGCTCTACGAAATGGCGAAAGGGCGAAAAGAGAATACATAGGCATGTTATGACCCGTTGGAGCCAATTTTTGAATTCTTCCATGAATTCAATTCTGAAGGGACGACCGAAGCATGCGGTATCAATGTTGTAGTTAAGAGCTCGATTGTCGTATATGGTCTCACATCAATTGAATGTAGGCATCATTTCTAAGAGTTGTTGCGAAGAAGTGGGTGCAGAGAAAATTTCTTCAAGCTAAGAACAGGTTCTCTCATGCTTTTCCTTAGCAATTACTTGACAGTTTATTTGAATTGGGGTTTGTTCTGTTTGGAATCATTGTGGTTAGTAATTCAGTTACTCACATAGAATTATTGAGATGGCACCTAAAAGGGAGTTCTTAGGGAAAATTAATTACCAAGAGAGGGCAATTTGTGATGATTTCCTTGAGCAATTAACCATGTCAACTAATATGGCAGCTAAAGTTAAAGAGCTAGTGCCAAAAGCTCCTCGTTTAAGAATAGGAGATCAATTGTATGACAATCGCAATTGGCTAAGAGACCCATAGATAGGGTTGTCTGGGTTGGGTTTGTTTAAAGTTGGATTTTGTATGAGACACTCCTCAACCCCAATGAACAACATTTGGGAGTTAGATGTAGGCAAATTAGTAGTTCCTGGAGTGTTCATGGATGTGGACCTTCTAACTGAGGTTGCACACAATTATGACCTAATTACAAAGAGTATTAGGGACATAAATGGAAAAACCCTCATTGAGATTAATGATGAGGAGTTTAGAAATGCATTCAGGCTTAGTGAAGTGTCCAACTATTTGGAACCCATCAATTTCAAATCATTGGCTCAAGTTTACAATGCATAGAGGAATCACCTTAGGAATGGGCCTCTTAAATAATTCTTTGTTAAAATAGGTGGATTATCTGTTGTAGGACCCAATACTATGGAGCCTTTCCCCTTAAATCTATTCACTCTGAGAGCCAAGGGATTATACTGCTCACTCTGCCAAATTTTTGGAGAGGATGCTCAAGAAAACATGCCGACTCATTACATGGTAATGATTGCTCAAATTTTAAATCCTTCTCTAGCAGTGACATTTGATTATGCACCCTATATCACTGATACCATCCATGAAGGGTTGATAGGGATAAAAAATAGAAAAGTGAACAAGCCTTTTGTATGGTACTCCCTCCACATGCACCTATTTTTATTTAAAGGTGGAGATTACTTTGCAAATGGAATGGATCTAGTAAAAGAAAAGGATGGAGAGAAGATGCCAGTTCAGTTGTGGAGTACAGTGTTGTCATGGGACAGAGAAGATGCTAGCTACTTAAGGTTTGATAAGTGCTTTGCATCCAAGATCAGGACCCTTTTATGCTCAAAAAATCCAAGAGTCCCTAAAGCTCTTTTAGAATTCCTTAGGCCAAAGGAATTTGTTGAGGATATAAAAGTTGTCCATAATTGAGGTGATATGTACTTGTACCCTGTTTCCATAGTTTTTAGAGTGTATGGTTTCAGAGGTACTCCATTTTTGTTGCCCTACTAGGTCCCATTAAAAATAGGAATTGCTGAAGTCCTCAGGCAGATTGGAAGTGTGGAAGAGGCAGAGCTAACAGGTAGAGGTAAAGGGACCATTTTCCCTACAATAACTATAGCACATCAGTTTGTGATAACTAAAGTGGGTTGGATGTGTTTTGAAGATTTCCTTCAACCCTATCATTTATCAATTGTAGCATTAAGGTGTTCTGACCCTGAAGATATCTTCAATGTCTTGTTCAGGAAAAGGGTAGTATGCAGAGGCACACCTCATCAATTTCAATTCCTTGAGGACCTAATCAGGAATGAGTTCGATTTGGATGAGCAAGAGTTGAGGAAAGAGAAATAGGTGGCCTACAAGAAGGCCTTACATTTTGTTCACCAATTTGACACTAGCTATGATCCTTTGTCCAGTTTCCACCCCTTTGAAGAAAAGGCAAAATTTTTAATTCTTTGTTTTGAAGATGTGATGCAAACATTGAAAGAAAAAAGGGAGGCTATGATTAAAAATAATCTTCAGAAGGCAAAACAATTTTTAACTAGGTCTACATCTACCAAAACAATCCCTCCAGGTGATTATGTGTTACATAAAAGGTCCAAATACAGTGTGTTAGTACCAACAATAGGGGAGCTTTCAACTTCAAAAGTTAAGAGAAAAATACAAGAAATCATTGATATTCAGGAGAGCCCAAAGAAGCAAAGGGTGGGAAAGGAAGTGCAATCTGATGATCCCTTGTATTCACCATCTCAATCTCCTATTCATATAGGAGATGAACAAGGAGCAGTTGAACAATTGCTACAATTAGGCAGCCTTCGGGAGATAGCCTACACCTATGACGAAGTAGAAGAGGGAATGCCAGAAGAGCCCCTTAGTGCTGAAATGAATATAACTATTGATGAGTTCAAAGGCCAGGAGCTCGATCATGATGTTAAACAAGCCATTGAAGATTTCTTGGCTGATAGCAACTTTGTCACATCAGGAGCTTTCATGCAATTTGTGTGGAAGAAGAATATTGATCATTTCAATGCTAGATGTGAGAAGAGGAAGAGTGAGCAGCCCCACAAGGATCCGGCTATGGTGGAGGAAGAAATAAAGCAAGAGATGATTACTAAGTTCAAGACCATCACTATTGAGCAAGGAAGAGACATGGTAGCAAAGGTTGGTGTACTTATTCTCCCTGAATGGTACATAGCAGATGCCTTGGTTTTAGAGGCAATAAGGAAAGAGACTAAGCCCATGGAAGGAGTCACCTTCAGCAAGGATGATGCTTCTTTGGTCATGTGGTCCCTAAAAAGAGATGAGAATAAAAAGAAAAGGGATACTCCAGGGTCAAGTTACCTTGGAGGTATGATAGTGAAAAGAGTACAAAGTACTGGGGCAGTGGAAGCTGCTAGCCTTGTTTTAGAGACTACAAAGTTTAGTGTTGCAGTATCAGAAAGAGAGGCAAAGGAAAAAGAAGATCTCCAAGCTAATTTGGAGATAGTTTTAAAAGCTTATAAAAATACCAAAGAAGAGGTAAGGGGTAAAGATAGCATCATTGTGAAGCTACAAAGCCAGTTAGTAAGACAATACCATCAAGATGAGTCCTCAACATTGATGATCTCCTCTTCTCCTACAAGGCCTCCACCTACCAGCCCCATTATTGAATTCCCACCATCTCCAGTACCTTCTAGTTCCTAGTTGATTAAGATCACTCCCCATGAATTGGAGAAGCTAAAACAGGCTCAGGCCCTATATGCAAAGAAATATGAAGAGAGAGTAAGGGCTACAATTTTGAGTTTTGCTGACACCACAGGGTCCTCACTAATGTACAACAACATGAGTAAGATTTTGGACATGTGGAATGAGCTAAATGGAGACAAGGCTATTCTAATGCCTATTTTTAACAAGTGGAAACCTAGAGAGAAGGATATAGAACTTATTTGTGTATCCTATGATGAGGCAGGGGCTGATCCCATTATTAAATCTACTTATGATATTACAAAGGATTTAGTAAAGTTAGCAGAAGGAGTAGATAATGTAGATAGAAAGATCAACTTGTATAAGAAAGAGTACACTGATCAAGTTTTTGAATTACTCCTAGGGGGTTTTGCCAGTTCAACTCAATTAAAGGACAAACAAATATGGCTTAAGGTATTAGAAGCCAAATTGTCATTAAGAATAAAAGGAATTATTAATTCAGAGGATGCCTCCATATTTATCAAAACAATTGAGGAGATTGAGAAAATCAAATCTCATTATGGTTTTCTAAATTCAGAGGTTAATAAAATGAGGAATTCTTGGAAAAAACTAGCCAAGACAAAGGGAAAAGTGATTAACTTCTCGTGGCTTTCTATTGATGATGTATACCAGGAGTGGACAAGAAAATATGCAGTACTGGATGTAGAGTAGCTAGAAGAGGTTGCAATAGAACAACAAGTAGAAGAAGTCGTACATGTTGGAAAGGACTTGTAACCACATTTGAAAAAGGTTTTGTAACTACTTCTTGAGAGAAGTAATGATTGTAACAATTTCCCTAGGGAAGTCTGAAGCTATGTATGCATCCATGTTATTATAAATGGATACCAGAACTAGTAAAAAAGGATTGCAAGGAATTGTAAGGAAATGCTGCAGAAATTTATCTGAGATTTTTTCTATGTCTTAATGGAGAACATTCAAATGTTTTTGTAATACTTTCTGAAATAATATCAATACACAGACCATCGGTTTTGAGCTTAGACTTTGTGTTGTCTTCAAGTATGTTTGCAAATATTTACTATTTCATTCTGAGTAATCTAGGGTTATTCCTTTTAAATATGGGTTGTAAGGCTATTTTAAGTAGATGTGCTTCTTATCTTTTCTCTTCAGGAGGGTAATTAAATATGCGGGAATCGTTTCTATCAATAAATTCTTTGTGGGATACTTTGAATTTGATAAATGTAGTTTAGTTTGGTACAAGTAAAATTCTTACGTATGTTAAGCATATGTGGGGATCTATAGAAGCCGAGCTTATAGGATGTGTGGATATATTTGATTGTCGGAGTATTGTTTAAACTTAGATGACTCTGTGGCCTTGATAAGGCACTGGTATTTATTGTGGTTGTCTTTTTTTACACATCTTGTAGGTCAATATTGAACATGAGTACAAGTTTTATTTCTTTGTTTTAGTTGGTTTTAAGGTGACAAGATCCACTGGTTTTCGGACTGGTTTACTGTGGATTTGTGTTTTGAAAGTTTGAACTCAGTTCAGAAAAGGTATACCCACCTGAAATTTGGACAAGTTCAAAGTGTAGAAGGTTAATCAAACCTTGTCATATGTTGTTTTGGAATGTCCTTCTCCTTGTATTCTCTCTCAAACACAGAGTTATTCTTTTATTATAAGAAGTTTGAAGGGGAATCATATTTTGAGAATAACAAAAGTCATGACTCTGCTGGGGAGAGTCACAGTGAGAATCCAGATGCAGTTTTGTGCTTAAATTTATAAGGAAAATCATTGTGTGTTTGTGGAATAGATTGGTGCTTCAGTGAATATAGCAGTGGTGTCTGGAAGTCTCTATTTGGAAAGTTCCCTCGACTTCTTTTGATATATGATTTTGGTCTGAAGATTTGCAACATTTTATTCAAAGCTTGTTTTCATATTTCCCATAGTATTGTGGGTGGTGACTCTATTATTTTGTAACTAGTCCTTATGAAATAAATATAATTCTAAAGGGAGGAAAGCATAATGCAAGGAGGAAAAAACACCAGATCATTCATGAATAAGCATCCTCATGAAACCTTGCGAGAAGGTTTACCTGAACAGTGACGAAGAGGTCAGAAGAGATCAGTACTCCATGAACCATCAAATGTTGCTTGGGTGCAGAAAAACAACAATACCAGTAAGGTACCTGATTGACTTGTTTATGCAAAATCTAATTCTTCTTCTAGAGAATCTAAACATGATATATTAGGTTTCCATTCTAAATTATTTGGAAATATAGATAATGTTCATGCTTTAAATCAAGATATATCTCATGTTAGCTTTTCTGAGAGGGATAGGACTAGTTCAAATGCAATTAGACATTCTGTGCCTAGAACAGTTGGTAGAAACATTAGCTTGATTGATATAGAGCAAGTTAATGTATCTGACTCTGAAGATAATTTCCCTGATGAAGATAAAGTGTCACAAGAAATAGAAGGTTTAAATAGAAAGGTTCATCAATTAATCTTCTTAAGATCCCAAAAGGAAGCAAATAGGGAAAAAGAAGTCAAAGCAAAACGAATGGAGAGAGATAGGATTCTTAGATAGATAGCTGATCTTGAACTATTGGCCCAATAAAAGGAAAAAAAGTGATGATGAAGGTCATGTGAATAGAGAAATTCTAATCCCTAAGGCCAAGCCAGCATATAGGTCAGTAATCCAACCAAACAGGGAAGTGCTTAGTGATCCACAACCTCCTAAGAATAATGTTGATAAAGGGAAGCAGAAGTGGGTGGATGATGGAACTGGATCTAGAAATACAGAGGAAATCCCTCATAGACTATTAGCACATGAGAGAGAGATGGAAAGAATGAGGAAGGAAAATGAGGATCTACAAATGGAGTTAGAGAAAGTTGAGTTGGAAGCAGCTAATCAAGAAGTTAAAAGAAAAATTAGTTATCTAAAAGCTCCCCCTGTCATTTTTCGATCAGAAGATCTCAGTAAGCCTAATCCTTAGTAAATTTCCCTCCCCCCAGTTAAAATTCAACCTAATGTGCCTGTTAATACAACAACAGTTAGTCAAGCCCCTGTAAACAATCAACATAACCAAATCTCTCAGACCCCGATCCCTAATGTTAGAATGAACATGGGTAATAATAATGTTGTTAACCCTCTCCAAAGAAGACCCATCAATTTAGAGTAGTATAGACAATTGTTTTTTGATGGGATCCCAGGATATTCCAACCATGTTCCCACTGAGTTAAAGGACAGACTCCATAAATTTGCTGGAAATAATGCAATTAGTGCTGAGGAGCATTTAAAATCTTTTGGTGACTTGATAAATGATTATGAGATAGTGGATGAAGATGTTATAATGAAAATATTTGTTCAGTCCCTAGTAGATGATGCAAGAGATTGGTACAGAGGTCTCCCAGTTAATAGCATTGGGTCTTGGGAGGACTTTAAGAATTGTTTTCAAGAACAATACTGTGACAAAACAAATGTGAGCTTCATGCTCAATGAGTTTAATAACATTAGAAAATCTAATAATGAAATGGTCACTGATTTCATTGCTATATTTCAAAAAGCCATGCATAGATTGTATCAGGTGATGAGGTTAGATGATAACATGTGTCTGAACACCTATTATAATGCATTTGATTCTAAAATGGCTTATATCTTAAGGGATAAAAATCCACATAGCCTAAGAGATGCATTTAGAATTTCTATTAATGTGGAGAGCAATAGGAAAGCATCCAGAAAGTTAGGAAGGAGAACTGATGGTAGGCTATGGCAAGAAACAAAACAGCAACCCAACAAAGTTGCTAAGGAGGAAGACAAGATAGAAAAGTTGGTTACTGCTATGAAGGATCTAACTGCCAAGGTAAATAAAAATGATAAGCCTCATTATAATTGGCAAGATAGACCCCCTAGGCTGCATGATATGCCCTATAATACCAACTGGAAAGATGGCAAGCCGCAGAATGAGAAGCCTAAATATGCTCAGAGTCAGGATACCCTAGATCCCTTAAAAGGGAAATTTTTTCATAATATAGAAAACACTCCTTGGTGTATTGCTTGTGATGGGCCACATTCTCCTCATCAGTGTGCAATAGCTCAAGCCCTTGAAGAATCCATGAGACAAGAAGCTGAGCCTGACATTAACATGTTTGAGACCATTGTAGAAAGTGATGAGGAATCTCTCCAAAGTGAATTTAGTGATGTGTTGGATAGTGAAAGGTCTTTTCAAGGAAAACTAACACTGGATTGGCATCCTACTTTGAATGTGGTAACTATTGAAGATGAAGAAGTTCATCTCAGAAGGCCTAATGAGGAAGAAGTAAAAAATCTCACTAAAGCTGCTATAGCTAAAGCAAAGCACAATTACAACTTAAGGAGCACCAAGAAGGACACTGATCAAGGTGAGCCCGGTTCTATGTTTATAAAAGAGGTTTTTCAGAAACAAGCTACAAGTAGTGCTACTTCCCCTCAAATTGATCAATAAAAGAAAGAGAAAATTAAAGATGTGCCCAACAGTGCAGATGATAAAAGTACCAATGATATACAGGGAGCTGCCACAACAAAAAGGTGAGTCAACCTAAGGTAGAAAGAATTAAAACTAATGTTGAGTTGAGCGGCAATTCCACATTTGATATGGCTCAGGCTCTTACACAAATGAAAATTATTGTCCTAGTAATAGAATTACTGAAAATAACAGAACATAGGGATGTTGTCATGTCTTTGTTTTCTAATATATCTAATAGTGACACAGTCCTACCCACCAGTTCAGTTAAAAATGGAAAAGATCAGGAGTTCCTAACCCCAGAGGTTTATGTTGGAACCACTATTACTCAAGAGCCTTCATAGGTAGATCCTTTTTATGTTACTTTGCTAGTAAATAACCGGCTGATAAAAATTTGTATGATAGACTCAGGGGCAGCTGCTAATGTAATGCCTTATGGTGTTATGAAAGAACTAGGACTATCAATAACTACTATATATGGAAAATGCTATGCTATGGATAACAGAGAAGTACCTGTGATAGGTACAATGAGAGATGTTGAAGTGAAGATAGTAGCATTTCCTAAGGCAACTTACAAAATGGATGTTATTGTTACTAACACTAAGCCCCATTATGGCTTGTTGTTATCCAAGCAGTGGGCAACAGCAGTAGGAGGAAATATCCAATTAGATTTATCTTATGCCACCATCCCAATCAATGGGAATCAGGTCAAGTTGTATAGAGAACCACGTGCTCCTAGAGTAATTGAAAAAGTGGATCCTAACATGCTCAATTGTATGATAGATGTTGATCTTGATAATTTTAGAGTGCAACTAATTTTACCCCAGTTGAAGAATACTGACTCCATTGTGATTAAATTAGAATCACAACAACATGGTTTATGGCAGATGTATTTTGATGGAGCTTGCTCCAAAGAAGGGTCTGGAGCAGGAGTCCTTTTTGTATCCCCATCAAGTATAACTTTTAAATATTCTTTTCTATTAGCCTTTCAGTGCACAAACAATAATGCACAATATGAAGCTCTATTATTGGGGCTTGAGGTTGCAAAGAGGCATGAGATACAACTATTGAAAGTTTTAGGAGGTTCAGAATTGGTTGTCTCTCAGGTAAGATCCAAATATGCATCCAAAAATGACAGGTTAAAGAGATATAAACATACAGTTTGGGATGTCATTGAGCATTTTAGTGCATTTTCTATTAATTGGATAGAGAGATCAAAGAATATCATGGCAGACTTTTTAGCTAATGTTGCATTGAAAAATGATGATGTAACACTAATCGGCATATCCACCGTGGAAATAAAATCTAGGCCTTCCAGCCCTGATAATGTGTATAATTGGCAAGTTTTTGCCGATGATGAAGATATTCTTAGGTTCATTCAATGTGTTGATGATTATGATGGACAAAAGATTGATTGCAATGCATTGGTGGAAGTGGTTGACAACAAGGAAACAGTGTTCGGAAATGACTTGGTCCAGTTGGAAACAAATGAGATACCTAAAGGGTTGGTAGAGCTAGAGAGTATGTTCAGCTACAATGACAGTCACCTGCATCAGCAGTCTACCACCAAGTAAGAAGAATCGGAGGAGGTGAACCTAGGGACTGAATCATCCCCTAAGTTGGTATACATTGGGAAGAAATTACCCCCTCATGTCAGAACTAATCTTATTAATTTATTGAAGAGATATAAAAATGTTTTTGCTTGGTCTTATGAAGATCTAAAGGCATATAGACAAGACTTGTTTCGGCATTAAGTCCCTTTAATTCCAGATGCTAAGCCTTTCAGATAAAAGAAGAGACCTATTAACCCCCTATTAGAAACCAAGATGTAGCAAGAAATGACTAAGTTAAGAGAAGGGGGGATTATCAAACCTATAAGACATTCTTCATGGGTCTCCAATTTGGTCCTAGTAAGAAAGAAAAATGGGGACATAAGATTGTGTGTGGATTTTAGAAATTTAAATGTTGCTTCTTTAAAATGTAATTACTCTTCCCCCAATATGGAAGCCATGTTGTAGAGAGTAATTGGTTGTGATCTTTTGTCCATGATGGATGGTTTTTCAGGATACAATTAAGTGTTGGTGAAGGAATCTGAACAATTCAAAACTGCCTTCACTACTCCATGGGGAACATATGTTTATGTAAGAATGCCATTTGGATTAAAAAATGTTGGAGCTACATTTCAGAGAGCTATGGATGTAGCCTTTGAAGAATTCATCAACATCATCATGGTGGTTTATCAAGATGATTTAACTTGTTTCTCTAAAAGGGCCGATGACCATTGTTGACATTTGGAAAAGGTGTTCAATAAGGCTTTGGAATTTGGTGTGTTATTGAATCCCAAGAAGTGTCATTTTGGTGTCACTGAAGGAAAATTATTTGGGCATATCATTTCCAAGGAAGGGGTAAGAATAGACCCTGAAAGAATTGAGGCAATAAACAATGTGCCTGCACCAAAAAATGTCAAAGGTATCCAATCTTTTTTGGGCAAGGTTAATTTTGTTAGAAGATTCATTGCAAATTTTGCAGAGATAGTGAAGCCCATTGTAAAATTGCTTAAGAAGGATATTAAATTTTGCTGGAACCAAGAAGCATCAAGGGCATTTGATGAGATTAAAAAGGCCATTCAGGAAGCAGCAATGCTGAAATCTCCTGATTACGATAAGCCCTTTTCTCTGTTCTCTTTTGCTTCATACCATACAGTAGTTGCAGTTTTGTTACAAAAAGAAAATGAGAGATATGAACATCCTATAGCTTTCTATAGCAAGTCTTTGCAAGAAGCAGAATTAAGGTATGAAACCATGGAAAAATAGGCTTATGCTTTAGTTAAAGTTGTTAAGGCTTTCAGGCCATACCTTGTGAATACAAAAGTCACTGCTTATGTCCCACATGCTGCAGTTAAGGATATTTTGTCCCAATCTGAGGTTATAGGAAGAAGGTGCAGATGGATTAATAGAATCCAAGAATTTAACTTGGAAATAAAGATCACCAAATTGGTGAGAGGCTTAGGTCAAGCCAAGCTTATGACTGAATCTAATCTTTCGAATGTTGAGATAAATAATGTTGAAATCAAAAGTATTTCAGTCACTAGTATTGAAAAGCAACCCTGGTACTTAGAGATAGTGCATTTCTTAAGGGATGCAACATTTGTAGAAGGGATGACACATAATTAAAGAAGAACCCTAAAATTGAAGTCTCAGAAATATGTTCTCGTTCAAGGTGACTTGTTTTGGAGAAATAGAGATGGAGGGTTATTGATGTGTTTAGATGAATTCTAGGCAAAGAGAATTCTGATTGAAATGCATGATGGAATATGTGGAGGTAATTACTCTGCTAAGACAACTGCTAGAAAAATAGTCCAGGCTAGGTATTATTGGCCTACCCTATTCAAGGATACTCATGAATATGTTAGGAGATGTGACCCATGCCAAAGGTTTTCATCCAAGCTAAAATATGAAGGAGCTCTGCCCTTGAATCTAGTTACAGTGGAAGCCCCTTTTGTCCAATGGGGGATAGACTTTATTGGAGAGATTGTTGAAAAATTAGGAAGAGGTCACAGATGGGTTATAGTAGCTACAAATTATTTTACAAAGTGGATTCAAGCTATTCCCACCAGAAGAGCTACAAGTAAAATTATTATTGATTTCTTGATGGATTGTATCATAACTAGATTTGGGGTTCCTGTGAAATTTGTAATGGACAATGCTATAAGTTTTAGGTCAGAAGAGTTTGTCAATTTTTGTACTAGTCATGGGATACTCATGTCTTACTCTTCACCCTATCATCCTCAAGGGAATGGACAAGCAGAATCTAGTAATAAAAGCCTCTTGAACATTATCAAGAAAATCTTAGAAGAAAACAAGAGGTCATGGGATCAAAAGTTGAGACTAGCTTTGTGGGCGAATAGAATCACTCTCAAGAAAGCCATTGGAATGTCACCATTTGAACTGGTATATGGTGCATAGGCAAGAGTGCCTATAAACAATCTTCTTCCGGCGTATAAATTCTTGCAAGCTGAAGACATGGAAATGTTAGAGCCTATGGAGGACCAAATGATCCAAATGGTCGAAGTGGAAGAAATCAGGTCATTAGCCCATAAGAGGAACTTGAAGATCCAATTGCATTCTAAGTACCTTTTTGATAAAAGGACATCATTGAGGAAGTTTCAAATCAGTGATGTTGTTCTTTAGTGGAATGCAAGAGGATAGGACAAAGGAAAGCATAAGAAATTTGAATCATTATGGATTGGCCCTTTTGTGGCCTGTGATTTCAATGGAAAGGATTCTTATTTTTTGAAGAATATGAATGATGAAGTACAGGAATTTCCTATGCATGGACAATTCCTGAAATATTATTTCTCTTAAAGTCTATGCATAGTAGGTCCTTGTTTGTATATATGTAGGTTTTCTTTTGTTGTTGTTTTTGGGCTTGTGTTTTGGTCTGTTTCTCTAGAGTTTCCTGAGTTTCTTGTGTTGATCTTGCGATCAACCATCCTCAGTCAGAGCCGTTGTTATCACTGTTTAAGAAATGGGTTTTCTTTTCCCATAATTGGCTAAGTTTTGAAAGTTTTGAGTCAAGTATGCTATTAGTTGCTTCAAATATGTTCTAGGTCTTTAAGAGTTAAGGGTTTAGTTTTTAATTTCTCAAATGTCTGATAAAAAACCCTCTGGCTTCTATTTCTTCATTACTTTATTCACTTAAGTAATGGGTCTTTAAGTCGTGTAAAGTGCCCCCCCCTTGTTACTTGCCTAGGTGGTCATTAAATAATTGTAAAAATTTACGCCTATCTCTTATGCCTTTTTCTAAATGTTGTTGGGTCCCATAAGTACCGCGCAACTCTCAGATAAATCTATGACTTTCGTTGTTTCATTAGGTGAAGTTGCTGGTGTGTTAAGCTATGCGAAATAGCGAAAGGCAAAAGCAGGCTTGACCACGTGCATTGGTGGCCAGCTTAGCGAGACTCCATCTCATTTTGAATCCAATGGCTCACGTTGATTCGCAGCCGAAATAAGCAAGTTACCTTTCGCAAAGTGGCGAAAAGGTTTGGTGGGACCCAATAGTGAAGACTTCTCTTTTGTCTAAAAGGTGGTCAGTTTTGAAAAGGATCAATTGCCCACGTTGATTCACGACTAGGAGATGCTCACGGTTTATTCATCACAAAATGGCGAAAAGGCTAGTGGGTCCAAAGAGTAGGCAAGGCACGAAGATAAAAAATGATCAACTCTATTTTGATCTAATAGTTCTCATTGTTTCGTGGCTACAAACTAACCGGAGATTAGTGTTCGCAAAGTAGTGAAAGACAGATGGAAGTCACATGAGGGCATGACGTGGCATGATAGTTGCTACTTTTTGTGGGGCTCGATGGTGATGTATCGGATGACACATGGTTTTAAAAGGTGATTAAGGACCCGCTTAGGTGTAACTAGTGGTTATGTGGGAATATCAAAGAAAGACACGTGGTTGACTCATAACTGAACCTGAAGGAATTTCCAAGGCTAATGGCTAAGTGCCACATGGCATTTGTTAACCAGTGAACAAGTTGGGTAAGTAATACCTGGATAAAGGGCCCACTTAAAAGGCGTTCATCTCAAGACTGATCCAATGCTTCTTGTTGTTTTGTGGCCCAAAGATGAAAGCGGATTAACCTCTACAAAATAGCAAAAACCGTTAGTGAAAAAGGTTGACAATCTTAGTCGGAATTAAAGGCCGAGTGA
This sequence comes from Cryptomeria japonica, assembly GCF_030272615.1. Classification (NCBI taxonomy): domain Eukaryota; kingdom Viridiplantae; phylum Streptophyta; class Pinopsida; order Cupressales; family Cupressaceae; genus Cryptomeria; species Cryptomeria japonica. The sequence continues at coordinate 167,280,608 of NC_081414.1, forward strand.
TTAGAATTCCATCTAACACTTGGCGCGGCTTTGTGAAAGGAAAATGCTTGAGGGTTAAGGCCCGTGAAGTGGTGAAAAGAAGGTAGGGCCCGACATTAAGGTAAAGAGGTAAAATGAAGATAAAGACCGATCAAGTTCCATCCAATCGGGCGGCTAGCGCAGTTTCGCTAGATGAACATGCTAGGGTGTTATGCTCTACAAAATGGCGAAAGAGCGAAAAGAGAATACATAGGATGTTATGACCCGTTGGAGCCAATTTTTGAATTATTCCATGAATTCAATTCTGAAGGGATGGCCGAAGCATGCGGTATCAATGTTGCAGTTAAGAGCCTGATTGTCATATAAATGTCTGATAAAAAACCCTTTGGCTTCTATTTCTTCATTACTTTATTCACTTAAGTAATGGGTCTTTAAGTCGTGTAAAGTGCCCCCCCTTGTTACTTGCCTAGGTGGTCGTTAAATAATTGTAAAAATTTACGACTATCTCTTATGCCTTTTTCTAAATGTTGTCAGCTCCCATAAGTATCGCGCAACTCTTAGATAAATCTATGACTTTCATTGTTTTATTAGGCGAAGTTGCTCGTGTGTTAAGCTATGCGAAATAGCAAAAGGCAAAAGCAAGCTTGACTATGTGCATTGGTGGCCAGCTTAGCGAGACTCCATCTCATTTTGAATCCAACGGCTCATGTTGATTCGCAGCTAAAATAAGCAAGTAAGTTACCTTTCGCGAAGTGGTAAAAAGGTTTGGCGGGACCCAGCGGTGAAGACTTCTCTTTTGTCTAAAAGGTGGTCAGTTTTGAAAAGGATCAACGGCTCGTGTTGATTCGTGACCAAGGGATGCTCATGGTTTATTCATCGTGAAATGGTGAAAAGTCGGTGGGCCCAAAGAGCAGACAAGGCACGAAGATAAAAGACGATCAACTCTGTTTTGATCCAATGGTTCTCATTGTTTCGTGGCAACTAACTGGAGATTAGTGTTCGTGAAGTAGCGAAAGATAGATGGAAGTCACATGAGGGCATGACATGGCATGACAGTTGCTGCTTTTTGTGGGGCTTGATGGTGATGTGTCAGATGACATATGCTTTTAAAAGGTGATTAAGGACCCACTTAGGTGTAACCGGTGGTTATGTGGGAATATGAAAGTTAGACATGTGGTTGACTCAGAACTAAACTTGAAGGAATTTCCAAGGCTAATGGCCGAGTTCCACATGGCATTTGTTAATCGGTGAACAAGTGTGGTAAGTAATACCTAGATAAAGGGCCCACTTAAAAGGCATTCATCTCAAGACTGATCCAACGCTTCTCATTGTTTTGTGACCCAAAGATGAAAGCGGATTAACCTCTACAAAATAGAGAAAACCGTTAGTGAAAAAGGTTGACAATCTCAGTTGGAATTAAAGGCCGAGTGATTAGAATTCCATCTAACACTTGGCGCGGCTTCGTGAAAGGAAAATGCTTGAGGGTTAAGGCCTATGAAGTGGTGAAAAGAAGGTAGGGCCCGACATTAAGGTAAAGAGGTAAAATGAAGATAAAGACCGATCAAGTTCCATCTGATTGGGCGGCTAGCGCAATTTCACTAGATGAACATGCTAGGGTGTTATGCTCTACGAAATGGCAAAAGAGCGAAAAGAGAATACATAGGCATGTTATGACCCGTTGGAGCCAATTTTTGAATTCTTCCATGAATTCAATTCTGAAGGGACAGCCAAAGCATGCGGTATCAATATTGCAGTTAAGAGCCTGATTGTCATATATGGTCTCACATCAATTGAATGTAAGCATCATTTTGAAGAGCTAATGCGAACAAGCAGGTGTAGAGTAGATTTCCTCAAGGCAAGAACAGGTTCTCTCATGCTTTTGCTTAGCAATTACTTGACAGTTTGTTTGAATTGGGGTTTGTTCTGTTTGGAATCATTGTGGTTAGTAATTCAGTTACTCGCATAGCATATTGAGATGGCACCTAAAAGGGAGTTCTCAGAGAAAATTAAATACCAAGAGAGGGCAATCTGTGATAATTTCCTAGAGCAATTAACCATGTCAACTAATATGGCAGCTAAGGTTAAAGAGCTAGTGCCAAAAGCTCCTCGTTTAAGAATAGGAGATAGATTGTATGAGAAAGTAATTGGCTGAGAGACCTACAGATAGGGTTGTCTGGGATGGGTTTGTTTAAAGTTGGATTTGGTATGAGACACTTCTCATCCCCAATGAACAACATTTGGGAGTTGGATGTAGGCAAATTAGTAGTTCCTAGAGTGTTCATAGATGTGGACCTTCTAACTGAGGTTGCACACAATTGTGACCCAATTACAAAGAGTATTAGGGACATAAATGGAAAACCCTCATTGAGATTAATGATGAGGAGTTCAGAAATACATTTGGGCTTAGTGAAGTGTCCAACTATTTGGAACCCATCAATTTCAAATCATTGGCTCAGGTTTACAATGCACAGAGGAATCACCTTAGGAATGGGCCTCTTAAATAATTCTTTGTTAAAATAGGTGGATTATCTATTGTAGGACCCACTACTATGGAGCCTTTCTCTTTAAATCTATTCACTACATGCCAACTCATTACATGCTAATGATTGCTCAAATTTTAAATCCTTCTCTAGCAGTGACATTTGATTTTGTACCCTATATCACTAATGCCATCCATGAAGGTTTGATAGGGATAAAAAATGGAAAAGTGGATAGGCCTTTTGGATGGTACTCCCTCCTCATGCACCTCTTTTTTTTTAAGGGTGCAGATTACTTTGCAAATGGAATGGATCTAGTAAAAGAAAAGGATGGAGAGAAGATGCCAGTTCTGTTGTGGAGCATAGTGCTATCATGGGACAGAGAAGATGCTAGTTACTTAAGGTTTGATAAGTGCTTTACATCCAAGATCAGGACTCTTTTAAGCTTAGAAAATCCAAGAGTCCCTAAAGCTCTTTTAGAATTCCTTAGGCCAAAGGAATTTGTTGAGGATATAAAAGTTGTCCATAATTGGGGTGATATGTACTTGTCCCCTGTTTCCACAGTTTTTAGAGTGTATGGTTTCAGAGGTACTCCATTTTTGTTTGCCTACCAAGTCCCATTAAAAATAGGAATTGCAGAAGTCCTCACACAGATTGGAAGTGTGCAAGAAGCAGAGCTAACAGGTAGAGGTAAAGGGACCATTTTCCCTACAATAAATATAGCACATTAGTTTGTGACAACTAAAGGGGGTTGGATGTGTTTTGAAGATTTCCTTCAATTGTATCATTTATCAACTGTAGTATCAAGGTGTGTCGACCTTGAAGATTTCTTCAATGACCTGTTCAGGAAAAGGGCAGTATGCAAAGGCAGACCTCATCAATTTCAATTCCTTGAGGACCTAATCAGGAATGAGTTCGATTTGGATGAGAAAGAGTTGAGTAAAGAGAAATGGGTGGCCTACAAGAAGGCCTTAGATTTTATGCACCAATTTGACACTAGCTATGATCCTTTGTCCAGTTTCCACCCCTTTGAAGAAAAGGCAAAATTCTTAATTCTTTGTTTTGAAGATGTCATGTAGACATTGAAAGAAAAAAGGGAGGCTATGATTAAAAATAATCCTAAGAAGGCAAAACAAGTTTTAATTAGGTCTACATCTACCAAAAAAATCCCTCCAGGTGATTAGGTGTTACATAAAAGGTCCAAATATAGTGTGTTAGTACCAACAATAGGGGAGCCTTCAACTTTAAAAGGTAAGAAAAAAATACAAGAAATCATTGATATTTAGGAAAGCCCAAAGAAGCAAAGGGTGGGAAAGGAAGTGAAATCTGATGATCCCTTGTATTTACCATATCAATCCCCTATTCATATAGGAGATGAACAAGCAGTTGCTGAACAACTGCTACAATTAGGCAGCCTTGGGGAGATAGCGTAAACCTATGATGAAGTAGAAGAGGGAATGTCAGAAGAGCCCCTTAATTTTGAAATCAATATAACTATTGATGACTTCAAAGGCGAGGAGCTTGATCATGATGTTAAACAAGCCAATGAAGATTTCTTGGCTGATAGCAACTTTGTCACATAAGGAGCTTTCATGCAATTTGTGTGGAAGTAGAATATTGATCATTTCAATGCTAGATGTGAGAAGAGGAACAGTGAGCATCCCCACAAGGATCCGATTGTGCTGGAGTCAGAAATAAAGCAACAGATGATTACTAAGTTCAAGACCATCACTCCTAAGGAAGGAAGAGACATGGTAGCAAAGGTTGGTGTACTTATTCTCCCTGAATGGGACATAGCAGATTCCTTGGTTTTAGAGGCAATAAGGAAAGAGACTAAGCCCATGGAAGGAGTCACCTTCAGTAAGGATGATGCTACTTTGGTCGTGTGGTCTCTAAAGAGAGATGAAAATAAAAAGAAAAGGGGTACTCCAGGGTCAAGTTACCTTGAAGGTATGATAGTGAAAAGAGTACAAAGCACTGGGGTGGTGGAAGCTGCTAGCACTATTTTAGAGACTGCAAAGTTTAGTGTCGCAGTCGCAGAAAGAGAGGCAAAGGAAAAAGTAGATCTCCAAGATAAGTTGGAGATAGTTTTAAAATCTTATAACAGTATGAAGGAAGAGGTAAGGGGTAAAGACAACATCATTGCCAAGCTACAAAGCCAGTTGGCAGGACAATACCATCAAGGTGAGTCCTCAACATTGATGATCTCCTCTTCTCTTGCAAGGCCTCCACCTACCAGCCCCATTATTGAATTCCCACCATCTCTAGTACCTTCTAGTTCCCTGTTTATTGAGATCACTCCCCATGAATTGGAGAAGCTAAAACAGGCTCAGGCCCTGTATGCAAAGAAATATGAAGAGTGAGTAAGGGCAACAATTTTGAGTTTTGCTAACACCATAGGGTCCTCACTAATTTACAGCAACATGAGTAAGATTTTGGACATGTGGAATGAGCTAAATGGAGACAACAATATTCTAATGCCTATTTTTGACAAGTGGAAACCTAGAGAGCAAGATATAGAACTTATTTGTGTATCCTATGATGAGGCAGGGGATGACCCCATTATTAAATCTACTTATGATATTGCAAAGGATTTAGTAAAGTTAACAGAAGGAGTAGATAATGCAGATAGAAAGATCAACTTGTACAAGAAAGACTACAATGATCAAGTTTTTGAATTACACCCAGGGGATTTTGCCAGTCCAACTCAATTAAACGACAAACAAATATGGCTTAACGAATTAGAAGCCAAATTGTCATTAAGAATAAAAGGAAATATTAATTCAGAGGATGCCTCCATATTTATCAAAACAATTGCGGAGATTGAGAAAATCAAATCTCATTATGGTTTTCTAAATTCAGAGGTTAACAAAATGAGGAATTCTTGGAAAAGACTAGCCAAGACAAATGGAAAAGTGATTAACTTCTCGTGGCCTGCTGATGATGTATACTAGGAGTGGACAAGAAAATATGTAGTACTAGATGTGGAGAAGTTAGAAGAGGTTGCAATAGAACAACAAGTAGAAGAAGCCGTGGATGTTGAAAAGGACTTGTAACCACATTTGAAAAAGGTTTTGTAACTACTTCTTGAGAGAAGTAATGATCATAACAATTTCCCTAGGGAAGTCCGAAGCTATGTATGCATCCATTTTATTAAAAATGGATACGAGGACTAGTAAAAAAGGATCACAAGGAATTATAAGGAAATGCTGTAGAAATTGATCTGAGCTTTTTTGTAAGTCTTAATGGAGAACATTCAAATGTTTTTGTAATACTTTCTGAAATAATATCAATACACAGACCATTGGTTTTGAGCTTAGACTTTGTGTTGTCTTCAAGTATGTTTGCAAATATTTATTGTTTCATTCTGAGAAATCTAGGGTTATTCCTTTTGAATATGGGTTGTAAGGCGATTTTAAGTAGACGTGCTTCTTATCTTTTCTCTTCAGGAGGGGAATTAAATACGTGGGAATCATTTCTATCAGTAAATTCTTTGTGGGATACTTTGAATTTGATAAATGCAGTTTATTTTGGTACAAGTAAAATTCTTATGTATGTCAGGCATATGTGGGTATCTGTAGAAGCCAAGCTGATAGGATGTGTGGATATATTTGATTGTGGGATTATTGTTTAAACTTAGATGACTCTGTGTCCTAGATAAGGCACTAGTATCTATTGCAGTTGTCTTTTTTTACACATCTTGTAGGTCAATACTAAACATGAGTACAAGTTTTATTTCTTTGTTTTAGTTGGTTTTAAGGTGACAAGATCCACTGGTTTTTAGACTAGTTTACTATGGATTTGTCTTTTAAAAGTGTGAACTTAGTTCACAAAAGGTATACCCACCTGAACTTTGGACAAGTTCGAAGTGTAGAAGGTTAATCAAACCTTGTCATATGTTGTTCTGGAATTTCCTTCTCCTTGTCTTCTCTTTGACACACAGAGTTATTCTTTTATTATATGAATTTTGAAGGGGAATCATATTTTGAGAACAACAGAAGGTACAGTACGGATATGTATAGCTACAATACAGACTGTCCTTCAAAAGGAACAAAAAACAGTCATAAAAGCCCAAAAAAAACTTGTTTTCTATTGAGTTACTCTTGAAAATGAAATCATGAACCCTTTCCAAGGAAAAAGGAGGCCTTATATAGTTTCTCCAGTTGGTTTCCATTCCCTTGTATGGACAAGAAGCTTCAATAATTACATTTTTCAAGAAAATGACAATTTTGACAACTTTCTTAAGCCAAATGACAACTTTTATTGCTCCAAGATGCAGTTTTCACAATCTAACCTCAACAACTTGTCTAAACTACTTAGACATGCTTAAAAACACTAAAAAAACATTTTTGAATGCTCTTGAAGACATTAGAAGACCTTTTTGGCAATTTTCCACATTTTTGCCAAAAACTGTCAACTCAAGGCCTAAAATGCAAGATTTGATCTCTTAAGCCCAAAATGAGATCAAAACCACTAAACATGATCCAAAACAACCTAACACAAGACTTTACAAACATAAAAACATGAAATACCCAAAAATGGGAGCTTGACTCAACTAGGTGCTCCTACACCATACTCCCCCAAAAATAAAGAAGTCATGTGACTCCTTGAGGTAGAAAAGAAGAAGGAATGAAAACTTTATGAAAGTTAGCTTCAGGTATCCAAGTGGCCTCTGAGATAGGCTGATCCTTCCACTTGATGAGATGCTCCATGTAGGTGTGATTCCTTGTCTTCTTGAGAACTTTGGAGTCTAGAACCTGTTCAGCATGGGGAAAAGAAAGAGAAGGGAGAGATAGATCAGAAAGGGAGTTGGAAACATCTGAAACTCTTTGAACCTCCTCAAGTGGTTTCCCTTTGAAAGCAATCAGATCTATAACATTAAAAATGGGGGACAAAGAAACATTAGTAGGCAAATCAACTTTATAAGCATTAGACCCATACTTAGCCAAGATCTTGCAAGGGCCTATCCTCCTCATCTGAAGCTTGCTTGGAACTCCCTTTGGTAGCCTTTCCTTATTCAAATGAACCATCACATAATCACCTATGGCAAACTAAACATCTCTTTTTGTAGCATCCACTCTTGCCTTAACTTTTTGAGGGGTGTCTTGGAGAGCTTGTCTCACTTGCTCATGAACCTCCTTAATGGAGTGAGCCATGTCATCTACTATCCCACTCTTATGTTGTAAGTTAGTGATATCCCTTAACTCCATTATACCCCTTGGATGCATACCATAAACAACTTCAAATGGACTTTTACCTGTAGAGTGGTTAACACTATCATTATAGGCATATTATGCTTGATGAATGAGTTGATCCCAACTCTACCCCCTCCTTTGTCAAGCACCTAAGCATGTTTCCAAGAGACCTGTTCACAACTTCAGTTTGGCCATTAGTTTGTGGATGATAAGCTTAACCAAAAGAGAGATTAGTACCCAATCTCTTCCACAATGTTTTCCATAAATGACCAAGAAAATTCACATCCCTATCTGAAACAATGCTAGTAGGAAAACCATGAATTCTAACTTCTTTGAAAAACAAATAGGCAATATGACTTGCAGCATGTGTTGTTTTGCAAGGAATGAAGTGAGCCATCTTGCTGAATCTATCAACTACTACAAAAATGCTATCAAATCTTGATTGAGTTCTAGGTAAGCCTACTACAAAATCCATGCTAATGCAATCCCAAGGCCTATGTGGAATGGGAAGAGGCTGATATAAACCATAATTAGAGGAATTACCTTTTGCTTTCTGGCATACCAAGCACTACTCAACATACCTCTTGATGTCTCATTGCATTTTGGGCTAGTAATAGAACCTTTGCACTAGTTCTAAGGTCTTGTTGAGACCGAAATGACCACTTAAGCACCCATTGTGCTTCTCTTGAATGAGGTTCTCTCTCATAGAACCCTGTGGAACACACAATTCTCCACCCCTAAATAACAAACCATCCTACAAAGTGAAATCAGCATAGGCACCATGGAAGTTATTCTCAAAATCTTTACAAACTTTATAAGCTTTAGCAAAATCATTATTAGTAGGATACATGTCCCTGAAAAATATCAATACCAATACTCTGAACTTGAATCTCATGAATAGTTAACAATATTCTACTTAAAGAATCTGCTACTTAATTAAACTAACCCTTCTTATGCTTAAGAGTAAAAGTGTAAGCTTGTAAATATTCTACCCATTTAACATGCCTATGATTCAGTTTATCCCGTGAGTTCGAGAAACTGAGTGCTTGATTATCTCTGTATACAAAAAACTCTTTAGGAAGAAGATAGTGTCTCCATTTCCTAAGTGCTTGTACCAATGCATAAAATTCTAAATCATTGGATGAGTACTTTTTCTTTGCATCATTTAACTTTTCACTAAAGAATGCTACTGGTCTATTTTCTTGACTTAAAACAGCTCCTACAACAATATTACTAGCATCACATTCAATAGTAAAAAGCTTATCAAAACTAGGTAAAATGAGCACTGGTTGAGTAGCTACTTTAGTTTTCAGTAATTTGAACCCCTTATTTGCTGCATTTTTCCATTGAAACTTTACCTTTACATGCCCTTTGATGGTGTCCAATATTGGAGCACAAATCTCACTAAAAACCCTGATGAATTTTTTGTAAAACTGAGCCAAACCATGGAAGCTTCTGACATCACTTGTTGTCTTAGGAGTTGGCCAATTGGTTATTGTAGAAAATTTTGATCAATCCATTTTGAGATTGCCTCCTGATACAACAAAACCAAGATAAACCAACTCTTGCTTCATAATATCACATTTATCAAGATTAATGGTTAGCTATGTGTCAGATAACTATTTCAAAACATTAGCTAAATGTTGTAAGTGCTCTTCCTTAGTCTTGCTGAAAATAAGAATATCATCTAAATACACTACAACAAATTTTCCAATGAAATCATGTAAAACTTCATTCATGAGTCTCATGAATGTGTCGGGAGCATTAGAGAGTCCAAAAGGCATGACTAGTCATTCATAGAGACCCTCATTTGTTTTGAAAGTTGTCTTCCACTCATCCCCCTCTTTGATCCTTATTTGATGGTAACCACTCTTCAAATCTCTTACTAAAATATTGTGTACCCCCCAAACAATCCATCAAATCCTCTATCCTGGGTATGGAAATCTATATCTAATGGTGAGTTTATTTATGGCTCTGGAATCTATACAAAGTCTCCATGTTCCATTCTTCTTGAGTGCCAATACTGTAGGTACTGCACAAGGACTAATGATTTTCCTAATCAGCCCTTGGTCTAAGAGTTCTTGTATTTGTCGTGCTACCTCTTTGTTTTGTTCAGGGGTCATCTTGTAGGCTGCCTTATTGGGCAAAGAGGCTCTGGGAATGAAGTCAATTTGATGGCTAATGGCTCTAGGAGGTGGTAAGGTTGCAGGTGTACCATCACTAATTATTTTTTTGAAGTTATCAAGGATTTGCTGCACTTCATATGGTATCTCAACTTTCTTGTCTACCTTTTCTTCCTTAGGCTTCACTATGAGTGAAAATCCTACTCCTTCACCCTCTTCTAGTGTTTTTATGAACTCTTTCTCATTCACTAACAAGATGTTAGGCACCTTATTGTTGTTGTCTCCTTCTTCAGTGAGGGATTGGATCTGGTAGGCTACTCCATATTTTTGAAATGAATAGGAGTTCCTTTCCCCATCATGTTGTGATTTTTGGTCAAACTGCCATGGTCTACCCAATAGCAAGTGACAAGCATCCTTAGGAAGGATGTCAAATAGGATCCTATCTACATATCCCCCAATGTGGAAATCTACCCAAGCTTGCTCATTTACTAGCACATGTTGCCCCTTATTCAACCAGGTGACTTTATATGGATCCTTGTGTTGTACCCTAGGTAGTTTCAATTTGCCTACTACTTCTTCTGACATGATGTTATCTGTGGATCTTGAATCAATGATCACCTTACACACCTTTCCCATGATTTTACACATAATCTTGAACAATTCTCTTCTCTTTGAGGACTCTATACTATGTGGCTTCTTCATTAACACTCTCTTGATCATAAAACTCTCACCATCTTCTGAAGCTAGGTGGTTCAATGTTGATGTTCTGGTACTACATCCATCTTCCTGAACATAATTTGCCCTCTTTTCACCTCCATAGGATGAACTAGGCTTCTCTGGGCATCTATAGGTAGGGTGGTCTAACTTTTGGCAGCTGTAGCATTTCATGGTTGAGAAGTAGGACCCTCTCCCTATTCCATTAGATCTACCCCTACTCGGGTTGCTTGATCCCCTACCCCTATAGTTGGGTTTGCTATGAGAATCCCCACTTTGCTCAATAAGCTTAGACTCTCCCTGGGACCATTGATTTATGTTTCTTCCCCCAAAACTACCTCTATGGCCTCTACCATCTCTTCCCATATCTCTTCCTCTATTATTTTGTTCTTTCTTTCTTCTACCTTTCTCTTCCACCTTAAGTGCCAATTGATAGCACTTGTCTACGGTTTGTGGGCATAACAAGCTCATCTCTTCCTGGATGTTCCATCTTAACCCATTCAAATTCCTTGCCACTTTGATACTCTCATCCTCCACTACTCTAGATCTCATGCATAGTTTCTGAAACTCTTCAGTGTAGCTACTGACATCTAGGTCTTTTTGTCTCAATTTTTGTCTTTTCTTGTGAAGTTGTATCTCATAGTCTTCAGGAAGGTAGGTCTCTTTGATTTTAGCTACCATTGCCTTCTAGGTGGCTAGTGGTTGCTTGCCTACTTTCACCCTTTCCTCTTGGATGAACTTCCACCATGTTAAGGCTGCCCCTCTTAGCCTTGATTTTGCCACCTTGACCTTTTGTGCTTCAGTCACTCCATCACATTCAAAATGGTTTTCTAACCCTTCAATCCACTCTATTAGAGCATCTGGATCCATCTTCCCACTAAAAAGAGCCACTCCTTCTAAGGTCTTACCACTCATCGCTCTCAAGGCTTTCAAGAATGGTTCTTTCTCAATGACGGGGTTGGGCATGGGGACTTCATCCTCTATTGCCATCTTTCTACCCTGATCTACAACCTTATCATGGACTTCTTTAGTTTTGACCTCTACTTCAGCTAGTTGCATTGCTAGTTGATCTAGTTGAAATCTTTTTTTGGCTTCAATACCACTATGATAGGGAGCTTGGTAGGAAAGTGCTCACAAGGCTAGTTTTCTCAAAAGGATCAATTTGTTACCAAAGACTTGTAGAGTTTTTTGTGTATGTCTACTCAATCTATCTTGTTTTTTTCATGCCAAGTACTCCATGGTTTACTTGCCTAACAAACTCCCTTACTGGTGTTGACTCTCACCATGCTCAGATCTACTCAAAAATGCTTATTCCTTCCAACTACACTTACTCTTTCTTGGCTCTTGGGGTCTTTAACCTTACATTCTAGTGTGTACTAGGGGTCTTCCACATGGAAATGTAGGGGCAGCAAGGTAATGTTCACCTTTGAATGCTCATCATCTTGTTTGAGGTCTATAACCCTTAACTTGCTCAAATTCACTAACAAGGCTCAACTACCCCCAATGAGGCTACACACGGTCTAGGAGTCCCAAAGAACACTTGTTGGACTACTTGGAATGTTTCCATTATTTTTCACAAGCCCAAGTTTCATTTTCCTAGCGGGTTCAAGGATTTTGCAAAAACTGTCAATTTTGTGTGTTATGCAGCAGGGCTACTAGCCCATGGAGGCCTAATTGGCTTCTTTTTCCTTTCCCAACCCAATGATGGGAATTTACACCAAAAAACCTGTTTTTAATTTTTTTTAGGAGGTATAAGCTTGAATATTTTTCAGGTGTTGAGTTCCATGGGGAGTGTTAGATGACTGTCCAACTTTTATGGCACAAAAGGAGGGTTTTGTGAGGGTTTGAGCTTACAAAGTCTGTTTTTGTGTTCTCCTGCATGAACCAAGGACTAACACTATCTGAGGGAGTTTTCCACACCTTGGAGGACTGTGTCAAATCCACCACCACTCACCATTTTTCCAAACACTTGGCACACTAGCTGGAAATCCGAAAACTGCCACTGTGACAGTCATTTTCACTGCCCCTTTTCCCATTCAACAACAAAGCACTTTGGACCTGCAAACATGAAGAGTTTGGGATTGGTAAAACACCTCAATGAGGTCTTAAAATAGGTAGCATATCTCCTATTACATTTCCTTCAATATTCAAGGTGTGGATTATGCTCTTCAAGCATTCCATTTAGCAAAATGACAACAAATTTCACAAAAATAGTGAACTCACTATTTTGTCTACAAAATGAGAATGATTACAAGGTGTAAGATATTATAATACATAGATATGGTACTCTAAATCCTTGGTCACATTTCTAGACCTCTACCTCAATCATTTGTCCATTCCAAATTGCTTTTGGATGACAATCTTGAGTTTTAATCATGACATTTTTCTTCCAAGATGAAAAATGTGTATATAATGTACATTCCTCTCTTTTTGTGCTAGAAGAATGGTTTGAAGATGTATTTGAGCATGAACTAGCCTAGTTGCTCCAACTTGCCTAGTTCACACTCAAATGCATCTTCAAACCATTCTTCTAGCACAAAAAGAGAGGAATGTACATTATATACACATTTTTCATCTTGGAAGAATCCATTGGAGGGATCCCAGACCTGGATCAACCAAGTTGACACATTTTACAACTCTAAACCCCTAGCAGGGCAGCAGATACACAGTTTACAAATATTTTTGAATGAGCATCTTGCAAAATAAAAATCAATGAAACAACCACATGAGAAGCCTTATTACATCAAAATCTCAACTTCAAAGAAGGTATATTATGGATATTTACAACTACAGTATGGACTGCCCTTCAAAAGGAACAAAAAACAGCCATAAAAGCCAAAAAAAACTCATTTTCTATTGAGTTACTCTTGCAAATCCAATCACCAACCCTTTCTAAGGAAAAAGGAGGCCTTATATAGTTTCTCCAATTGTTTTCGATGCCCTTGTATGGACAAGAGGCTTCAATAATTACATTTTTCAAGAAAATGACAATTTTGACAACTTTCTTAAGCCAAATGACAACTTTTCTTTCTCCAAGATGCATTTTTCACAATCTAGCCTCAACAACTCATCTAAACCACTTACACATTCTTAAAAACACTAGACAAACATGTTTCAATTCTCTTGAAGACATTAGGAGATCTTTTTGGCAATTTTCCACATTTTTGCCAAAAACTGTCAACTCAAGGCCTGAAATGCAAGATTTGATCTCTTAAGCCCAAAATGAGATCAAAACCACTAAACATGATCCAAAACAACCTAAAACAACAAAAAAAACTTAACACAAGACTTTACAAACATAAAAGCATGAAATACCCAAAAATGGGAGTTTGACTCAACTAGGTGCTCCTGCACCAACTACCCATAGTCAGATAGTACCTCTACAACAAGTATGTGACTACAATAAGAGGGGCCTGCACATGTAGGAAGAGACACTGCCTAGAGTGCATTTCTAGTCACCAAAGGAGCCTCACTAACTACAAATATATCCTAACTACAATACGGAAAGATTAGTGAACTGCAAGAATAACATCTCTTATGTTTGAGTACATTTCTGTTTAAGCTCAATAACGGAGGTCTTATACCTCTTACACAAACCCAATTTGATCATCTATGATCAACCATAACCTCTACATATGATTAAAAATTTATTTGTACATAGATAATCCAATAACCCACGACCATACATGATCTAAAAAGAGATCTTACATCATATTTATACCAACATTGGACCTAAACAATTAAGTCGAGCACTTAAAAGATAATAAAATAAATCCATTACATAATCTCGTAAACCAATGATAAAACAAGTTGGCCTAAGACCAAAATAACATAATCCAAACAATAAATCCAATAGATGACACATCGAGAGCATCAACCAACATGTTACATAAACCGGTCCATAACCTAGCATAATAACACCGAACCCAAAATAGGTCACCATAAGACAAATGAAATGCCACTATGAACTAGAACATGAACATGATAACCATCAACATCCTGATAACCTTCTATAAGTTGCACCATCACCACTTATGAGATTCATCAAAATATATTTATCAAAGTAGTTCTAGTAAAACCCTTACCGATGACCAAAAGGCTTACTAGAACAAATGATAGCATCTGGATCATCAAACCCCAAACTAACTGAATTTGGTATGCATTAAGAAGACATGAATAACCAATCCAAGCCAATTCCACAAGCTAGACCAATCTAGAGACAAATCTCCTGATCAACATCATAATCCAACCACTCTACAAGAACTCGGTAGACAAAAAATAGATAGTGTTGACATCGATGAAAACATCAATGCAAAACATAATCAATTCCTCCAATTTTCCAATAGGAAGCCATTGAGACAACCCAGAGAAGAGGCCACCATATTGAAGATGTGAGCAAAGATGAAGTAGAAGAAGCACAAACAAAACAAGTAGAAAATCTACCCACGATTGACCCAAAGGAAGGGAGGTTCTTAAGGGCTTTGAGTAGGGAGAATAGTAAACCACATTTTACCCCACTAGAGTATGATAGAAAGCTATATTCAGATGAATTATTCGATTGTATCTCATAGATGGAAAAGTATTTTGATTTTGAAAACAATGTAGAAGAAAGAAAGGTTGAATATGCCTATACTTGGCTGAAAGGTCATGCCTCTCTTTGGTGGGAACATTTGTAGGCTGATATATTGATAAGAGGTAAAGAGAAGAGTCAATGGTTGCCAAGTTAAAATATAGTGTGAAGGAGTATACCGAAGCATTCTACAAATTGAATATTAGATCCGAACATGTCAATGATGAGGTTGAACAAGTTGCAAGATATTTGAATAGATTGTGAATGTCTATACATGACAAAATCAGTTTGATCAAGTTATACAGTGTTGAAGAAGCTTACCAATATGCCCTGAAAGAAGAAGAGAAGTTGAATAAAAAGAATGAGCAGAGACAGAGAGGTAGAGGTGGAAGGTTTTCTGAAGGAAAATTTCAAGGAGTAAGAGGATATTCTAGAGGAAGAGGAACCTATATAGATCAGAACAAGGACAAGGAAGTAAGAAAACATGGTAGTTCATACCAGAAGGATGACAAAAACTTCTACCGAAAGACAGAACCTGATGGCAAGCAATTTTTTTTTTTTTGGAAAAGATGACAAAAGTCATGATAAGGGAGTGTTTAGAGGTGTTACCCCTTCTTTATTCGCTTATATCTTATCAATTAGGGGTCATCATTTTATTAAGTATTGCAAAGCTTAAGTCTTCATCAATTTGAGTTTCGTACTTGTCTGTTGAACCCTTTATAAAGTTCAAAATTCTTGTTCAAAGGAAATGTGGTCTATTAAGTTCTAAGTCTTCATTAGCATAGTTGTTGAGCTTGAACTTTGAACCTTTCCAGTTCAAGGTTCAAGGTTCAATCGGTCTTTTGTCTTATGTATTGCAGTTGTCCCTTTAACGCCAGTCCTTGTGGTCATCTTGAACTTGAACCATTGAACCACTCTTGGAATGGTTCAAGGTTCAAGGTTCATTTTCGCATCATTGAAATTTTCTTTTGCTTCCTTATTCCTTGCCACAAGTGTTGATCTTTTGTCTTTGAACTTTGAACCAATGAACTTCTTTTGAAATAGTTCAAGGTTCAAAGCATTGTTTCAAATCAGCCTGATGGTGTTTAGGAGATAAAGGCAGTGTGATGGGAATAGAATATTCCTAGTTTTCTGTGTTTTCAAACTATAATTATGGAAAGCAATCATGAGAAAGCACGTCGACTATGTGGAATTGATTTTTAATTAATGAGCATGTTAGAACTATGTCAAATCATGGGAAGTTTTACATGGATAAATGAGTTGGGGTGAAGCATGCTTTGGTACTTTTTAGTGTTTTCCATCCTTAAATATGATGCTTCTCAGGTAAGAAAATTATTGTTGCTGTTGGCGAAGAGTAAGGATGGGAGAGGTAATTTAGCTTAGTTTTTCTGAGGGTTACACAGTTTGATGGTCAAGACAAGTGAGTTTAATCACTTACCTCCCCTGCTCTGTTTCAGCTCTGAAATTGGTTAGTGTAATTCTTTGCCTCAGGGTTGAATGTTGTCTGATTGATGCAATTTTAAGTAAACATGAGACCAACTCTTCTAAACTTGGGTCAAACATCATGCTTAATTAGTACCCTTCCAGAATTAGATGATACAACTTTAGTTCAAGATGAGTTAGAGAATTTTCTAGGAAGGGCTAAGAATCCAGAGGCCAATTCCATGATGGAAAAGATAGTTCATAGCAGTCTGGTTGAAGCCGCTGCTTTCCCAATCGCTGATCCTTGCCCAAAATTAGTGTATGCATGCATGAGAAAATATGATGCTAGTAACAGGTGTATTAGGGCCAGTAATGGAGACATGTTAGTGCGGATTGATAGAGAAACAGTAATGGCTGCGATTGCGATCCCTCACAAAGAGCCGTATGAAGATTGGTCCATAGGAACCTCATATACATTTTTCTCCGAGAAGAAAAGTGTTTATCGGAGTCTCATTGCTAGAAATTGGCTCCTTAAAATGCAGAAGGGAGGTTGTAGGTTACCTAAACCCTTGACAAGGGAGCATTTTATTATAGAAGTGAGGGATATTGTAATTCTTTTGAATAGGCTTAAGGGGAATTCACATGCCTTCTATTGGGAAGACTGGATGTATTTTTACATTCAGGTGTTATTATCTGGCAAGAAATACCTTGATTGGGCACAAGTAATTGCAGAGAGATTGCATGAAGGTTTGAGAAATTTTGTTGGAATAGCCAGTTTTCATATGTCTTCCTACCTATTTTATATTTTAGCCTACATCAGAGAATGGGCAAGATTATATCAAGAACCTTGGGTTGATGGAATGAAAGTCTATGAGTTCTATCCACACTTGCAAAGACAGAGGTATACAAAAAAATTCTTGAGATGGAATGATGTCTTTGTAGGAAGATTAACTTTTGAACTGCAGGGAAATATGAATAAGAGAATGTCATCTGAAGCATTAAAATTGATTAGTACTTATGGGAGTTGTTTTATTCAATTTCCTAGGTTCACGTATATTAGAATTGGAGTCTTTGAAGATGAACCTTTCAAATTGCCCAGATATACTCTTGATAGTTATATACTCTTGGAAGTCTTCCGACAGTTAGCTCATGTTGATAAGAAATTAGGGATGAAAAGTGAGTCTGGAGCAATTTTCCCAATTGAACTTGGATATTACAGCTACAAAACTACCTCTGATGCATTGAATTTAGAAATGGAACTCAAGAAAATGAATCTGTAGCCTTATGTTGCTTGGCAAGGGTTTGATAGTAAAGGATATGCAATAAAACATCTGAATGTTGATGTGAAATTTTCACATATACCCCAGTTAGAAGATTACTGGGAAGATTGTTGTGATGAATTTGAAGTTCGAAGAAGATTATGGTCAAGGTTCACTTTACGACAAATCATTACTATGAAATTATCAATGAACATAGTAAGAGTACATGAAGAGGAAGGTGAAGATGTATTGGACCCAGAGTTCAATAAAAGAATTCATAAGCAACCTATTCCTGAAATTGACTGGGATAGGAGAGAAGAAGAAAATATCCAATCCATAACCTTTAATGTTATAAGGAGAACAGAAAAATGGTTAAGAAACCGTAAATCTGGAATGAGATTGACCACCACCTCAATTGAGAAATTAGTTGAGAAACCTCATACTGTTGCACAAACACTCATTTCTTCCTCTGACATAGTTGTTGATAATGCAGGTGCTACTGATACGAAGAGTGAGAAGGTTCAAACTAAGAGGTTCAAGGAATCACTATTTGGCTCCTCATCAGTTCGAGTCACCCGTTCCATAAATAAGAAGAAAAGTAAAGAACCTATAAGAGAAGAAGCCATCATAATTCTTGATAGTGAAGAAGCACAAGTAATTATGGGTGAACCAGTAGCAGATATCCCTGCAACTCAAGATGCAGATAAACAAAAAGAACAACCTAAGGATAATCCCAATCAGGTGGCCACTTTGGCTATCATGGATTCATCAGAGTATCAGAAGTGGCCAGCAAATGAATCTCCAAATGTTTCTAGATGGTTGGGAGCCTCAATCAGGAAGAAACAAAATGTGGTTCCTATCAGTGTTCCAATAGAAGATATGGAGAGTAGATGCCTCAGAAAAATCTCTAAGTCTAAGAGGCTAAAAGTAGAGGCCATGCTGGAGGTGGATGAGAATACAGGGCATTGGGTAGCTGAAATGGCTAAGCCAATTTCAAACAAAGATCCAAAAAATGCTACTAAGAAGGACTTTTCCATTGAAAAGATTGATTTAGGAACTGCTTCCAGGGCTGCTGACACAAAAATTTTAGAGTCCTCCACTAAAAGGATGTTATCTAGAACATGGAAGGATGAGAAGGACAAGTGGAAACTAAAACAAGTTGTTAACCAAATGGCAGAATACATCAATGCCATATATCATCCTAGTCCGTAACCCTTGTCGCAAATTTATCTGTGTTTTGATCCTAAATCGCCAATGAACCAAAATTTGTTGGATAAGGTTCAGAGGAATCATATGATGGCGGAAACCTTCGATGAGTGGCTTGAATCCATAATTCAACAGGGAGTAGGGTATATTGCTAATCTAATCAGGGTATACGAGGATGTTGTAACTATATCTCAGGAACTTGAAACAGAGGTGACAATGTGGGAAAAAGAAAGGAACAAATGGGTAGAAATGTTGATTCAAATGAAAGATGTGCAAAAATATGGTGTCATGAAGTTTCTCGCTGAAAAGACTGTAAAAGATTTGGATGACAAGATATTGTATGTGGCAAAAGAAAATATTGAATGGAGAAATTCAATCATCAAGCAAGGCCACAAAGAATCCATTAAGTTGTTGAAAGAATTGAAAGAACTCATTGCTGTAATGCAGAAAGATTTGAGGTGCATTGGTGTACAACTTCTCAAGGAAGACAGACAAACCATCAAGCAAATAGTGGATATGGTGGAGAATTTCAAATGAAAGATGAACCTAGTTAAAGAATCAAAATCTTTAACCAAAGATGACTTCTCCAGAGTTGCCAGAATTGAATCTATGTTGGTTGTCTATTCTGATTACTTGGAAATGCACAAAACTAAAGTTATGCAAGTGAGTATGGACAAAAAGGTTTGGAAGCAACACATCTTGCACATTGGGCTCCCACATTATTAGGTTGTTCACAACTTTTTAGCAGCTCATATGGAGTGGTGAAATATACGTGGCACAACACACCAATAAGACAAATCAAGAACCGTTTCCTATTCTGCAATTATAGCTCTGTTTATGGCTCTTGGCTGTTTTAGTTAATTTCAGTTACAAACGTTTGTTTCTTGAAGCTTTGTATTTAGCTATAAATATCAGTAATGGATGTTTTTGAAGGGGATGGATGAAATTTTGTAAAAATTGAGATAGCAAACTGTTTTACTTGTTAATTTCAGTGAAATACTCCATCTTTGAATGGAATGGAATGTCTAATACAACTTTTGAAACCTATGAGTTTGAATATATAAAAGATTTCTATTGGGATATTTATATGTTCATGTATTGGATTCCTTTCTCTGATTTTTATCTAATATCAAGTCTGTGAATCAATCTGGTGAATGAAATTAGCTGAAAGCATTTGAATATTCTGATTCCCCTTGTCTTGTGAGACATGAGCGAGTATCAATCAGAGTTCAAATATTTTGATCACTTTATATAGGTTAATCGTTATTTGAAGTTTAATGTTTTATTATGCATTCCGATAATCATTGTGAGGCGTTCATTTTGTGTTGACAAGTGAATGTTAAAGCCTTTGTTTGCTTTTTGGTTAAAAGTGAATTATATGATAAAATTTGGTCAAAATTCAGTGAATATCATATGGGGAGTTGTACCCTTATGCAGAGGGTAAATTAACATTATTTACCCAACTGTTGGTTTTCATTGGTTTCCTACTGGGCGAACATGAGTATTTGTTAATAAATTTTGGGAAATCCAATCTGTTAACTAACAAGAGGTACTTGCTATAAGTATGGAGAAGGGCATCATGCTTTAAAATGTAAGAAGATAGAGAACACTGGGAGAAAAACATTGGTAGAAGAAAGCCCCACCTGATCATCTAACAACCTAGAAGATGAAGAACTATTGAGGATGAGGAGATCTTTCTGTCATACCAGAGAAAATGAAGAGCCCTTGCAGAGAAGAAATTTGTTCAAGACCAAATGTAAGGTATTTGATAAGTATTGTAAAGTAGTTATTGATAGTGGTAGTTTGAATAATCTTGTTTTAGAAGAAATGGTAAATAAGTTGAAGTTGGAAATATTGAAACACCCTAAGCCATATTAGATAGCATGGATTCAAGATGATCATACATTGTTAGTAATTGGGCAATGCTTGGTGAAAAAATAAATTGGAAATTATCATGATGATGTCTTGTGTGATATCATGCATATGGATATTTATCACCTTTTGTTGGATAGACCTTGGTAGTTTGATAGACGAGAAATACATGATGGGAGAAATAACCTATACACTATTATAGCAAATGGCATGAAGCAAACCTTGTTACCCTTGGAGGAGCCCCTGAAGAGGAAAGTATGTCCGAATGCTAGAATCTTTTTGGTAGATGGGAGGAAATTCCTAGATGGAATGAGACTTGAGAATGTGTTTTCTTCCTTGGTTCCTAAGAAGACTAAGAATATGGAACATTAAGAACAACTAGAAGAGATAAAAGAGTTTCTAAAAGAGTATGAAGACATCATTTCATAAAATGTGCTTGATGGATTACCACCTGAGGGGTATCAGTCATTGCATGGACCTAATTCTTAGAGTTAGTGGTGAAGGGAACCCTCTTGGTCTTTGGTTTTCATTTGTTTTTTGATTTCTTGATGGATGGTCTTTGAACCTAAGATGATGTGTTGGATGAGTTTGGATCCTTTTGATGTAATAAAGAACCCATTTGTAAGGCCAGTTGGCTCTAAGGTCATTTATAAACCTAGAGACCAAATTACGCCATGGGGTTCATGTAGTGTATGAGGCATGTTGATAAGTTGCCTTGAGTTTTTTTAGGCCTAGGATAGCTCTAAAAGTCCATTAGGGACGTTAGTATGTCAAAAGTGTCAAAAATGCAAAATTATCAAAAGTTGCAAAAGTTGCTAAGAAACATTTTCCACCTACTCAGAAAAGAGGTTCCAATGGCCATAACTAATTGGAAAATAGTTTTATCCATTAGGGAAAGGTATATTTGTGACTCTGAGATCATCCATGTTGGTGTTGGATGAAGCATGTAAAGATTTGGTGGTTTGAATAATAAGAAAACTTATATTTTACCCAATTTCCTTTGTTTTCCGTACTATATGATCTGATAGAGGATTTAATTGAATGGAATTTTGAATTGGTTGGATTATGGTGTTCTTTAAGGTTATAATGTAAGTGGTATGACTACAATTGATAGGGTTTGGAGTGAGTTGTGAGCAATTTACCAAAACATTTCATTCAAAACCCTAGTTGATAGGTTTTCACAAAAGATGTGGCCCTAACTTACAAATTCCTTTATGGAATTCAATGGACTCTTGGAAAATGAAATTTAGGGGTGTGTAAAATGATACTTAAAAATGGTGGAATCTGGGAGTGAGGGTTGGTGCAGTTACCACCAAAACCTAGGCTAAACAAGACAATGTGTTTTGTCTAGCCTACAAGGAGGAATGAACAAATAGTCACCTCAGGAGTGTTTGGTGACTGGTATAATGTTGTATTTGGTCTATTAGAGGCCTAGGGAATTTTTCCAAGTGGCAATTTTGGTTTTGCAACCCCATCTTCAAGTAGTTGCTTTGGAAAACAGGCCTATTAGGTCTGCAAACTTAGTAGGTTTTTATGGGTGTTGGAGAAGAGTCAAACTTGAATCTCTTAGGATTGGATGTAAATACAAAAAGGGTATTCAAATCTATAATTTTTTCTTGGAGTATTTGTGAATAATTTTGAATGATTTGAGAAATACCGATCTGAGAGGGCTACTAGAATTTGCCCAAGATAGGGGTTTCTTAACCCAGGCGCAAAAAGAAAACTTAAAAAATTGGTTTGGATGAATATGATGAGTGATCTTAGTTGTTGAATAGTCTAAACCCTTTTAGTTGAGATGAGAGGGGGGGTGAATCTTAAAAGCATACAATCCAATATATTCAACAGATTCAACCTCGATAGCCTTTAATGATATGCAACTAAGACTGTAAATCATTTAATACTTATAAATAGATACAATTATACATCATAACACATATAACACCAGATTTAACGTGGAAACCCAAATAAGGAAAAACCACTGTGGGATTTCAGACCCACTAAGATATATACCCTTCTAGAGTATGCTTGGTTAAAAGCAAATCCTGTTAAAGATTACAAACACATTGCTAGATGTGACTTGATTAAAGGATTTCCCTTAGACTTGTTAGAGTCTTGCACTGTGTTAGAAGTGATCTTGTCAAAGGATTTCAAACACTCATTTAGAATGTTACCTTGCTAGAGGGTTTACAAATAAGACTGTTAAGTCCACTTGGTTAAGAGATTTTCTAATACTTACAAAATAAACAGCAGTAATAAAATATATCTGCAACTTCACATCTGAAATGCTAAAGCAGATTCTATTTTCTCAAAACAATCTTGTCATACGACTTATCTTGTCCCTTGTTGGGCTTCTCAATTTGTTCTTCAATCAGATCTTCAAGCTTTTGTGCTTGGTAAACATTATTATAGCATCATTGTGCATACATTTGCTTGCATACATTGTTCATCAATAATTCCTTATTTATAGACAGCTCCCAACTGCTTAATCTCCTTGATCACATTTCCCATGATCAATCTTAGCCATCAGATCTTCAAACTTGACCATGTTCAATGTATCCTTCGATCTAAAAAATGTTTTACCTTGCCTTGGAACTTGTATTCCTTCCTTGGAACTTGTGCTAGGTTATTGTGGTTCAATCTGTGTTGTAGATCTTCCTTTTTTATTTTCCATGTCATCGATCCTCAACATACTTCATACATGACATACCAATCATTTATTCATCTCTAGCTCATCGGCATCCTTTATTAAATAATTATTTTATCCATCCAATGTGATCTATTATAACCTGATTGTTACTCAGTAAATATTGAACTTCACTCGTTAGACATTCATGATTTCTGTCTTTGTGAGGTAATATCCTTGCAGTCTCATTCATGGTCAGAACATCTTTGTCTTCAATCACTTTTTATTGTACAACTTTAGGCGACCTCCTAAAGTGTAAAGCAGCATCAACTTCATAGATAGTTATTCTTTAGATTCAGAAAATTGATGCTTTCACCGAACTCTATCAGTGAGTACTAGATAGGGGTAGGACCCCTAACTGACTTCTTAGATACTCAAAAGTGTCCCTTGGTAGTTGCTTTGTGAAAATATATGCTATTTGTTCCTTTGAACTAATATATTCTAGCACATCTTTCTTCTCTTGAACTTCTTCTCTAATATAATGATACTTTATAGAGATATGCTTTGTCTTAGAGTGCATTACCAGATTCTTTGAAATGTTAATGGCACTAGTATTATCATAGAATATAGTTACTGGTTGAGTAAATTTCTCATTCATACCATCCAATAGTTGTGTGATCTATGCTATGTTGGTACAATTCAATGTTGCAGCGACATATTCAGCTTCAGTTGCTGACTGTGAAATGCATCCTTGTTTCTTGCTAAGCCAACTTACTGGTCTATCTCCCAAGAAGAAAGATCCATCACTTGTGCTTTTCCTATCATCAATGTTTCTTGCCCAGTCAGCATCAGTATAGACTTTTAGGTCAAAAAAATCCCCTTTTTGATATGCCAAGCCATAATCTTTAGTGCCTTTCAGGTATCTGAAAATTCTCTTGATTGCTGTCATATGTGTTTCCTTGGGATCTATAGAAAATATTGCAACTATACCTACTGCATGTGCTATATCTAGTCTATTGTGAACCACATATTGCAACTTTCCAATCATAGATCGATAGAGTGTCTCATCAACAAATGCAGATTCATCATTCTTTGATAGTTTACAATTGGTAGTCATAGGAGTACTTACAGGTTTAGAATCCTCCATTCCAAATTTCTTTAGGATTTCCTTTATATACTTGGATTGAGTAATGAAAATCTCATTTTTCTTTTGTAGTATCTGTAAACCTATAAAATACTTTATTTCATAGATTAATGACATCTCAAATTCTTTGCACATTTCATTTCCAAAGTTCTTGCATAGGGAGTCATTTCCACAAAAAATAATATCATCAACAAATATGGTTGAAAGCAGTATACCATTGTTCTCATAAATTCAATCTTGATCAAATAAGAGTGCAGTCTTCCATACCATGCTCTGGGTGCTTACTTTAGACCATATAATGCTTTGTTCAACTTACATACCTGATCTTTATTCTTGTCTTCAATAAATCCTTCAAGCTGTTCAATGTAAACTTCTTCTAGTATACCATTCAAAAATGCAGATTTAACATCCATTTGATATACTTTGAAATTTTTGTAAGCAGCATATGCCAACAATGTTCTTACTCCTTCAAGTCTTTCCACATGTGCAAAAGTCTCACCATAATCAATTCCTTCTTCTTGAGCATAACCTTTGTAAACTAGTCTTTCTTTATTCTGAATGACCTCACCTTTTTCATTCAGCTTGTTTCTGAAGATCCACTTTGTACTGATTACATTTTTCTCTTTTGGTTTTGAGACCAATGTCCATGTTTCATTCTTCTTGATTTGACCAATATCTTTTGTCATAGCATTTATCCAATCTTTATTACTATGCCTCTTTTACTATCATCGGTCCAAATTCATATATCAAACATGTGTTTTGTCTCAGTTTGTTCCTTGTCATTACTGGATCATCCTTATCTCCTATAATCTGACTTGATGCATGATTTCTTTTGACATACTTGGCTAATATGGGCTTGGTAGGATCTATATGATCTTCTTCATCACTCGGTAACTAAGTATTCTCTTCATTTTCTTCATCAACTTTATCTGTTGAACATAAATAAATTCTTCATAATTTTCTAGTTCTTTGGAATTTCCTTCATCATTTCTTTTTGCAAATTCATCAATTTTCACATTTGCACTTTCTACTATTTTGTTAGATGATTTTATCAGACATTTAAATGCTTTGCTACTAGAAGAATAACCAAGAAATATTCCTTCATCTCTTTTCTGATCAAACTTTCCATTTCTATCATCTTTGTGAACATAACATCTACTTTGAGATATCTTAAAATAACTTATATTGTGTTTCTTATCATACTAGATTTCATATGATGTCTTGAAAGTTCCTTTCTTTAGTTGTACTCGGTTTGGGATGTAAACTATAGTGTTGATTGCTTCTCTCCAAAATGTTTAAGGTACCCTCTTTTCTATCATCAGGTTTCTAGCACAATCTACAATTGATCTATTTCTTCTTTCAGCTATCCCATTTTGCTAAGGTGTTCTCGGTGCAGAAACTTGTCTCTTTATACCATGATCATTGCAAAATAGGTTAAATTCATCAAAAATGAATTGTCGTCCTCTATCAAATCTTAGACATTTCAACTATCTTCCCATTTCTATTTCAACTCTAGCCTTATACCATTTGAACATTTGAAAGGCTTTTGATTTCTCTTTTAAAAACATAACTGACATCATTCTTGAGTAACCATCCACAAATAATATGAAGTATCTATCTCCATAATAACTTTGAACTGTCATAGGACCACAAAGATCAGTGTGCACAAGATCTAAAATTCCTTTAGAAGTGTAGGACTTACTTGAAAACTTGACCTTGTCATCTTACTCATCTGACATCCATGACATATTGCATTCTCTGGTTTTTCCAAGCTAGGTAGAACTCTTACTCGGTGATTCTTGCTTATTTTGATCAGGTTATCAAAACTTACATGACAAAACCTTTTATGCCATAACCAGGTATCATCTATGTTAGCATATAGACAATTGTTCTTAGTTGAGTCAAGATGAAATGTCTTACCTTTTGTTTGTGTCCTGGTAGTAGCTAGCTTTCCATGTTTGTCATCAACTTTGACACATCCCTTCTGAAATTCTATTCAGTATCTTGTATTATATAATTGTGCTACACTCAACAAATTGTATTTCAAACCTTCAACCTATTATACATCATCACATTTAGCATTGTCAAGAAGTGTTATAGATCCTTTACCTTTCATCGGACATGGTGCATCATTACAAAATCTTACATAACCTCCATCATAGTCTTCTAATTTAACAAACTTGTGTTTATCACCTGCCATGTGATGTAAGCATCCACTATCTATGATCCAAGAATCATTTTTATTTATGTGAGATGTTAGGGATTTTTCTTCATACCTTTCTTCATCTGATCCATCTTTGATGGCCACATAAATAACTCCCTCTGTATCAGTTCCAACAGATTTATCATTGTTGGATTCATCATCAGCTACTAGGCATGTCTTTCTATCTTTGCTTCTGAAGTCTCTGTTGGTGTAAATAATTATTCATCATGGATATTATTACACTTTACTTAAGTTTACTTAGGAAATGCATTTCATAATAGTTTGGGTATGAGACACTTGGATGTTTGTGCCACATTGGGATGGTGTGTGTCGGAGAATTTCTGCCTTTTATGGTGTGATCTTGTTGTTACACTCCACATCCAGTGGGTGATCCACCTCATGTGGACTATTATATTGTTTCTCCTACCTACCTACATCTATTTTCTACCTACCCTTGTTTCTTATTGAGCCACATGTCATGTTTGTGTGCTCACATATCCATATAGCCTTGCCTATATATGCAGGCTCATATTCATTGTATGTAATGCTTAATGATCTAGTTGACCATATTTTTCATCTTTATAGAATATAGTTTATTTCTATCATCTATTTTTTTCTCTCTTATTTGTGTTTTCCATTGCCTCTTGATCTTGGCAAAATCTCACATGGTATCAGAGCCATTAGAGTGTCATTGGTTTGCTAATTGAGAGAAATTTGATGCTATTTGGGGTTTGCATTTTGGATCTTTCTATTGCAAGTTTTTATTGAAGCTTGATGGGTCAAATCTGAGGTTATCATTGGATAGAGGAGGTCCAAGAAAATTAGTTTTTCCTTTTGTTTCATCCAAATCGGACTTTGGAGGCCAAATCTAGAGGCATTTGAAGTTTGACGTTGTGGCGGAAATTTTCCAGAAATTATAATTTTGCAGGCATTTTTCTAATAGCGATATCTCACTCATCCGGACTCATTTTTTCGAGCAATTTTTGTTGTTTTGGGGTAGAATTTCATGATCTGTACGGTGGTGTAGGATTTTTCTAATTTTTGGATACAGGTTTTTTAGAAATCGTGAAATCCTAATGCTTACAACTTTGGAGGCTTCGTTTGGGCTCATATGGACTCCTTTTCAAGTGCCATTTTTTTTGAAAGTACATATTTTTTCATCTACTTTCATAATATGCCATCTGTTTGCAGTGATTTTAAGTAGAAATTGTACTTTCAGTATTTGGCCTTTTTTGGCATATTTGGTACTTGCATTTTTCTTGGATCTCAGTTTAGATCACTAGCAGTATTTGTTGAAGTCTCTTAGATCTCATTTTGAGAAGTTGTAAATTGAAATCAGAAGCCTACTTAGCCTTGTTTTGCAAGTGGCCTATTGTACACACACTACATATAAAGTGCCAAAATCATCATTTTTGGGGAGTACTTTGATTGAATGAATTTGGGGGGGTGCCTCTTGTGCTTTTGTGCTCTTGTGTTCCTTCCTTTTTGCTGCTATGGGTTCTTCTAAGTTTCCTCTCTTAACTCCTCATAATTATGCTACTTGGAAAATTGATGTATGGAGTAAACTTATGGAAAAAGGACTCACTCATTGCATTGATGGAACTATTGTTGCTCCTGTTGATCCTAAGGTTGGTCCAGTTGGTCGCTTGGATTGGCTTACTAAAAATATCATGGCAATTGGTACCTTAAGAAAGTATGTATCAAAGGATCTTATTTTTCATATTGAGAAGTGTACTCTAATCAAGGACGTTTGGCAAAAGTTTCAAGACTTATATGATCAAGTTGATGAGATTAGGGGATATCAAATTGATAGTGATCTCACCATGTTAGATCCCAAGAACTTTGATACTATAAAAGATTATGTCACTAAGGCAAATGAGTTGAGGGCACAACTCAAAGATTGTGGCATTGATAAGAAGGATACTCAATTGATATTCAACTTGATAGGCAAGCTTCCACAAGAATATGCAGCATTTGTTTCTAGTTTCCAAACCCATAGGATGACAATGGGTTCAAGCTACACAATGCCTACATTTGATGCTTTCAATGAAATGTTGATGATGGAACAAACTAAGTTGATAAGCATGGGCATTCTTAAGGCTTCTAAGTCTCAAGCATTAGTAGCAAATCAAGGGAACAAAGGAAATCAAGGAAAGGACAACTCAAACAAGAAGAAATGACAATCAAAGCCTAAGGACAAAGCATCATCCTCTCCATAAAAAGGAGATACATCCTCTTCCAAGAGGGATAATTCACCAAAGAGGGAGAGACCTACTTGTGCCTATTGTAAAAAGTTTGGTCATGAGGAGTGTCATTGCCATTTTAAGAAGATTGATGAGCTCACACATATCATCAAAAAGCATAAAATTGATTTACCTAATGTCTACAAGAAGGATGATTCATCAACTTCCACTTCCTCACATTCAAAAGGAAAAGGGCAAGCATTCATGGCTTCTACAAGCGGGAAGAATCACGCTTTTGGGACAAGAAAAGGAAAAGCTCTATGTGCTACTATTAGTCATGATTCAGAGAGATGGCTTCTAGATTAAGGGGCTTCTCATCATATGGCATCTTCACAGTCTATGTTCTCTACATTTGAGCCTTGCACCATGCTATAGATATTGATGGGCAATCATACATACATGGATGTGATTGGGAAAGGATCTATTGACATTGGGGATAACTCCTTCAATAATGTATTGTGTGTACCCCACTTGACAAACAATCTTCTTTCTATCTATCAAATCACACATGGTGCAACTAAGAGAGTTGTGGAGTTCACACCTGAGTTAGTTTTCATTGGAGTCTTGGAGACTAGAGCTATCATTGCGACTAGGGTGGTTGATCATGCATCTCGATTATACTCCTTTTCAAATTTTGTTGATGATGATGATTTCACATTTGACGATTCTACACATGATGATCACACTTCTTGTGATGGTTCAGATTTTGAGGAGAACTTTGGGCACTTGCACATGGGGATTCTCACATGTGAACCCATTCTTGAGTCTTGTATTTCATCTCCTCATATTAATATCACATCACCTATTACACCTGATGATGCAGATAGTGCAATGGTTTTGCCTTCATGTGATTCAATGCAGTAGGATATTCATTAACTTCCAGCTTTAGATTCATGGGATGATTACATGACAGACATTGCAGGTTTGTTTATGGAATCCTACATTGCATATTTGGGAGACATCATTGATGAAATTCATCTTCTCTTTGATGAAGCTGATCCTTCTTTGATTGTTGCAAGGGAACACTCTGACCCTCTTGTTCATTCTCTACATGATCATTCTTTCGAGGTTGACATGATTGTGGATACTTATGTATAGTAGTTGGAGAAGGTCTCTTTATCTTTTGAGGAGACATGTGAGTCTTTGGGACATGTTCTACATCCATCTCCACTAGATCTTGGAGTGCCTTTTTTAGCAGTGTGGCACAGTTTACCACCTTTGGAGGGGGTATCTTTCAACATCAACATGGGGACACTTGAGCAGTTTTCAGAGATTCCTTTCATCATGAGTTTTCTTCATACATCTTCCCTTCATGATTGTGGATACTTCATAGAGACACCTTTGGTTTTGTTTCTTGCTAAGGGGAGGAATGTTGTTCGATGTTTGTGGAGCAGTTTCTTCATAAATTGAGCTTCTATCATTGGTGCAGATTCCACATTGAGGGGGGGCTTCCTAGCTTCTCTTCTTCTCTCATATGGGGGGGACTTTTTCCTCACATGGGGTTTTGTCCTTCACATACTTCTATGAGAGTTCTTTGTATCTAGTTTTCATCTCTCTTTTGGGGGAGGGTTTTTTACCATTGGGTTTTTCTCTCTTTCTCCACTTTGTGAGAGATTTCATTGCATTGGTTTTCATGCATTTGCATTTGTATATGGGTACCTAACATGGCCTAGTAGCTAGGACCCATCTTGCATTTCTTAGTTACATTATAGACTTAAGTCCATTCCCCTAAGTTGCACTTAAGGGGGGGTGTTGGTGTAAATAATTATTCATCATGGATATTATTACACTTTACTTAAGTTTACTTAGGAAATGCATTTCATAATAGTTTGGGTATGAGACACTTGGGTGTTTGTGCCACATTGGGATGGTGTGTGTAGGAGATTTTCCACCTTTTATGGTGTGATCTTGTTGTTACACTCCACATTTAGTGGGTGATCCACCTCATGTGAAATATTATATTGTTTCTCTTACCTACCCACACCTATTTCCTACCTACCCTTGTTTCTTATTGAGCCACATGTCATGTTTGTGTACTCACATATCAATATAGCCTTGCCTATATAAGCAGGTTCATATTCATTGTATGCAATGCATAATGATCCAGTTGATCATATTTTTCATCTTGATAGAATACAGTTTATTTCTATCATCTATTTTGTTCTCTCTTATTTTTGCTTTCCATTGCCTCTTGATCTTGGCAAAATCTCACAGTCTCGATGTCCTCTGTATTGGTTGTCTTTCTGTCTATCATCTCGGTAGTCTCTCTTTTCACTAGATTCTTTGTCAGGACAGTTAGAAGCCATATGTCCTATTCTATCACAGTTAAAACATTTTAAAGGTAGCTTTGCTTTATACTTACCTTTTCTTCTTGGTAACCTTCTAGCTAATAATGCTTCAAACTCTTCTTGCTTTTTGATTTCTTCATATAGTTTGTTTACCTCTTCCATGTTTTTGCGAAATCTTTCACTTGCTCCATTTTGATTTCCTTTAGTATACTTATACATTCTATCATTGTAATCATCAAATTCACCAATATGAAAAGAACTGAATGCAGCTTCAACTTTATTTACCGAAGACCCACTATTATCAAAATTACTTAACTCAAATGTATGTAGCTTACCAATAGTAGCATCCAAAGAAACTGACATGTTTGCTATAGATCTTAGTTCATTGATTGCAGAGACTCGAATAGTATAAGCAGGTAGAAGTGTTCTAAGCAACTTACTTGTTACATACTTTTCTTCAATAGTTCCCCCTACTCCTTTGATTTGATTGATAGTCTCCTTTAACCTTGTACTATATTGAGTTATGTTCTCTCCTTCATTCATTCTCATGGATTCAAGTTGACCTCTTAGGCTATCTACTTTTTCTCTCTAAACATGTTCATCACCACCATACACAAATATGAGCTTGTTCCACATCACTTTGGCATCATTGCAGCCTTCTAGGTCATTAAACTCTGAGTCGGTTAATGCATACATTATTTCAATCATAGCTTGAATATGTTCTTGCTTTGCCTTTATCTCTTCCATTGTCATTGGGTTGGTGTTGGGTGCTATGTACTTATTCTCCAGATAATATGTTGCATATTCTCCAATTCCTGATAAGTGTAGCTTCCTCCTTTTCTACCATGCGGAGAAACTAGACTTGTTCAACTTTGGTGCATCCCTTTTGTACATCTTTGGATCTTTGCCTCAAGTACCTTTAAACTTTTCTTTTGGAGTCCAAAGCTCTGATACCAATTATTAGTTGAGATGAGAGGGGGGGGGGTGAATCTTAAAAACTTACATCCAATATATTCAACAGATTCAACCTCGGTAGCCTTCAATGATATGCAACTAAGACTGTAAATCATTCAATACTTATAAATAGGTACACTTAAACAACATAACACATATAACACCAAATTTAATGTGGAAACCCAAATAGGGAAAAACCACTGTGGGATTTCGGACCCACTAAGAAATATACCCTTCTAGAGTATGCTCGGTTAAAAGAAAATCATGTTAAAGATTACAAACACATTGCTAGATGTGACCCGGTTAAGGGATTTCTCTTAGACTTGTTAGAGTCTTGCACTTTGTTAGAAGTGACTTTGTCAAAGGATTTCAAACACTCATTTAGAATGTTACCTTGGTAGAGGGTTTACAAATAAGACTGTTAAGTCCACTCGATTAAGATATTTTCTGTTACTTACAAAATAAACAACAATAATAAAATATATCTGCAACTTCACATCTAAAATGCTAAAGCAGATTCTATTTTCTCAAAACAATCTTGTCATACGACCTATCTTGTCCCTTGTTGGGCTTGCTAGGCTTCTCAATCTGTTCTTCAATCAGATCTTCAAGCTTTTGTGCTTGGTAAACATTATTGTAGCATAATTGTGCATATAATTGCCTGCATACATTGTTCATCAACAATTCCTTATTTATAGACAGTTCCCAACTGCTTAATCTCCTTGATCACATTTCCCATGATCAATCTTAGCCATCAGATCTTCAAAGTTGACCAGGTTTAATGTATCCTTCAATCTAAAAAACATTTTACCTTGCCTTGGAACTTGCATCCCTTCCTTGGAACTTGTGCTAGGTTATTGCGGTTCAATCTATGTTGTAGATCTTCCTTTTTTATTTTCCATGTCATCGATCCTCAGCATACTTCATGTGTGGCATACCAATCATTTATTCATCTCTAGCTCATCAACATCCTTTATTAAATAATGCTTTTATCCATCCAATGTGATCTATTATAACTCATTTGTTACTTGGTAAATATCAAACTTCACTCGGTAGACATTCTGCCTTCTTTAACTGATATCGATAACCTTAGGTTTTACTGACTAGGTTCTTTTCTCGGTGACATATTACAGTATTAAAAAACATATGTAGGATATCAAAAACAATCAAAACAACATGATCTCATCATTTTCTAACTCAGTAATAGTTGCCCATTGAATAACTTATTATTCTCCTTCATAATCACATTCTTTTTGAGTCACTTATCGACCTCTTAATTTTCATCAAAACATACTTCTTAAGATATGGCAACATCATTTTAAGTCAGAAAACCAATTGCTTGACATCAATGACAAAATAATATTATTAAGATAGTAATCATCCTTGTTCAATTATATCAATGATCTTCAACAACCTTCTCAATATCCTTAGTGAAATGCAAACAATCTCCTTTTCTATTGTAATGCCAACAAACCTTCCTTAGGAAGTGCAATAGGTGACTGGTTTCATTGGTGTATGTAGAACCCTAGTTGTGGGGTTGTGATAGGCCTTAGTCAAGGTATAGAGGGGTGGTTTTGGGTCTTCTTACCTTCTAGTTTCCCACTCTGCATCAGGTGGTATCAGAGCCATAAAGGTTCTTGAGGGTGGAAGAAGAAGATTGATAAGATGTCAGAAGGAGAAGACACTAGTGATTGGAGAAGGATTACCAACGTTGAACTGGCCAAGTTGGTAAGAGAACAAATGACAACAAAGAAAGAGATGAGAAAAGAATTGCATAAGTTGAAGGGTAAGATAGACAAAAAGAAAGGAGACTTTGATGATGAAGAAGAAGATAATGATGAAGATTCCCTTTTGCAGGCAAGAGAGAGGATACCTGTAGATCAGAGAAGTTTCCTTAGAGCCCTTGAGAAATTAGGTAGATGATATGACAAATAAATCCTACCTATGTTCACTAGGAAGATTAACCTAGAGGAATTCATGGATTGGTTGGAGGCCTTAGAGAACCACTTTGAGTATAAAGGTGTTTCTAAGAACCAAAAGATGAAGACTGCTAAGTCTAAGATGAAGGGATACTCCCTTAGTTGGTGGAACTTCTTGCAAAATGAGAGAGTAGAATAAGGGAAGAACCCCATCTCATCATGGAAGAGGATGGTTAAAGAGGTGAAAATAAATTTGTACCTGAGGATTATGAATTGACAATGCACAAGAAGTTGCATTGCCTGAGACAAAAGGATTTGGATGTGAGTGAATACACCGAGTTTCACAAACTGTCCTTAAGAGAAAAGGTGTCAGAGAGTGAGAACCAAAAGTTGGCAAGGTACATGAATGGCCTCAAATATGCCATTCAAGATGAACTAAGTCCCTTTATGTTGGGTTGATGATGATTGTAATTAATAACTTCATATGTTGTCATTGATGAAACACATACACACACATATGTTCATATTGTCTACTGGTGTGACTTCAAAGTTGTTTATATTACAATCGGTATACTAGAAGGTTATATCTAACCGATACATTGTGACAACCGGTATATACATGGAGACAACCAGTGTGTATTTATATATGGATATACATAACTCGGTGACAACCTGAAAATCCAGTGAAGATTATCAAAGGAGCATCAAAGGACAAACAATTTATATGTTTACCTCTAACCGGTATTGTTGTTCCAACCGATATTCATTGATTATGTGACGAGTTATCACTAGGCATGTTGAGTTATCCTTACTGACAATTTTTGGTGGTATTTTTGTGATGAGTTATAATTGTTTGACCATATACACTACACCTAGGAAATTGTGATATGATTTCTAGAGGCCGACATGCAATCTAAATGTCTATATATTGACATCACAATGAATTATTTTTTATGAGAAAAGGAGATATGTTATGAGATTATTTGATGTGAAGGCAAAAGTGTTAATTTGCAGAGCATGTTGGTAATGAAGTTTTGAGTCCACAGAAGAGGATCTATACAAATAATCTGTGCTACTACTAGATCATACCACATGTTGTTTTCTAATAACTGCAATAGTCAATTCCCCTAACCGAGTAAGCTCTAACAAGCTTCATTGTAAAAATCCTATAACCAGGTCATCCATTAGTTTGGATTAAGAAATCCTCTATTGAGGTTACTCCTTATAGAGTACTACCTTTTACATGGTATATCTTTTAACTAAGCTTTGGGATCTTTAATAGGATTCTAGCAGAGCAACTTTTTGTAGACCTTAATAGGTTAGTTATCTATTACTGTAGATAGTTAACTTGTGAGTCTCATCTCACCATGGTTTTTAAAATTTGGGTTTTCCACGTATAAACACTTGTATTATGGTGGATGTTTTACTTATTTTGGATTGCATGTATATTGTTTAGAAAACTTGTTAAGTATATCTACCGGTTAGTGTTTAAAGTATTATTGTTTTTGGTGTCACTGATTCACTCCCCCTCTTAATGCTTTAAAAGTCCATCAATTGGTATTAGAGCCTAACTTCTTTAAAGCCTAATTTCTTTGAAAAAAACCCTAAATCCACCATGGGGATATGAGATACTTTGAGATGGCTAGAGATCTTGAAGCTAGTAGAAATGAGCTTGAAACCTTAAGGGTCAAACTAAAAGCTTCTCAAGTGAAAAGGAGAGAGCTAATAGAACAACTGTTAGAAATACCTGATATTAGTTGTTCAGATGAGGCCAATATTGATACTTTAGTTGAGGGAGTTGAAAAACTAAATAGTGAAAAGGTAAATATGAGGAGAGAGATAGAAGGCCTTACTATCGGCATGAGTAAGGAACTAGAAGCCAAGAGAACTACTAAAGATCTCATCAAGCCAAGAGATCATGAGATTGTCAAGTTCAAGTGAGAGAATACTACTTTGTAGGAGAATTGGAATGTAGAGAAAGAAGAAAAATAGACCTTACAACTAGATCTTGAATTGGAATCATCTCTGAGAGAGACTCTGTCAAAACATAATGAAGATCTTACTAGACAACTCACTAAAGTGAATGGGAAACTAAAAAAAATCAATAAAAGTTCTACCTTGCTAGATGAGAAAATTAAATCACAAAGGATGAAAGGTGATACCTGTAGACTTGGTTTTCACACATTTGAGAAAGGAGAATCTTTGGGCACCAAGAGAAACACTCATAAGGACAAAATTGGTCATAAGGCTAAAAAGTCTACCAGTAAAAAGATTTTTAAACCCGTTTGCTTTGTTTGCCATAAACTTGGTCATACTGCAAAGTGTGTAGAAACAAACCTAATGGAAATGAAAGCTACAATAAAAATACAAGGTATATGTCCAAGAAATTTGAAGGTCATTGTTTCATATGCAAAATGTATGTACATAGAGCAATTGAATGCAAATATGGAGCAAATAATCCAGTACCACATATGAATCTAAGATCAAATGGCAACCAAATGATAAATTATGATAACCAGAGTAACATGAATTAGCAAAGACCCTATGTCAATTGGTTTAGTCCATTTGAGATGGAAAAGGTAACAAATATCATTTGCACCATCTGTAACAATTTTGGTCATATGGCTGTGAATTGCAGATCATCTGGAATGTCCTACTATCATTGTCATAAACCAGGACACATGGAAATTTTTTGTAGATCCAGAAAGAACAAACCAATTAATCATTCTAAAGATCAAAAAAGCAAGCAGAAGGTCAATATTGAAGAAACCGGAGAAGAAATGAATAAAATATGGAAGAAGAAGAGTGATTATTTACCTAGAGAAGAAACTAATACCTCACCCAATGTGGAGAATCCTGCACTGGTGAATTGAGCCTTTCGATATGGCTAAGGGGAGCATAGTGGTAAATCTACTTCTTGACCCCTTGAAAAGAATAAGTGGTTAGAGAGTTTGAATGCATGAAATTTTGATAACTTTCTATCGACCAGTTTTGCATTTGTCAATATTGTATGTATCATTAAGAAGTGTAATTAGGGATTGTAACCCTAGCATGTGAGCATTTAATACAATAGGTAAAAAGGATAAAAGTGAGTTTTACTTTATTATTTTTAACATAATGCATTTGAGAAAGAATTTTTGAGTACTTGCAGAGCAAAGAAAGGATTGCTAGCTGATTTTAGTTGAAGTTGTATCATGATTTGAGTGATCAAGCTTATTTAAAGGTTAGTGAAGATTGAAATGCTGTGCACTTGAGTAATTAACTGGTAAACAAGGCAGTGCATGTAAAATAATTTATTTATTTGAAAAATCCTGCTCCAAATCTAGTCTATTAGAATTGGCATCATCTTATAAACCTCTAGAGAGATTGATGATCACATCTGAACCTATGGAGGTAGTGAAGTTAGAATTAATTGTCTTATAATGCTTTATCTCAAGTTCCTAATAGTATCGTAGTGAAAGGATATTTGTCTAGCTACATTGATTGCAAAATTGAGGATTTAGGATCATTGTCAATATATTCTCAGTTAAAATCCCTTTGTGATGAAAACAAAAAGATTCAACCCGAGTATATTAGGGTTTATGAGAAAGGTTTTCATAATGCAACTTATTTTATTGAAAATTTTGAAGAGGAACATATCTGAATTATTCTGAGTTGTGTTCATGGGGAAAACATGTATTTGGAAAGGACTCACACTATAACCAAGGAGGCTATTCAAGCAATAACTGGCTTTTACTCAATCGATGAAGTACCTAAGTTGAGGCGAATTTAAAAAGAGACAGTAAACACTTTAACTACATCAACCTCTGATGGGCATGCTTTTTCTATCAATAACATCAAGGACCCAACAGTTAAGTTGGCAGCTATGGTTATAGGCTACCATATATTCTATTCCAATATAATGAATAGTTTACCATCTATAGCAATGCATACTACTTATAAAATGATAGTTGAAAATGCTAATTATGACCTATGTGAGGCCATAAGGAGCCAATTAATCTTGAATCTTCAATCTTTCAAGAAGGACGATAGTCAAAAGTTTACATTTGGTTAGTTGTTGATTGGCCTATTCTTTTATTTCCAAAATTTCCTACCAGGAATTGGTGATCTTGAATGGTCTAAGTATCTACTGGTAGCTACCTAGATTGAGAACAACATTAATGCTGTGAGGAACACCTTCTCTACTACAATGAATAAATATTTTAATGAATTTCAAATGAAAATGAGTATGAGGGTAAGGCTACTTGAGAATGTGGTGAAACACTTTTCTAAGGACATCATTTTCACAGTCACCTCTGATTTCTGTCTAATCGATGCTATTGAGCCTAGAGAAGATGAAATGGAAGACATGAGCTATGCATCCAATTATGACTTATTGATCGGTTATTCCAATAACCTATTGGCATCTCTAGTAGACCAAAAATGCAAGATTGGATACCGTTGAAGTTCAACTACAAAAGTTGAAATGAGTAGTGTTCCAACCATAAATGATAAAGGTAAGAGGAAGAAGGCTGAGCAAGCACCTCCAGAAATAAAAATTACTAGAGTGACATGAAGTGTCCAAACTAAAAAGGAACTGGAACCTAAAGTATATGTAAAGAAGGAGTCTACATCAAAGAAAAGAGGTCAGATACCGATTCTCCAAGAAGAATCTGAAGGTATTGATACTAAGGAGGAACCTAAGAAATTGAAAGAAATTGGTAAGGCAACCAAACTAGTGAAAGAAGTGCCAAAGGAAACTATGCATATTAATGTCTTAACTTTCAAGCTTGAGACTAATTTTGAGATAACAGTGAAGACACCAGGAAGAAATAGATTTGATAATGTCAACGATCATTTTGATTCATTCAATGAAGATTAGGAAGGATCAAATTGTTCAATAGATAATCAATTATTTGTGCAATTACAATAGATTACCTCATGATCTAGAAAAGGATATTTATAATTCCTTACATACTATTCTTTTGAATAAATGGGAGGAAGTTGTAAAGAAATAAAATGAAATTATGTATGATGTATTTTTGCAATATTTTTTTGATTTGTCAAAGGATGACTTAAATGAATGGCTTGATAAGTACAAAGTCCATTTTTATTTCTATACAAGAAGATTGAAGCTACTTAGTGGAAAGGTGCAAACTGTTGAAATTGAGACTCATTAGATTGCTTGTAATATCTAATGGATGAAAGATCTTATACATTCTTCTAAGGATGAGCAAGATGCTATTGATATACCTAAAATGGATAAGGAAGAAATTGTGCAAGATGATGTTGTCTATCCTATCAATAAAAAGGATGACACTACTTCCCAATGAGTCATACTTGTTTATAATATTCAGGAAGCAATAGATATATCTAGAAGTGTTATTGCACCAGATATGAAGCCACTGATAATTTTAGGCTCAGAGGTTACTTTAGTTGAGATATTGACAACTCAACTAAGGGTGGATATTCTACCACCCAAGGAATAACAAGTGAAACCCCAACT
Source organism: Cryptomeria japonica (assembly GCF_030272615.1). Taxonomy (NCBI): domain Eukaryota; kingdom Viridiplantae; phylum Streptophyta; class Pinopsida; order Cupressales; family Cupressaceae; genus Cryptomeria; species Cryptomeria japonica. The sequence continues at coordinate 167,320,284 of NC_081414.1, forward strand.
CCCACCGTTTTCACAGGCCACTCAGAAGGAATTTTATGAAAACATTGATGCACAAATTTCTGAATAGGAAAAAGAGAAAGAAATAATTTATAAGGTAACATCTATTGAACTGGTAAAATCATTAGTCAAACAACAAAATGATGAAGATGATGAAGACTCATTAGGCATTTCAAAGCCTATAATTGTTGATAATATGATTTCATTAGAAATGATGAAGATTGGATCTGTCATGCAATCTAGGGAACAGAAGAAGAGACTTAAAGAATAGAGAATAGAAGCATAAACTATTCAAAATGTTGTGGATATTCTGACAAGTCTACTACCAGAAAATGCTAGAGGGCATTTGACAACTCCTATTTGCAAACTTGGTGAATTGGTTGTTGATGCATCTGACCAACTTAAGTCCCTAGAAGAAGCAACACAGACTTATGCTGAGAAGAGTTATAGGAATAAGCGTGGAGAGTGTCTTATGAAAGATATTGGTACACAAAAAATTTCTCTATCTCTTAATAAAGATTTATTCAGAGAAGTTATTGAAACGGGAGGGAAAATTCTTGCATCTACTTCTAATGTTTCATTCTTTTATTCTGATATCAATAATAGGTGAATTGAAATAGAGCAAGAGCTAGAGAAGATATGCAATGCATATGTACCACTACAAGATTCTATTTTTGATTTTGGCAAATCTGTGGATGATTTGCAAAACAAGTTAGATACCTATGATTTTAAAAAGGAAAAAAGACTCTGATCCCTAAAGGAATTGAATAATCTACTCAGACCCCAAGTGGACACCTTGCAAAGAGCCTACAAGAATGCAAAAGCAATTTTGGCTACTCCAAAAACATGTACACTTGATTCAATGGGAGAGTTCTATACTCAGATTATGACCACAATTGAGATCATTGAGAACTTGCTGGAGACATGGGAACATTCTTTTTCTCAATTGAAGAGAAACTTTAGTGACATTTTTCTGAGGATCGCACTGCATACATCTTGATTCATATTTTCAAGTTGTTGTATATGAAAAATATTTTGCTACGAATTTTTCTATTTATATATGTATTTTTATTTTCAATTTTCCATTGTTGTCAAAGGGGAAGTAGAAATATGTATGTGTATTGTGAAAATTTTGCATGTTGTATGTAGTAAGGGGGAGTATATATATATATGTACAAATTTTTTTTGTAAGGACACTTAGTGGTATTGCTGTAAAATTTTCTAAGTGTTTCCATCAATACCAAAGGGGGAGGTTGTTGGCTTGATGATGATTGTAATCAATAACTTTATATGTTGTCATTGATGAAACACATACACACATATGTTCATATTGTCTACTGGTGTAACTTCAAATTTGTTTATATTACAATCGGTATACTAGAAGGTTATATCTAACCGATACATGGTGACAACCGGTATATACATGGATACAACCAGTGTGTATTTATATATGGATATACATAAATCAACGACAACCTGAAGATCCAGTAGAGATTATCAAAGGAGCATCAAAGGAAAAACAATTTATATGTTTAACTCCAACTGGTATTCATTGATTATATGATGAGTTATCACTAGTCGTGATGAGTTATCCTTACCAATAATTTTTGGCGGTATTTTTGTGATGAGCTATTTGTTTGACCAGATACGCTGCACCTAGGAAATTGCGGTATGATTTGTAGAGGCTAACATGAAATCTAAATGTCTATATATTGACATCACAATGAATTATTTTGTATGAGCGAATGAGATATGTTATGAGACTATTTGATGTGAAAACAAAAGTGTTAAGTTGTAGAGTATGTTGGTAATGAAGTTTTGAGTGCGGAGAAGAGGATCTATACAAGAAAGTTGTGCTACTACTAGATCATACTACCTTTTGTTTTATAATCACTACAATAGTCAAATCTCGTAACCGGGTAAGCTCTAATGAGCTTCATTATACAGATCCTCTAACCAGGTGATCCATTAGTTTGGATTCAAAAATCTTGTACTTAGGTTACTCCTTACAAGGTACTACCTTTTACAGGGTATAGCTTTTAACTAAGCTGTGGGATCTTTAAGAGGATTCGCTCCTAGTAGAGAAACCTTTTGCAGACCTTAACCAATCAGTTATCTATTACTGCAGATAGTTAACTTGTGAGTCTCATCACACCGTGGTTTTTCCCATTTAGGTTTTCCACATATAAATACTTGTGTTATGGTGGATTTTTTACTTATTGTGGATGTTGTTATATTATTTTGGATTGTATGCATATTGTTTAACAAATTTGTTAAGTATATCTACTAGTTAGTGTTTAAAGTAGTATTGTTTTTGGTGTCACTGATTTACACCCCCGCCCTCTTAGTACTTTACAAGTCTATTACTTTAATCCTGAGACAATTCATAAATGCTATCAAATGGCATTAAGAATTGAAGAAAATTTTAGAAGAAAGGGAGACCAACAAGGTAGAGGAAGATGCTGATTTGGAAAAAAGAGGAACATCTCCTAAACCATGAGGTGAGTCAAGTAATCAGGAATCAGAAGGAGAACCAAGTCATAGGGAAAGTTTTAGAGGAAGAAGACCAAATGGTCAAGGTAGATTTGGTGGTAGAGGAACCAATGTGTTCACTACAAGATGCTTCACATGTAATCAAGTTGGCCACCAATCTTTTAGATGACTGAAAAAGCAAGGTTCTAATAGTCAAGGTGGAGAAAGAAGAGTTCATTCGGTACAATAGGAGGACACCATAAGTGTGAACTCACCTTCAAGACATGAAAATAGAGAGAAATGGGAATGTCTGATGTTCAAAAGGACCCTCTTGAAGGTACCAACCATCAAGGAGCCACCATAAAGGAATTCATTATAACTACTTGCAAGGTAAGTGGAAAGGCATGTAGGGTCATTATGGACTCAAGGTAAACTTTAATCTTGCTTCAATAGATATGGTTAGAAAAATTGAATTGGAGAAACCTCCTCACCCCTTCCCCTACAAAGTCTCCTGATTGAGCAAAGAGAAGTAAGCTTTGGTAAGTGAACAAGTTTTGGTTGACTTACAAATAGGTGAATATAGAGACAATATTTTTGTGATTTTGCAGAGATAGATGCTTTCCATTTACTCCTTGGGAGACCATGGAAATATGATGTAGACTCAAGGCATGATGGGAAGAAAAATGTCTACAAGTTGACCAAAGATGGTGTGCAATACACTATGACCCCACTATCGAATGATGATAAGGAAAATCATTTTATGACTAGTTTCATGTTAGTAGGTAGGGAGGATTTTATGCAAACAATCAAAGAGAAGGATACCCCATGCTTTTCCATAGCGGTGAAGCCAAGAGAAGAACTAAGGAAGAAATAAGAAGACAAGGTCTAAGAGAGGATTGTAGGTCCTAGAGAGGTGAAAGAGTTGTTGGAAAGATATAAGTGTATAGTTGCAGGAAGCAAACCTGAGAGCCAGCCACCTTTAAGAGATGTAAGTCATTGTATTGACCTCATACAAGGATCTACATTTCCCAACAAAGCAGCATATAAATGGACCCCTAATCAGAATGAAGAACTTGCAAGGCAAGTATATGAGTTGTTAGAGAAAGGATTCATAAGGAAGAGTATTAGCCATTATGTTGTCCCTGCAGTATTGGCCCCAAAGAAGGAAGGAACCTAGAGATTATGTATGGATTCAAGAGCCATCAACAAGATCACAATTAGGTATGGGTTCCCTATGCCTTGAATAGAATATTTGATGGACTATCTAGCAGGAGCCAAGTACTATTCTAAGGTGGATTTGAAGAGCGGCTACCATCAAATCTAGATAAGAGAGGGAGATGAGTGGAAGATGGCCTTCAAAAAAAATGAAGGACTTTATGAATAGCAAGTTATGCCATTTGGCCTCTCAAATACTCCTAGTATATTCATGAGACTCATGAATGAAGTCTTGAAACCATTTATCAATCACTTTGTTGTTGTATACTTAGATGATATCTTCATTTTTAGCAAGAATATGGATGAGCACCTAATACATTTTGATTTGGTGTCTTCCTTTTTAGCAAGAATATGGATGAGCATCTAATACATTTTGATTTGGTGTTGAAAAGGTTGAATGAAGAGAATTTGAAGATAAATTTGGAGAAATGTATTTTCTTGTAGGAGGAGTTAGTATTTCTTGGTTTTGTAATCTCCAAGAGTAGCCTCAAGATGGATCCATCAAAGGTGGAAGCAATCTTAAATTAGCCTACACCTAGAAATGCAAATGAGGTAAAGAGTTTTCATGGTCTTGGGAGATTATATAGGAAATTTATTAATAATTTTAGTAGTGTATGTGCACCTATGATTGACACTATAAAGGGAGGTAGTAAATGTCAGTTTGTATGGACTAGCGAAGCAGATAAGTCCTTTGAGTATTTGAAAAGAAGGGTAGCAGAGCAACCTATATTAGTTCTACCTAATTTCCATAAGGTTTTCACCATAGAGTGATGCAAGTAACAAAACAGTAGGAGTCTTGACTCAAGAAGCTATACCAATAGCCTTCTTTAGTGAAAAATTGAATGAAGCAAAACAAAAATACTCAACCTATGACTTAGAAATGTATGAAATGGATCAATCTTTGAGTAAATGGAGGCATTATTTGTTTCCCAAGGAATTTGTAGTCTATAATCATAACCATGCTCTGAGTTTCTTGAATAGGCAGGACAAGTTGAATCACTGGCATATGAATTGGATGGAATACCTTCAAGCATTCACTTTCACCATCAAGCACAAGAAAGGAGTAGAAACTAAGGTAGATGATGCCCTTAGAATGAGGAAATTGACAACAAAGGATATTTAGTTGGAGGGTGTAATAATCACTTCCATGAAGGATACATACCAAGGAGATGAGGATTTCAAAGAAGAATACCAAGTATGTAAGCAAATGGGTGACAAGTACCATAAGGAGTTCTTAGAATTTATTTTGCAGGAAGGTCTAATTTTCAAAGGAGGCCAACTTTTCATCCCTAAAGGCTCCATGAGAGAAAAAATTGTGAAAGAGAAGCATTGTGGGGGATTGGTAGGTCATTTTGGGATTCACAAGACCCTTGAGTTGGTTAGAAGATTCTACTTCTAGCCTAAGATGCAGACTGAGATCAGAAAGTATGTGGAAGGTTGTATGATTTGTCAAAAGGCCAAGGGTACAAGTTCAAATACATGTTTTTATATTCATTTGTTCATACCAAGTAAGCCATGGGATTCAGTCAGCATGGACTTTGTATTAGGACTCCCCATTACTATATAGGGTTATGAAAACATCTATGTAGTTGTTGACAGGTTTTTAAAAATGGCTCACTTTCTACCTTGTAAAACCACACATGATGCATCTCACATAGTAGGTATATTCTTTAAGGAGGTTGTAAGGTTACATGGTTTTCCTCTTTCAATCATCTTAGACAAAGATCCTAAGTTTATTTGGAATTTTTGGCGAGCTCTTTGGAGGAGGCTGGGTACCAATTTGTCATTTACCTTGTCTTATCATCCCCAATCTGATGGACAAATTGAGGTCATCAATAGGTTGCTTGGAAACCTATTAAGGTTTTTAACTAAGGATCAAGGAGCCACATGAGATTCAATACTTCCTCAAGAAAAATTTTCTTATAATGAATCGATGAATAGGAGCATTAGTCACACTCCCTTTGAAATAGTGTATGGGTCACACCCTAGAGGTGTATTGGAGTTGAGAGATGTGAAGGATTTGGATAGAAGAAGTAGACAAGCAGAGGAATTTGTAGAAGTGATGAGAGACATACACCAACAAGTAAAGGATAGGTTAGAACAAACCTCTGACAAGTACAAGCATGCAACAGATAGGAAAAAGAGAGATTTGCATTATAAGGTTGGAGATATGGTGATGATTCATGTCAACAAGGAGAGACTCCCTAAGGAGAAATACACCAAGTTGTTGATGTTGAAGATATGTCCTTTCAAAATCATTCAAAAGTGTGGCAACAATGAGTACAAGATTGATCTCCCATCGAATATCTGCCTCTCTAACACTTTCAATGTTTCAAATATATATGCAAATAAAGGTCCTGCTACTAATGTGTGTGATGCAGGTCAAGATGATTCCAGCAAGAAAGAGATTTTAGAAGACCTACCTAAGCAGTCTAAGCTTTAAGTTGAGCATATACTTGACAAGAGGATGAGTAAGAAAATAAGGATGCATACATACTATGAGTACCTAGTCCAATGGAAGTACAAACCCTTAGAAGATGCAAACTGGATGAGAGAGAAGTATTTAGAGAAGATTGGATGTAAGATACTAGATTTGCCAACTCAAGAGACTTTGAGTTTTTTCCTAGCACTGGGAGTATGGTGCAGGGAACCCTCTTGGTCTTTGTTTTTCATTTGTTGTTTCAGTGTTAGATAGGTGTTCTTAGACCCTAGGATGATGTGTTGGATCGGTTTGGATCCTTTGGATGTAATAAAGAACACAATTGTAAGGCCAATTGGCTCTAAGGTCATTTATAAACCTAGAGACCAAATTAGGCCATGGGGTTCATGTAGTACACCAGGCATGTTGACAAGTTGTCTTGACTTGTTTTAGGCCTAGGACAGGTATAAAAATTCCATTAAGGATGTTGGCATGTCGAAAGTGTAAAAAATACAAAATTGTCAAATGTTACAAAAGTTGCTAAGCAAAATTTTCCTCCGATTGGGAAAAGAGGTCCCCACAGCCATAACCAATTGGAAAAAAAATTATAGACATTGGGGAAAGGCCTATTTTTGCCTCTGAGATCATCCATGTTGGTGGTTTGAATAACAAGAAAACTCAAATTTTACCTAATTTCTATTATTTTTCGTATTGTACGATCTGACAGAGGATTTACTTGCATGGAATTTTTAATTGGTTGGATTGTGGTGTGATTGAAGGTTGTAATGCAAGTGTTATGACTCCAACTAATAGGGTTTGGAGCAAGTTATGAGCATTTTACCAAAAACTATCATTCAAAACCCTGGTTCATAGGGTTTCACCAAAGATGTGGTCCTAACATGCAAATTCCTTTGTGGAATTCAACAACCTCTTAGAAAATGCAATATTGGGGTGTGTACATTGAGACTTTAAAATTGTGGAATCTAGGAGTGAGGGTTGGTGTGGTTACCACCAAAACCTAGGCTAAACAAGACAATATGATTAGTCTAGCCTATAAGGAGGACTTAACAAACAATCACCTAGGTAGTGTTTGGTGACTGGTATAATGGTGGATCTAGTTTATTAGAGGCCTAGGGAATGTTTCTATGTGGTGAGTTTGGTTTTGCAACCCCATCTTCAAGTAGTTGCTTTAGAAAATAGGGTTAATTAGGCCTATTAGGTCTACAAACTTAGTAGGTGTTGGAGTAGAGACAAACCTCAATCTCTTAGGATTGGATGTAAAGCCCAAAAGGGTCTTCAAATCTGTAATTTTTTCATAGAGTGTTTTTGAAGAATTTCTAATGATTTGGGAAATACCAGTTGGACAAGGCTACTAGGATTAGGCCTAGGTAGGGGTTTCTTGACTACTAGTCGGACAAGGCTACTAGGATTAGGCCTAGGTAGGGGTTTCTTGACCCAGGTACAAAAAGAAAACTTCCAAACTTGGTTGGAAGGCTAGGGTGAGTTATCTTAGTTGTTGAACTATCCAAACCCTCCTTAGGAAGTGTAGTAGGTGACTGGTTGCATTGGTGTGTGTAGAACCCTAGTTGTGAGGTTGCGATAGGCCTTAGTCAAGGCATAGAGGGGTGGTTTTAGGTCTTCCTACCTTCTAGTTTCCCACTCTACATCATCTAGTTTTCCTAAAAAAGATGCACATCGGTTGACACCGGCAGAGAATGAAGAGGTGAATAGACAAGTGCAGGAATTATTGAAGAAATGTCTAATCAGAAAAAGTTTGAGTCGCTGTGCAGTACCAAAAATATTATCACCTAAGAAGAATGAAGAATGGAGGATGTGTACCAATCCTAGAGCAATAAAAAAGATCACAATTATGTACCGATTTCCTTTTCCAAAGATGGATAACATAATATGTTGTTTGAGTGGAGCCAAATACTACACAAAGATAGACCTGAAGAGTGGATATCATCATATCAGAGTCAAAGGAGATGAGCGAAAGACAAAATTAAAGATAAATGAAGGATTGTATGAGTGGTTTGACTAATGCACCGAGTACTTTCATGAGATTAATGAATGAGGTATTGAAGAAATTCTTGGGTAAGTTTGTTATTGTATATTTGGATGACATTCTGATTTTCAGTAAGACAAAAGAGGAACATCTATAACATATGAGATAAGTTTTGCAGAGGTTGAGAGAGGAGAAGTTGCTGATAAACCTAAAGAAGTATACTTTCATGAAGAAATAATTGGCCTATTTGGGATTTGTGATATCTGTAGATAGGTTGAAGATGGACCTTGAGAAGGTGAAATCAACTATTGAATGACCTACACCGGAAAGCATTAGATAGGTTAGATAATTTCATTGATTCGATAGTTTCTACTAGAAATTTATTATAAATTTCAGTTCTATTTGTATCCTTATGAGTTAGATGATGAGAGGATATAGGAAAAAATTCAAGTGCACCACGAGAGCAAATAAAAGTTTTGAATTGTTGAAGATGAAAGTGATTGAGGAGACTATATTAGCTTTACTGGATTTCAACAAAGTATTCCAAGCATATTGTGATGCAAGTGGAACTTCAATTGGAGTTGTGTTAAGTCAGGAAGGGAGATTAGTAGCTTTTTTCAATGAGAAGTTGAATGATGCAAGGAGGGGATATTCAGTGTATGATTAGGAATTTTATGGCTTAGTTCAAGCCTTGAAGAAATGGAGACATTACCTATTTCCTAAGGAGTTTGTGTTGTATACCAACCATCAAGCCTTGCAGTATTTAAAGAGCTAGAGTAAGTTGAATCAGAGACATGTGAGATGGGTAGAATTTTTGCAAAGTTACACCTTTGTGTTGAAGCATAGGAGTGGAAAGTCAAATAAAGTTGTTTATGTAGTGAGTAGAAGAAGGAATTTGCTGGCAGAGATGAGAGTGACCATATTAGGATTTGAGGAGTTGAAGACCTTGTATGGTGAGGACTTGAATTTTGTAGAAACTTGGACAACATGTAGAGAACTAGTTATAGTGGACAGACGTCAATGGTTGGATTATTTCATTTAGGATTGGATATTATTCAGAGGAGTTTAGTTATGTATACCTAAGAGTTCTATGAGGGAAAATTTGATAAAGGAAAAACATAGTGGAGGATTAGCAGTTTGGTATTGACAAAATAGTAGCATTGTTGAGTGAACACTACTTCTAGCCTCATCTTCATAAGGATGCTAGGAAATTTATGTAGATTTATAGAGTTTGTAAAGTTATAAAAGGTAGTAGTCAGAATGTGGGATTGTACAAGCCTTTGAAAGTACCAAAGAGACCTTGGGAAGACATAAGCATGGATTTCATACTTGAATTGCCTAAGATACAAAGGGGGAATGATTCCATATTTGTGGTGGTGGATAGATTCTCAAAGATGGCTCATTTCATACCTTGTAAGGAAACATTAGATGCAATGCATGTAGCTGACTTATTTTTCAAGGAAGTGGTGAGATTGCATGGATTACCTAAGAGCATAGTTTCAGACAGAGACACTAAGTTTGTTGGTTATTTCTAGAGAACACTTTGGAAAAAGATGAATAAGTTCAGTTCTACTTTTCACCCACAAATTGATGGATAGACATAGGTAGTAAACCTGATTTTAGGAAATTTGTTGAGATGCCTAGTTGGAGACAAAACTAGATGTTAATATTTGATTCTTGCACAAGCAGAGTTTGCCTAAAATAATTCAGTAAATAGGAGTATCGGAAGAACACCTTTTGAAATTGTTATCGGAGCACACCTTATGAGTATATCAGAATTAAGAGATATCAACAATAAAGAAAAGTGGAGTGCAAAAGAAGAAGAATTTGTAGATCACATAAAGGCCTTACATATTCAGTTTAAGTAGCATTTGGAGGATATGAACAACAAGTATAAGGAGAAAGAAGATGAGAAAAGAAAACATAAGAAATTTGAAGTTGGCAATAAAGTGATGGTGTATCTAAGAAAAGAGATATTTCTAGCTGGAACCTATAACAAGTTGTAGATACTGAAGTTTGGACCTTGCAAGATCTGGAGGAAGTTCATTTCTAGAAATGCATATGAAGTGGAACTACTAGATAGTTTGAGTATTTCACCCATATTTAACATTGCAGATCTACATTAGTATGATGAATCACAATTCCATGAAGACAGTATTGTAGACTTGTAGAAATAGTTGCCTTTGAAGGAACCAGATATGATTGAAGATGTTTTGGATAGTATAATTGGGCATAGTACCCAGAGCAATCAGTACAAAGAGTATCTAGTGAAATGGAAGGACAAACCATTTGAAGATTCATCTTGGATTTCTTAGGTAGAGGTGGACCACCTTGGTTTTCCTCTGGCCCCAACAAAGTGAGAGACTCACTTTTTCAACAACCTCGGATGTCTGATGTAGGAGAATCCTTGGTTCTTGGCAATCTTTAATCCACTAAAAAAAAACATTTCGTTTTCAATTTGTTTTCTATGTTGCAGTTTCCACATTTGTTTCTATATTTTATTGCATTGGCGCACTGGATCTTGCAGAGATAGATGAGGACATGATCAACTTCCTTATTCCTAAACCATGGAGCATTTGGATCATTTTCCAACAAGTTATTCATTGTAGATTCTGAGACAGTTTTTTGGCTTTGATAGCGGAATTGCCTGGACCTATTTTGTTGAATCTTGTGCACCCTTCCCGTATCTTGTGGAGCCCCTTGTTCATGGATTCTAATTTTCCTTGGCATGTGACCGACCTTCCCTTTGATCCACACTTCATCCTTTGGATTTTTTGGAGGAATCTTTTTGGCGGAGGCCGACCTGTTGGTTTTACACGTTTGATCTTTTTCTTAAGAATTTGATCCCTTTTGGCCCGACCAGATATTTTTGGATCATATAAATCATTGTAAATGTGCATTAGAGATCAGTGATATAAAACATAGAAGATAGATCTTAGGATTTAGAGGTCTGGAGTTGAACAATTATGAAATTGAACATGTATGTGGTAGGCCTTCAAGCCAAATCTTATAGTCTAGATGTTACCAGTTATTTGTAATAAGTTTTCATGACCTAATTCTTTTAGTTCTGCATTTGCCTCCATCATATCCTCTTGTTTTCATTGTGTTCATTCTTGCTACCTGACCCATATTGATGTCTTTGAGGTCCCTCCTACCGATGACTGCACCAAGCATAGTTTTCCAAACTTTATTGTTTTTCTCCATTTAAACTGGGTCAAATATATTAAAGGGAGGGAAGCACTCATTGGTCACCCAATTTCTCAAGTTAAGAATCATCTTATAGTCATCTTGATGCCTTCTATGGAGGCCTCAATAGTATCTAGCTTCTAAACCAATCACATCCCTCTCGTGATAGCATGTGCACTAATAAAGTGGCCTTCCTAACACATGCAAAATTTAACAAAATTAATCCCTTCCTGAGAACTAGTTTTGGTATCTTTAAGTAGTGCAACTTCCATTGTTACTTTATCCAGATGACTGTTCACTAGGTGCCTCTTGTTAGGGGCCAACAAATCCCTAACATTCAATGCTAGGATTCTAATTTCTTTTCGTTAGAGGCTTTTTCTCCCTTGGTTTTACTAAGAAATGTTTTCTCCCTTGGTTTCTCTCTTTTTCTTATTATATTTTCTACATATTTATTTTTTAGTCTTCCCCAATAAGTTCATAGTCAATTGATTGATACATCTCAAATCTGCTATGTCCAACTCATCATGTATTCCTTTCCATCCTCATCTGACTCCCATGATTCCTTTCTTGAAATATCGACCTCTTCAACTCATTGAGATCCACTATATTTTGATGTTTCCCCCCCAAAGACATTATCCTTGTTGGTTATATTTCCTCCTACTTTGGTTATGTACATCCTCGATCTTGATCCAACATATTCCTTGTTTTCTTTCTCATTAATATCTTTATCAATTACTACAATTGTCATATCTATGCATGTTTCTTTGTTCTCCTTTCCTTCTATTAGATTATTTTTGTGTTCCTTTTCGACCCATTTCTTCATCATTTTGGGAGCCATCCTACAATAATTCTCCATATAATCTCTATGTCAATAGTGAAGAAAAAAAAACTTTGTTACTTCTATCTCCATCTATTGATTCTAGTGTTTTATGCTTGCACAAAGTTTAATTCCTCTGGGATTCTCCTAACAATTACTACCTTGACCCTTGCATATAAATAAGAGTCTGCATTTACCACATCTACATCAATGGCAATAATTGTTCCCAACCTATTTTCTCCAAATATCTATTTTACCAATACTCAGTCAACATATTATATAACTGAATCCAAATTGGAGAATCATAGGGATTTTGCAATAATTGATTGAAGTTTGGTACATATTTTTGTATAAGGGTTCATCTTTCCTTGTAGTATCTCTTACCTTTCCTCTTGGCTGGTGAAAATCACAATAAAAAATCTCTTTGGAATAAAAAAATAATTAGAAATTTTTGTTGAAATTTGATAGCTAGAATCGGATTATGTGGATTAAATTTTAAATGTTTCCTAAGTGGCAATTAAAAATTTAAATATATATTGTAATAGTCATAATATTATCATAAGCAAATTACTTTTAAAGTATTGGGCTGGGCCCAATTGGAAAATAATATAACGTGTAATCAATTTATTATCCCAAGGTTGGGCACCAACATAGAAAAAGGAAATATGAATTTGAGTCGGCCAAATTAGGCCAGCTGACATGAGAAAAGGATTGATTGAATCTTATATATACAAAGACTCAATCTTGTCAAGCAAATACAATTTTAATCATCAACAAATATTTGCTCTGCTCTCTGTGATCTTCTACTAGTGAATTTGTCATCCTAATTAATGCAAATATATTCTTATGGCTCGGCAAATTAGTGTGGAATATGAGTTGTGAATCTACCTTATATCTGAGTGAACTATTAATCATTTTGAGCTCCATTCCAGGCTTGAATCTGATCACAATTATCAAGCAAACTTGTATAAATTATGGGCAACTATGCTAGGTGATATTGAGTTGTCTAAGTTACTAATTTAGAGCAATGATCATCCTCTTATGTGGTACCAAAATATTACTTGTGGTATCAAAAAATTAGGGCCTGCACGTATCAATGATTTAGATTGGGAAAAGCTCTTCCCTAGGTTGGTGACTTAATCAAATAAACGATCTGATCTTTATTGTACTTGTAATTTTCTCATGATTAAATGATTTTGATCTGGATCTTTTATGTGTTGGTATTTTGGTATGGATTTGTCATTGATGTCAACACCTACTAAAACTCTAGCACTTTGGAGATCCAGCAACATTCACTGGCAAGAAAGTGACTTTTGCACAATCACCAGTATATGGTACACCGGCAGGAAATAATGATCATCGGCACTTGGAATGACTTGGAAAACACTTGGTAATGTCGAAGACATTGTTTGGAAATCTTATATTGGAGAATTGTTTATTGGCATATTCGTATTTGCATATTTGTTGTTACCGACAAATAGGTCTAGGGTTACACCGACAGGTTTGTCTTTTCTAGATCAACATGACATGCTATGGAGATGATTAATTATTGTTGTAAATGCATTAAGTTGACATGTTGAATCGGTTATTGCATTGGATATTGTATTATTTATAAAATGATTTTATTGTAATATCTTGTAGAGCCGACCTACTAAAATTGGTCTTAGGTTATGGTATAAATGTAAGGTCTTAATTGTAAGATTGATGGTAGAGTGTGAAAAAGGATTTGTGCAAAGGTATATGCGAGATTTAGTAGAGATATACATGTAGACATCATTTGAAGGTGAAGCTAGGTTTTTGTGAAAGCATATCAAAACTACACCAGTACTGAATTGAACATATGAAGATTTTATTTTGTGCAGTACATTTTTATTGGATTTAACCGTCCAATTGTAGACAGTGTGACTCCCATATGTGATTGAGCAGTGAGCTCTAGGCGCTTGGCCTTTTTGCATGTGCACACCCCATTTATGTACACTTACTATCTGCAGTAGTATCATCTGATTGTGGGTAAGCTTTCCCACCATGGTTTTTCCCCTTACAGGGTTTCCACATACAAAAATTGGTGTTATGTGTTGTGGATGATTTTGTCTTTTAGTTTCATGCATTAATCTTTACCAGTATTGCATTTATCTGTTAAATACGTCCACCAGTATAGCAGACTGTTTCACTAGTATTAAGTAGTAATTTGATTAAGTTGTTTTTGGTTTAATAATTTTAGACAACTGATTCAGCCCCCCCCCTCTCAGTTGTCTCCAGGACCTAACAATTGGTATCAGAGCAAGGTCCTCTTTTGCAGAAGTTTAACAACTTGAGGAGATCCAATGTCTACTAACTATTTCAGGAAGGATAGTCCTAAACTTGATGGAACCAACTATGGCATATGGAAGATCAGAATGGAGACACATCTGAATTGCATTGGAAAGGACATCTGGGAAGTTACAAAGAATGGTTATACTGCTGCTACTTCCAGTTAGCATAATCCACCTAACCTGACTAAAGATGAGGAAAATGATTGCAAAGCAAGAGAAGCACGTTTGAGTGCATTAATAGATCAACCAATCATGGGATTATCAGATAGATCAACTACTAAAGTTATTTGGGATCATTTGGAAACACTGAATGAAGGAGATTCCATAGTCAAAATTGCAAAACTTGAAAGCTTCTAGGTCAGGTATGAAAATCTGAAAATGGAAGAAGATGAAAGGATTTTTGCTTTTATGGAAAAGTTAATGAAATTGTTTTGGGTATTAAATGTTGTGGAGGAACCTTAAGTGAAGATGAAATTATTTCAAAAGTTTTAAGAGGATTGCCACTAACATATAAAATGAAGGTTACTACTATAAATGAGTTAAGAACAATGCCTAATACATCACTAACTAGGGATACATTGATTGGAAAACTTTCAGCCTTTGAAATTAAGGAATTTGGTCCTGTTGCTACTATAAAGATAGATTTAGCCTTTAAAGCATCAACATCATCTGCATCATCATTTGACAAATCTGATTGGAAAGCCTTTTATGCAAGAGAACTTGAGGAAAGCAAGAAAGAAAATGAAGAACTTGAAGAGCTTGAAGCACTATTTGCAAGAAAAATGCCTAAAGGTCCAGTTGGAAGTAAGTATGAAAGTAAAGCACCCTTTAAATGTGTTAACTATAATAAGATTGGTCATATGGCTTCAAGATGCCCTAATAGACATGCTAGACTAAGAGAAGAAGCTAGAAGGACATACAAGCCTAATCCTGAATATCAGAGATACAGATTTAAGAAGAACAAAGACAAATCTTGTTATGTAGCTGATGAAGGAGTGACTAATGATTCTGATGAAGATCCGGTAGACAATGGATGGGTTTTGTTGCTAAAACAGAAGATCAACTGGCACCTGCAGTCTAATCGGTAGAGTGGGCCTTGGCAGCTAAAATTGAAGTAAAAGATGAATGGATCATTGATTCTGGATGCTCACATCATATGATAGGAGATAAAGGTAAATTCTTGAACTTTCAAGAATATAATGGCGGCTTAGTAAGATTTGGAGATGACAAAACTTGTCAAATCAAAGGAAAGGGTTCAATATCTTTTGATGGTAAGCATAACACTAAAAATGTCTACTATGTTGAAGGTTTAAAGCATAATCTTTTGAGTGTTGGTCAATTAGTTGAGAAAGGATTTCAGTTACAATTCAAAAATGGAAAATGTAAAATCATGAATAGAATTGGTTTAGAAATTGCAACTGATAATCAGACTAGAGGTAATATCTTTCATTTGAATAATAGTGAAAAGACATGCTTGATTGCACACATTGATGAAAGTTGGCTATGGCATAAGAGACTCTGTCATGTAAACTTTGATTGTATGGTAAAAATCAGTGCTACTAAGGCAGTTAGAGATTTGCCTAAAATTGTCAAACCTCACAACACTGTATGTAAGGAATGTCAATTTGGAAAACAGGTTAGAGCTAGCTTCAAAAGTATTCCAGAAAAATCAAATAATGCTCTTGATTTAATTCATACAGACTTATGTGGTCTAGCTAGAACTAAAAGCTTACAAGGTGATAGATATTTCATGCTAATCATTGATGATTATTCTAGAATGTGCTGGGTTACTTTTCTCAGAGAAAAATTAGAAGCACTTGGAAAGTTTAAATTATTCAAAGCAATGGTTGAAAATGAAATCGGTAAGAAAATCAAAAGTTTAAGATCAAATCAAGGAGGTGAATTTATGTCTAAGGAATTTAATGCATTTTGTGAAGTGAATGGAATCAGAAGACAGCTATCAGCACCTCAGACACCACAACAGAATGAAGTTTTTGAAAGGAAAAACAAAACTATCTTGGATGCAGCCAGAAGTATGTTATCAGAAGTAAACTTGCCACATGTATATTGGAGAAAGGCAGTAAGTACATCGGTCTATACATTCAACAAAGTTCACATCAAAGGTGAAACCGGTAAGACCCCTCATGAACTATGGTTTGGTATTACTCCTACTCTTAAATATTTCAGAATATTTGGAAGTAAATGCTACATTAGAAGAGATGAGTATATTAGGAAATTTGATCCTAGAAGTGATGAAGGAATATTTCCTGGTTATTCATCTAAGAGTAAAGCATATAGATGTTTTAACAAGAGATTGCAGAAAATTGTTGAGAGTACAAATATAAAGATTGATGAACAATTCAGAGGAACTTCAAGGTATATAGATTCTGAACCGGCAATAGAAATTCTAACAAATGAACCTACACTGATTCCACTGGTATAGAGTGAAGATCCAATTACACCGGTATCATCTGAAAATTCTACTATGACTGAAGAACTGCAACAAACAAAGACACCCCAGTATGTGAGATTGAATCATTCTGAAGATTAGATAATTGGAAAAAAATACAAAGGAGTTATGACAAGAGGAAGATTGGCAAATGAAGAGGTATGTCTTATTTCTCAAATTGAACCATCATCAATTAATGAGGCATGTGAATATAAATATTGGACTAAAGCTATGTAAGAAGAATTAGAGCAAATTGAGAAAAATAACACTTGGACATTAGTTCCCCAGCCTAAAGATAAAAATGTAATTGGAACAAAATGGGTATTCAGAAACAAACTTAATGAAGATCGTAAGGTTATCAGAAATAAAGCAAGACTAGTGTGTAAGGGATATTCTCAAAAGGAAGGAGTTCACTATAATGAAACCTTTGCACTGGTAGCCAAAATTGAGGCAGTTAGATTATTTTTGGCCTTTGAAGCACACAAGAATTACAAAGTATATCAGATGGATATTAAATGTGCATTTCTGAATGGAGATCTTGAGGAGGAAGTTTACATTGAACAACCTAATGGATTTTCTTTGATAGATAACAAAGATATGGTTTGTAGATTAAGGAAAGCTTTGTATGGATTGAAGCAATCTCCAAGAGCTTGGTATGCAAGACTAGATAAGTATCTTTTAAAGATTGGTTTTTCTAAAGGTAATGGTGACAGTAATCTACACTATAAAGTGACTAATGATGACATCTTGGCTATAGAAGTTTTTGCTGATGATATAGTATTTGGGGGAGATGATGGATTGTGTAAAGACTTTTCTATTAAAATGCAGCAAGAATTTGAAATGTCTATGATTGGTGAAATAAGATTCTTTTTAGGATTGCAGATATCTTAGACTGACAAAGGTATATTCTTGAGTCAATCAAAATACTTAAAAGAGTTACTTAAGACATTTGGGATGGAGAACTCTAAACCAGTAAGCACACCCATGACTACAATTGACAAATTATCTTTAAGAGATGAATCTACACCTGTTAATTCAACAAGGTACAAATCTATGATAGGAGGTTTACTGTATTTGACACAAACCAGGCTTGATATCATGAATGCAATATGTATTGTTTCAAGATTTTAGAGTAATCCTAGAGAAAATCATGAATCAGCAGTAAAGAGGATTTTTTGGTACTTACAAGGCACTACAAATCTTAGATTATGGTATCCTAGAAATGAAAACTTTGACCTATGTGCATACACAGATGCAACTTGGGTAGGAGATATCGATGATAGAAAAAGCACCACTAGTGGAGCATTTTTTCTTGGAAGCAGACTAGTTTCTTGGTTGAGTAAGAAACAGAGTTGTACATCTTTATCAACAACAGAATTAGAATATGTTGCAGCAGCAACTAACTATACACAGGCACTATGGCTTAAACAAATGTTGAAATATTTAAAGGTAAAATGCAAGGAACCTATAACTATCTATTGTGATAATACAACAACAATTGATATATCTAAGAATCCAGTACTACAGTCTAAAACAAAACATGTTTCAATCAAATTGAATTTTCTAAGGGAGAGAGTTGAAGCAAAAGAGATAAAATTGGTTTACGTGAATACTAAAGAGCAGCTTACAGATATTTTCACTAAACCTTTGCCTAAGGAGACCTTTGAATATCTTAGAGAACAGCTTGGGGTCATACCCCCACTAGTAGACACTTAAAGAGTTGATGTCTATCATCAACCGACAGAATTATTAGAGATATATTCTTACTCTGGCTTTGATGAGGAAGCTACTTCTTAGGGGGAGTAGTTGATATTTTGTATATGGACCTGATTTTGTTGTAACTTTGGCATTTGATGTCAAAGGGGGAGATATATCTATGGAAAAACACATTATATCTTGGGAAGAGATTGGTATAGAAAAACATAAAGAAAACACATGTTACTCTCAGGGGGAGAGATTGTTACTTTGGGGAGATTGTTGGTTTTTGTATTTGGCATTTCTGTTTTGGCACTTTCATGGTTTTTCCATCTTGTGTTGCCATCAATGCCAAAGAGGGAGATTGTTGGTATTTTGGTATGGTTTTGTCATTGATGTCAACACCTACTAAAACTCTAGCACTTTGGAGATCCAACAACATTCACCGGCAAGCAAGTGACTTTTGCACAGTCATCGGTATAGGTACACCAGTAGGAAATAATGATCACCAACACTTGGAATGACTTGGAAAACACTTGGTAATGTCGAAGACATTGTTTGGAAATCTTATCTTGGAGAATTGTTTATTGGAATATTAGTATTTACATATTTGATGTTACCGACAAATAGGTCCAGGGTTACACCAACAGGTTTATCTTTTCTAGATCAGCACGACATGCTATGGAAATGATTAATTATTATTGTAAATGCATTAAGCCGACCTGTTGAATTGGTTATTGCATCAGATATTGTATTATTTGTAAAATGATTTTATTGTAATATCTTATAGAGATGACCTACTAAAATTGGTCTTAGGTTATGATATAAATGTAAGGTCTTAATTGTAAGATTGATGGTAGAGTGTGTAAAAGGATTTGTGCCAAGATATATGTAAGATTTTGCAGAACTATACACACAGACATTATTTGAAGGTGAAGCTAGGTTTTTGTGAAAGCATATCAGAACTACACCGGTACTAAATCCAACATATGAAGATGCTATTTTGTGCAGTACATTTTTATTGGATTTAACCATCCAATTGTAGTCAGTGTGACTCCCATATGTGATTGAGTAGTGAGCTCTAGGTGCTTGGCCTTTCTGCATGTGCAGACCCCATTTACATACACTTACTATCTGCAGTAGTTTCATCTGATTGTGGGTAAGGTTTCCCACTGTGGTTTTTCCCCTTACAGGGTTTCCACTTACAAACATTAGTGTTATGTGTTGTGGATGATTTTGTCTTTTAGATTCATGCATTAATCTTTACTCGTATTGCATTTATCTGTTAAATCTGTCCACCGGTATAGAAGATTGTTTCACTAGTATTAACCAGTAATTTGATTAAGTTGTTTTTGGTTTAATAATTTTAGACAACAGATTCACCCCCCTCTCAGTTGTCTCCATGACCTAACATTATGTTGGGTTTTTCCTCCAAGAGGGAGGTTTTCCAAGGGTATTTTGATGTTTTGTGTCTCTTTTGCGTTTACATTTTAGTTATATTATAAGTTTAACTAATTTTGATCACTAAAATTAACATGGTATCAAAGCTTGTTTCATAAAATAGTTGTGATCAAATTTATCAATTTTATTGTCTTTCAGTCTAACCTACTGTTCAAAGTTTAGACAAGATGGCTTCTCTTAGGGCTGAAGATGGGTTGGAAGGTTCTTGAAATCACACCTCATGGAATGTTGGAATGATGATGACCTTGAATGATCTTGTTGAATATGTTAGCAAGGATGATGAAGAACCTACTGATGAAAAGGAAAAGGAAGAATTGAAGAAGAAAGACTTTTAGGCTTGAAGGTTGATCATTGATTCTGTCAAAGATCATATTGTGTCATCTATCTCCAAGGTGAAGTCTTCTAGAGAGATGTTCAACACATTGGAGAAGATGTAACAAGTAAACAACACTAGCCACATTCTTGCCATTTAGAATCAGCTCACTCACATATGATTGGAGAAAGGGGAATCCATAACCTCCTACTTCATGAGGATGGCTGAGATAAAGGCTCAACTTTGAGTAGTTGGGAAAGAAGTCGAAGACAAAAATCTTACCTTGACTACCCTTAATGGTCTTCCTCCAGTTTGGGAACCATTCATTCAAGGAATCAATGCTAGGATCGAGCTTCACAAGTTTGAATGATTGAAGGTAGATTGCATTCAATAAGAATCTCGACTGGCTTCGAAGGGTGAAATTAGAAGCTCTCATGGAGGAGATCATCACATGCTTGTAGCCCAATCAATCAAGAAGAAAGGTGGATATTGGAAGAAGAGAAACTTTAAGAGGAATAGAGATTCAGACCTTCAACAATTCAGTTATTCATGAAAGAAGCCAAGAGATCTTTCAGACATTCACTGCTTTAAATGTGACAAGCTTGGTCACTATGTGAAGGAATGTCCAAATCAGCCTAAGAAAGGAGAAGTAAATCTGAATGAAGTTGTAGGAAACCAAAGGATAATGAAGACTTCCTCTTCATTTCTGCCTTATCAAGCAATGTGCCAACTGACAACAACACTTTGTTAATAGATAGTGGCACTTCTAGGCACATCACATGATATCGAGAACACCTCTCCGATTTGATAGAGGAGTCTAACCTTCACATGGTAATTGACGATGATGCTCGGTATTTGGTAAGAGGTTTCAATAATACTTCCTTAATTTTAGATTTTTTCTTCTTTATACATCGATTAGTGATATCTTATTTGTACCTTGAATTAAAAGGAATCTTATCTCCATTTCAGCATTAGAAGATAAGGGTTATCAAGTAGCATTTTCTGAGGGTAGAGTACTTGTATGGCATAAGAAAGATAGTTTTAAATCTATTCATACCATTGGTAATAGATACAATAATTTATATAAGCTTTTAGCTCATCTAGTTCAAGCCCTCATTCATGAGACTTCCAAGTCCAGCAAACTATGGCACAGATGACTTGGTCATCAACACTTCCAAGCACTTCACCACTTGAGAAGATGGTTAAAGGTATGCCTAAACTTAGTCACCTTCATGATGATACTTGCAAAGGCTATGCTTTATGGGAAAGTGCAAGGTAATGAGTCACTAATTCGTGGAAGTCTGCACATTGGAAAATGCACTTTTATAAACGGGGGTCCGTTTATGCTTCGGGCTCTCAAGCCAAAAGGTAATAGGGGTGCGAAGAAAAAATAAATGGGCCCCCATTTTTTCTAAAATAGGGGCCCACTTTTAAATAAAACAGGGGCCCAGTTTTTAGAAATGGGGGTCTGGTTTAGAAACGGGGGCCCGTTTTATTTCTAAATCGTATTTTTCCTTTTTTTCCACAAGTCGCCCTTGTTTGAAAATGGGGGCCTGTTTTGTGGAAGTTGATTCCACAACCTGCCACTTGGCTTGGTATTAGGCCTGGGATAGGCCTAGGATGCCCACACCCAAGACATGGACCTGCAAATTCAAATCTCCATTAATGAAAGCACAAATATGATCTTCTGAAATAATTTACATGCCTGTAATTAGAGATTTTTTATACGAAATTAAAACCCATTTTAGATTATACTGTCTATATTGTAAATATGTAAATTTATTTAAAAATTAATTATTTTAACTATTTTTCATTTAATTTATACTAAATCGGGTCTATAAACTCGAAATATTAACTAATTTTGTTAATTTAATAAGTTTTTTACTTTAATGAATTTTGAAAAAAAATATATATGTCATCAATCTACACAAAATTCTTTTCTATTTAAAAAAAAATGAAAAAAATGTTAAGTTTACATCAAATTATGTGGGTTGTACACGTCAAATTTTTAAAAACATAATTACAGTCATTAAAAAATCAATTAAAAAAATATTTAAAACAAAAATACAGAAAAATATGCTCATCAATCTTCAGTGAGTTACAGACCATTTCCCAAAACAGTTTGAGAAAATAATTTTAATTGTGTCAAAAAGTGTGGGTCATACACATGCATGGTATGGTCCTGAAACAGGCATTTTTGAAACATAGTTTTTAGAACTCCATTCCAAAAGTTATTTTTTATTACATGGGTATTAAAATAAATTACATATTTCAAAATTGTACTCAAAGGGGTATCTTTTATATTACTAACTTTTTCCAAGATTCAATCTCTAAGTGTTTCAAAATTTAAGCTCAAATGAGACAAAATCTGAAAATCAGGGAAAACACTTCCACTTTTTGGCCAAAAAGTGGACTCAGCTTCTTGCACTGACCCTTATGCAACAATATTAAAAGTTCATTTCATAAAAGTGAAAGTAGAGCTAAAGATAAATTAGCACTCGTTCATTCTGATTTATATGGACATATGTCTATTTCTTCACCTAGTGGATTCTTATACTATGTAATCTTCATAGCTGATTTCTCAAGAAAGACATGGATTTACTTTCTAGAAACTAAATAATTTGATGAAGTATTAAGTAGGTTTAAAGAATTTAAGACTTTAATTGAAAATCTATCTAGAAAAATAATTAAAGTGTTATGATCTGATAATGGAGGTGAACACACCTCAAGTAGTTTTCATGACTTTTGTGTAGAGACAAGAATTAAGAGAGAGTTATTTGTTCCCTATGATCCTCAAAAAAATGGGGTCATGTAAAGGAAGAATATACCCATTGTTGAAGCTGCTAAGGTAATGATTCATGATCAAGATCTTGAGACTTTCTTATGGGAAGAGGCATCTAAGACTGTAATGTATATTCAGAATAGATTCCCTCATCAAGTGTTAAAGAACATGACTCCAGAAGAAGCCTTCACTGGAGTCAAACCTGACATCAGTCACCTAAATATTTTTTGAAGTCCTGTCTATGTTCATGTGCCTAAGGAAAAGAGAACTAAGCTAGAGCCATCCAGGAAGAAAGATATTCTTGTTGGATATAATGAAACTTCCAAAGCATTCTATGTCTACATTCTAGGACAAAGGTATATTGAGGTAAGTAGAGGTGTTACTTTTGAAAATAATATTGCTTTTAAGAAATATAAAGGTTCCCTTACTGATAATGATAAATAATTTAATGGTAACCAAGATATATATGTTGATACTAACCCTGAGATTTAAAGGGAGTCTATTGCTCGCTACCTAAACCTATTGAGCATGGTGATCCTTATGAGCCTCTGGATCCAACTGATGGACCTAGAGAAATTGCAATTAGCAAGAACAAACCACATTGGGTTAGGAACACAATTCAAGAAGATAAAAAATTTTCAGCTCCCCAAGGAACATTTAGAGAAAGCAGGAGACCTCAAAAGTTCTCAAACTATGTTGCAATTATGTGCAACATTATTGAGACTGAACCATCAAGTGTAGAAGAAGCTATGAACTAGCGAGCATGGAAGTTAGCCATGGACAAAGAATATCAATCCATCATCAAGAATGATGTCTCAGATATTGTTCCTAGACCTAAAAGTAAGTTTGGTGTTTCCTCTAAATGGTTTTTTAAAATTAAGCATATTGTTGATCAAAGTATTGAAAAATATAAAGCAACATTTGTAGCTCATGTTTTTTCTCAAAAGGAAGGCATAGATTATGAGGAAACATTTGCACTTGTTGCTAGATATACTTCTATTAGAACTATTATAGCTATTGTTGTAGCTAAGGTCTGGAGGTTACATCAGATGGATGTAAAGACTACATTCCTTAATGGTGTCATTGAGGAAGAATTCTATATTGAGAAACCAAAAGGATATTCTATTCATTATAGAAAATCTCATGTGTGTAGATTGAAGAAAGATATTTACGACCTCAAATAGGCTCCTTGAGATTGGTATGAAAGAATTGATAAGTATTTAGTTAGTCTAGGGTTTTGTAAGAGTGATGCTAATTCTAACATTTAATTTAAAGTATTTGATGGCAAATTGATAATTCTGGTTTTGTATGTGGATAATTTATTTCTAACTGGTAAAGATAGTCTCATCATTAGATGTAAGAAAGAATTAGAAACATAATTTGAAATGAAGGATCTAGGCCTAATGCATTAGTTTCTAGGTTTAGAAGTATGACAAAGATCTAATGAAATTATCCTTAGTCAAGGAAAATATACTATTAATATATTGAAAATATTTGGAATGATGAATTGCAAACCTATGTCTACTCCTATGGAGACTAACTTGAATAAATTGAGTTTTTCTGCAACTAACTCTGATTTTGCAGATCCATCAGAGTACAGGAAGTTGATTGGATCCTTCATGTATCTAGTTAACAGTAGACCAAATATTTGTTTTGGAGTGAGTTCTCTTAGCCAGTTCATGAACAAATCGAATGATGTTCATCTTATTGAAGCCAAGCATATCCCAAGATATTTGGCAGGCACAGCTAGCTACGGGTTGAAGTATCTAATCAACACTGTCATCACCCTAGAAGGCTACTCTGATTCTAATTGGGAAAGAAGTGTGATTGATAGGAATAAGACCTCAGGGATTTGCTTCAGTTTGGGTTCTATTGTGATCAAATGGTCTAGTAGGAAGCAATCCTTAGTTTCTTTGAGTACTGCAAAAGTTGAGTACATTGCATCAAGTGTGGCATCACGAGAAGTAGTATGGCTTTGCAATATTCTTGTTGGGGTTGTTTCAAAAACCTTGGGAACCCATAGTCATTCATTGTGATAATCGAAGTTGTATTAA
The DNA here is from genome assembly GCF_030272615.1 of Cryptomeria japonica. NCBI lineage: Eukaryota > Viridiplantae > Streptophyta > Pinopsida > Cupressales > Cupressaceae > Cryptomeria > Cryptomeria japonica. The sequence continues at coordinate 167,345,461 of NC_081414.1, forward strand.
CATGTATGTTAAGCTTGTGTTTCATGACAGGTCAAAACATGTGGAAACTCATTATCACTATGTTCATGATATAGTACAAAGAGGTGCCACTTAGCTGAAATATGTCAGCACTAATGAGTAGATTGCAGATATTCTCACCAAGCCTATTTCTCGAGTGAATTTTAAGTAATTCAGAGAGAGACTTGGAGTTTTTGAGAACACAAATTTGGCTGAGAGGGAGTCTTAGTCCCAGTGATGCACTAAGTTGCATCTTCTATCCTCTCTAGGCAATGCAAGGTGACATTGGATCCTTCTTAGGGAGAAGATTGAGGTGAAAGACCTCCTCTACTCTCTACAAGAAATGCAAGATGGATACATTGAAAAGATCCATGATGTGTTATTACAATATAATGTGTTTTGTGATAATCCTCCCTAGCTAAGAGGGAGTGTTGAAATTTGATAGATAGAATCAGATAATGTGGATTAAATTTTTAATGTCTCCTAAGTGGCAACTAAAATTTAAATATATATTGTAATAATCATAATATTATCATAAGAAAATTAGTTGTAAAGTATTGGGTTGGGCCCAATAGGAAAACAATATAACGTGTAATCAATTTATTATCCCAAGGTTGGGCACCAATATAGAAAAAGAAAATATAAATTTGAGTCAGCCAAATTAGGCAAGCTAACTTGAGAAAAGGATTGATTGAGTCATATATAAAAAGACTCAATCTTGTCAACCAAACACAATCTTCATCATCAGTGAATATTTTCTCTGCATCTGTGGTTTTCTACTAGCGAATTTGTCATCCTAGTTAATGTAAAATTGTTCGTATGGTTGGGAAAATTAGTGCAGAATCTGAGCTCTGAATCTACCTTATATCTAAGTGAACTATTGATAATTTTGAGCTCCATTGCAAACTCGAATATGATCACCATTGTGGAGCATACTTGTGCAAATTATGGGCGACTATACTGGGCAATATTGAGTTGTCTAATTCACTAATTTAGAGCAGTAATCATCCTCTTATGTGGTGCCAAAACCCTACTTGTATGATTGACGAATTAGGGCCTACACATCAGTGATTTAGATTGGGCAAAGCTTTGCCCTAGGTTGGTGACTTAATTAGATAAGTGATCTTATCTTCATTGTACTTGTAGTTTTCTCATGATTAAAGGATTTTGATCTAGATCTTTGATGCTGGGTTTTTCCTCCAAGAGGGAGATTTTCTAAGGGTATTTTGGTGTTTTGTGTCTCTTATGTGTTTACATTTTAGTTAAATTCTAAGTTTAACTAATTATGATCACTAAAACTAACATGGTATCAAAGCTTGGTTCATAAAATAGTTGTCATCAAATTTGTTAATTTTATTGTCTTTCAGTCTAATCTATTGTTCAAATTTTAGACAACATGGCTTCTTCTCTTAGGGCTGAAGACAGGTTTGAAGGCTCTGAAAATTACACCTCATGGAAGGTCAGAATGATCATGGCCTTGAATGATATTTTTGAATATGTTAGCAAGGATATTGAAGAACCTATTGATGAAACATAAAAGGACGAATGGAAGAAGAAAAACTTTGAGGATCGAAGGTTGATCATTGATTCAGTCAAAGATCATATTGTGTCATCTATCTCCAAGATGAAGTCCTCTAGAGAGATGTTCACCACAATGGAGATGATGTACGAAGTCAACAACACTAGCTACATTCTTGTCATGAGGAATCAACTCACTCATATCCGATTGGAGAAAGGGGAATCCATCACCTCCTACTTCATGTGGATGACTAATCTAAAAGATCAACTTTCAGCAGTTGGGAAAGAAGTTGAAGATAATGATCTTACCTTGATTGCCCTCAATGGTCTTCCTCTAGCTTGGGAACCATTCATTCAAGGAATCAGTGCTAGGATCAAGATTCCCAAGTTTGAACAATTGAGGGGAGATTTCATTCAAGATGTATCTTGATCGGCTACCAAGGGAGCAATTCGAAGCTCTCACTGAGGAGATGATCACATGCTTCCAACCCAATCAGTCAAAAAGAAAGGTGCAAATTGGAAGAAGGGAAACTTTAAGAGGAATAGAGATTTCAGACCTTCAGCAAGTCATGAATCAAAAAAGAAGCCTCAAACCTTTAGACCTTGTATAATTTGCTAAATATCTGGCTAGATAGCGTATTTCCACATTTCATACCTCATCTCAATAGGAGGGAAGTAAAATGACAAGATCGTAGGAGTTGATCATGGGGAGACAAAAACACGGATGATTGACGGGGTGTAGATTGGTTGGCCGAGTTGTTGAAAGGCATAGATGATTGATATAGGTTCAAGCCTCGTGTGGACTAAAAATCTAGGCAAATTGTGGGGACTCCTATGAGATAAAAAAAATTAAAAAAAACATTATTGAATGATAATTTGAATACAATATAAATACATAATAATTAATATATATATATATATATTGAGGAAAAGTCCTTGGCCTATAATATATTAAATATAATAAGGAAAGTTTACATAAAGTAGTTAAAAAGTAATGTTACTACCTCCTAAATCTTCCAAACCCTACTAGATACATTTTTGGTTGATCAACCTTTATATTTGGATGATCAAATGATCTTTCAGATGAGGGTAAACAAAATACCATGAACTATGGCAATATGATGGCATATCCTTGCCCATTTTGGACAATAAATACTAACACCTTACATACATATGACCAGATTAACAGAAAAATTCAATTTTGAATTTGTCATCGTCATTACTGATGGACTTATAAGGCACTTAGATGAGGGGTGAATTAGTGATAGTAAAAACAATACAAATTTGAATCCTAATTTCACCAACTTAAAACTCAATAGAAATATAAGAAATAACACAAAGTATGAAATCACCAAATAAAGCATAAACCATGTGACACAAGAGTTTATACGTCGAAAAACCAAATGGGAAAAACCATGGTGGGAGTTAGTACCCACAAGATCCACTATCTGCAGTATAGAGATCTGACTGGTTAAGGTCTAAAACACCCAATTAGGGGCACACCCTATTAGGAGTGTCTAAGATCGGTTAAGAGATTTTAAAAAAAGCCTATGAGGACCAGCCCTGCTAGGAGCTACTTAAGTTACTGGGATTTGCAAACACAAGCTATGGTGTCACCTGATTAATAAGAAATGTTAGGATCTAACTACACCTTGTTAGGAGTGACCTTGTAAGAGGATTTTCTTGCTACAATAGTTAGGGAGACAACAATTACAAATGATCTCAGTATAACATCTTCAGTGTTTGATAAGATTCACTTTAAAACATTACAACATCAAATAGACTTCATCTCTCAACTCCTATGATCATCACACTATCAAAAATATAAAATTCTCTCATCATCTTTCATACTATCAAGCTCATATATATATATCCTTTCATACCTTAGCACACATTTAAAATAATTATAAGGTCGGCTATAACCCTGTTACAATTTCCTAGGTTCAATGTATCTAGACAATCTTGCATTGTACTCTTTGGTTATGTTGGCCACCAACATAACTGTTTATGGTGAAAATGGATACAACAATAATTGAAAGACTAACTGAATTCAACCACAAAATCCTAGCCTAACAACAACAAAGATCCACCATAACATATGAAGATTACCTAAGACAATGCAAATCAAATGAAATCACAAAGATTATACCATCACATGTCCAATAGGGTTTGGATCTCCATTCTTCCTATCTCCATTGGTCTTGCTTGATATATTTCCTCTCAGATTTTATGTGCACAAGAGCTCAACAAAGAATGGAAATGTGGTTGCAAGTAGGATCGCATATGAAAGATCAAATGCTAGGATGCCTGATTAGAATCTATATGTTCAGGAGGTTGATAATGAAGGAAGCATCTCCTTATATAGAAGACACTATATGAAATGAAGGGATAAGATTGAGAGCTGTAAAAGATAAATGGTCGGCTATGATTAGAGGGTAGGTAGAGAAAATAAGAAAATAATGAGAGGGTAGGTAGTGTATGAATTAAGAGATGAATAACATGTGTCATAGGTAGAAAAGGTTAATGAATTAATTAAATAAATAAAGATTTATTTAATTAATAGAAGAAGTGGGATCAATTAAATAAATAAGATATTTATTTAATTTAGGAAAAAGATAATTTAAATAAATAAATGTATTTATTTAAATAAGAAATAAGGCTAGAAGAGGATAAATGAAATAATTAAATAAATAAAGATTTATTTAATTAATAGAAGAATTAGGCTTAAAATAATTAAACAAATAAAAATATTTATTTAATTAGACATGAAAATTTTAGGTGTCTACATTCTACCCTTCTTTGAGACAATGCAACTTGTCGCATTGTTTCAAAGAAGATAATATGAACAAATGCAACATTGCCCCAAGATGGGAATGATATGCCCCCTTGAGAGATTGGATGAAAATGTCTAAAAAGATTGCAAAAAATCTCTCGATAAGAAATAAAGGGTAGAATGGACTGATCGGATAAAGTGACAGAGTCATGGGATAAAGAAGACTGAATCAGGAGACTAGGGCTAGGGTAGGGCTAGGGCAGTCTATAAAATAAACCATGAGAGGAATACATCCTCATTTTCATCCAGACATCCAAGAGATCAGAGTACAAAGAGAGAATAGAGCAGTAGCAGTCAGCAATGATGGCTTTGATTCACAGATTCAATAGAATTCATCGATTTCAGAGGCCACCAGAGGGAGGAGAGCCGGTAAGTACCACAAAACCTCCTTGTACTTTGGCATAATAAATGTTGTCATTAATGAATGCTAGGTAGTGCATTTAATGCATTTTAGATTATGTCAAACAAGGTCAAAAAATGTTGAGGCACGTTTCTGCTGGTGCCAGGCATGTCTAGGTTGGCTAGGTGCACCTATGTCTATGAATGAAAATGCATCTATGTCAAATGTGAGTGTGTCTACATTGTGCAAGCGTGTTTGTGCTATGTGGGCATGTCGGTGTAGAGCAGGCGCATTTGTGCAAAGCAGAAGCACGTCTATGTATTTTAGGTGCGTCTGTGCAGAGCAGGCGTGTTTGTGCAATATGTAAGCGTGTTTGTGTCTTCAAGGTCAAATTAACAGTTCTGTGATGAACATACGCTGTCAATTGGATAAGTTGCTAAGAGGATACACTCAAGCAGCTCCTCTAGAGAAGACTAGGATAGCAAATAGGGCTAGGATTGACAATTTTGTGATAGAACATACGTTGCCAATTAGGAAACTACTCAAGAGGATACACTCAAGCAGAGGCCCTAGGATAAGATAGATCAAGGCACTTTGTGATGAACAAGGAGTACAAAGACATAGTACTTTGTGATGAATAGGGAATACTAATATGAGCAACACTTTGTGATGAACAGTGAGTGCAAAATAAGAGCAGCACTTGTGATGAACATGGAGTGCAAAACACGTAGTACTTTGTTATGAACACAGAGTACCACTAGGATAAATAGAAACACTTTGTGATGAAAAGTGATTCTCACTAGGATAAATAGAAACACTTTATGATGAACAGTGAGTGTCACTAGGATAGAGCATCATATGATAGATATAAGTACTAGGATAATAAGTAGCATTTTGTGATGAACAGTGAATGCCACTAAAATAGAAGCAACAATTTGTGATGAACAGTGAGTGTCACTTTGACTGACAAAGTTGATTTGCTTGACTATAGGAGTACCTGCCTATGCTAGAGTCACTGGACAGATTCCCATCGACTTAGAGGTTACGACCAAAGAAGACATTTGAGGACAGAGGCATGATTGAGGTTATGGGTCTAGGATTTATTTTGTATGTGCTTGAGTTTTGAGCGAACATGGGGTTGTTGATTACGCTGGCTAAGAGATGGCATTCTGAGACATGCACATTCCATTTGCTAATGGGTGAGATGACAGTCACCTTAGAGGATGTATACAGGAGTCTGAGGATACCGATCGATAGGGAGTTGATTCCCTCTGATCGAGATGGAGACAAGGATGCACTGAGATGAGTGTTTCAGGATCCAGGACTAGAGATGAGGGCAGGACATGTCGCTTGGGATACCATGACAATGATAGGATTAGCGCTACCAGCGGCGCTAGGAGGAGTGATCAGTGGGTTCCTGTGTCCAAATAGGGAAACACGAGGGTTGGCTATGGGATGGGGGAGTACATTGGAGACATTGGTGACACATCATACTAGATATGCCTGGGGATCATGCATGTTGGTGCATTTGTATTATGAGCTCCATCAGTTTGTATACCATGGATCTATAGGATTGGGCTACGGAGTTACATTATTACAGGTATGGGCTTATGAGCATCTGTCGGTTACCCGACTGATATATTTTAGAGGTAGGGGCCATGGGCATAGTTTTGTTCACTTATATGATATGATTACCTCGCAGCCACAGATCAAGAGACTAGAGCACTGGCACAAGGTCCTTGATGAGATTGACATTGTGGTATGGAGACCATACCAAGAGTGGAGGAGTGAGAGGATGACACAGTGGAACTGCCATACACCTTGAGGAGCAGATATCTGATTGGGGGGATGCCCTATGTATTGGAGAGGTAGTTGGTGGATAGATTGGGCAGGTAGTTTGGTGGACAGAGTGGGCAGGTATTTTGGTGCATGCCATGGAGTTCTAGGATGTATGCTTAGACAGTGAGGGATCAGGCACACTTCGGGCCATTGTTATCATATGATCAAGCAGTAATGCAGCTAGTAGAGATGACTCTTTTGCCTTGGGATATGTGGCCAAAGATAGAGGATGCAGGGATGGATGCAAAGTATACTGCATATCAGGCTGAGCATCCATTTCCTTGACTGATAGATCCAGGTGAGAAGATAGATGGAGATGGCGAGGGGGGGGGGGAGAGGATGATGATGGAGATGGTGGAGGTAGAGGCTGACGGAGGAGGTGGGGTGTGATAGGGGAAAGGAGAGTGGCTCCACGGAGAGAGGGTGGAGAGGAAAGACAATCTCGGGTGGTGAGAGGCCAAGGTGGTTTACCATTATAGGTGCCAGTAGCATAGGGTCCTAGGAAGGTACAGGGACATGGACGAGGATAGGAGCAGGGGTAGCCACATGAGCAACAATAGGTACAGGAGGGAGAGGAGGAGGAGCATGATGAGCTACTGGAGTTGAGGGAGATCTTCCAGGGACATGCAAATGAGATCCAGGATCTCAAGCGGGAGAGGGACAGGCTCAGGAGATAGTTGAGGGACACTGAGCGAGAGAGGGATTAGGCTATCTAGCACTATACAGAGGCTAAGACAACATTGAGGGCAGGGAGGCAGGTGACAGAGGACACATGAGTTGGTTATGCTTATGTTCTGTGAGCCAGGGAGGAGATAGGCTACTGGAGAGACCTATACTATGGAGTCATGCCACCAAAGCAATGGGCTAGGAGCTTCTGTAGACCATCATGGACAACGACGACCACTGGAGGGAGGGATAGGAGACAAGCATCTAGTGGTGGGATTATGGGTCCTCCACCACCACCAAATAGAGGGGGTAGGAGGGATGATCCTGGGGTGGGTCCTTCTAGGGCTCAGACTCCGTCGAGGCCAGGAAGCTCCGAGGGAAGGAGTTCATCATAGCCTTAGAGGGCTCCCTATGTATCAGTTTTGTACCATATTGTATGATGATGTAAACACTTTTGGGTGATTGTAGCCATATGATTTTGACATCATTGTATCGTGACACTTATATATATATATATATATATATATATATATATGAGATTTATCCTTATATGCATGTGTACCTATGTGATGAGATGTTATGTGATGCTTATGAAATGGATGCAAATATGTACATGATGAAATGCAATATTTTTGTTCTTTTATGTTTTATGTGTTATACAAATACAAAATGTGAATGTATGGAATGCAGATGAATATGATAATTTAAATAACTATTTACATGATGAAAATGTAAGATTGCTAACATGTGTTGTGTGTAGGATGTGATGCAATTGTGATATTTATATGTATGTAAGTAGGTATGAAATGCTAATATGTGGTAATGTAGGTGTAAACTACATGAAATCCAAATATTTTTGGTGTGTCATTATACTTAGTCCTATGATAGCAGGCTACATGAACTCAAGAAGGACAATGGAAGTCAATCAAGAAAGGGGGGTGGAAGATAGAAGATATGAAAGTTAAAGAGCTTCTTATGCATTATCATCATTGAGATTTATTATGGCAAGTTATGACAATCGAGGCATATGTTTGACCCAGAAAGTCATTGTACCTATTTGCAGGGAGATAAGATAGTCACAAACAAGGAATGCCCCAGTTCATACTAGACTCACCATGTCCTCATATCCTTGGACAAGTCATAGCATTACTAAGAGACAATCTACACAAAGCAAAGAAAAGAGGTGACGATACCCCATCCTCGCCTTTCTAGTCAAACACATCCTAGAGATAGAATCTCTAGTCAAAGACATCCCGGAAAAGCTAAAAGACATGTCACCAAAAGATAAAAATCAAAAGAAAACAAAGACTTGACACCAACATTCATTGTAGTCCTCAAGTTTAGCGTCTCTTGTCACTTGAATAAGTATATTTGATTATGGTCATAATGTTTACTCTCACAAAAGGATAGATAGCACTGATCCATAATATTGTCTAAGTCTGTTGAAAGATTTGATTTGTTGAAGCCCATTGTTGTTGTTGTATCTCATCTGAAACTAACTGAATCCATGAAACTGATACTTTATTGTAGAGAAGATGAAACTTTATTGCAGATTGTGCGATGCAAATGTTTCTTTATTGCGGATTGTGCGCGGATAGACTGAAGAAAGCTGGAAAAAACTGTACTCCTCAGAACAAGTGGTGCTCTTAGTTCCACACCCATCACTAGACGTAGGATTTTCCTTAGCCACAGATAGGAGCTGATTTATTATGAATGAAAAGGGATGAAAAGGAATGTTTATTATGAATGGCAAACCAATCTTGGGTAGATCAATAACAAGCCATGATGGGAATGGGTAAGTTTATTATGAATGGATAGGTTGTGAGTGTGTGCAAAGTGAAATGATGAAAGTGAATCCTGAAGGAGGTAGGAGCAATGTCTCTACACATGGCGCTGGTGACCCAGTTTTCACCATGGTACTTGCCTAGGGTGCCACCGAAGTGGTTTTCACCATTGGATGAAATGTTTTTCTTTACTTTTTTGATTTTTTTGTGTCACCAGGCGCCTGTTTGCCAAGTTTTCACCAAGTAACGATTTTTTTTATTTTATGATTTTTTTTTGTATTTTGAATTTTTTTTTGTTTCTTTTGTATTTTTGAATTAGGATACTCAGAAGAGCTATTTGTAAAACCTGTGAAGGTGCATTCCATTGATAGGATCCTCCAAAGGTTGTCCCTTTGTGGTTGAGAGCTGATATGCACTGGATCCATAGGCCGTTGTGATGATGTAAGGACCAAACCAGTTTGGTTCGAACTTGCCCTTCTTCTCTCTGTCTTGCTGATTTTTAAGATTTTCTCTGAGAACCAAGTCACCTACCTCAAATGTGTGAGGCTTGACTTTATGATTGTAGCTATGACTCGTTCGTTGTTGATAAGCCTTGAGATGATTAAAAGCAGTTTGTCTTCATTCATCCAATAGTTCAAGTTCTTGTAAGCGAGAGACCCTATAGTCTTCATCACTGATAATGTTTTGCAAAGAGACTTGTAAAGAGGGTAAATCAACCTCAATGGGCAAGATAGCTTTAGTGCCATAGACAAGTGAATAGGGTGTAGCTCCTGTAGGTGTGCGGACGCTTGTGCAGTAAGCCTAAAGTGCGGGATTAAGTTGGATATGCCAATTGCGGCCAACGTTGTTGACTGTCTTTTTTAAGATTTTAAGGATATTTTTATTAGACGCCTCAGCTTGACCATTACCTTGGGGGTAATAAGGTCTGGAAAATGATGGGTAATATGGAAGCGGTCATAGAGTTCATGAACATCCTGATTTTTGAAGGGACATGCGTTATCGGTGATGATGGAAACAGGAATACTGTATAGACAAATGATATGGTTGAGAATGAATGTAGCAATTTGTTTTCCAGTGACTTGTGTAAGAGGCACCGCTTTGATCCATTTTGTGAAATATTCTATGGCAGTGATGATGAATTTATGACGATTGGAGGAAGGAGGGTGAATCTTGCCTATGAGATCGAGTCCCCACTGACAAAAGGGCCAAGGAGTTGCAATTTGTTGAAGTTCTTATGCTGGCGCATGAATGAGGTCTCCATGAAGTTGACACTACTTATATTTCTTGACAAACTGATATGAGTCTTTTTCCATATTGGGCCAGTAATATCTAGTCCAGATGAGTTTCTTGGCTAAGGTAGGACCACTAGAATGTGGACCACATATCTCTTCATGCACTTCATGTAACGCAATATGAGCTTCATCCCTTTCTAAACATCTAAGAAGAGTGCCATCTAGACCTCGACGGTATAGGATATCGGCTAAAATGATGTATCGAGATGATTGGCAAATGAAAGTGTGACGTTGGTTATTGGATAGATCAGGAGGAAGGGTATTGTCATGAAGGAATGTGAAAATGGAACCATATAACTGGGACTCAGGACCGATGACACATATCATCTCAGTAGGAGTGATCTCATATGAGGGAACCAAAAGGTTATCCACCAAGAACTCATAGTGGGTCTCATTCTGTGGTAGATTAATTAGTGAAGTAATTGTAGCCATGGCATCCGCGGCTCGATTCTGCTCTCTTGGTATCTATTCAAAGTCTAACTTCGTGAAATGTTGTTTCAGGTCATCCACCATTCTTTTGTAAGGCATTAATTTCTCATCCATTGCTTGGTAATCATCTGTTGCTTGATGAATTATAAGTTGAGAGTCCCCAAAAACCTGAAGTTGCTGGATCTTCCACTGAACTGCAATCTATAATCCAGTTGTTAGCGCCTCACATTCTACTATGTTATTAGTGCAGGGAAATGATAATCAATATGATTTTGGTATAGAATCGCCTTGAGGATTTATGAAGAGGATACTAGCTCTTGCCCCATGCTGTGTGTAGGAGCTATCAAAGTATAGCTGTCAGGGCTTTGCATCTGACACTGTCAAAATGGATTCATCTGGGAATTTTGAAGTTAGAGGAACATCATCTATCATGGGAGCATCTGCTAATTGATCTACAATAGCTTGTCCTTTCATTTCTTTTTTGTCCATATACTTAATGTCAAATTCACTCAGGAGCATAACCATTTGGCTAGTCGCCCAGTAAGCATTGCTTTATTGAGAATATACTTCAATGGATCGATTCTTGCAACCAACTTAGTTTTATGAGTTAGCATGTAATGTCATATTTTTTGCAAAGAAAAGACCACATCGAGACATGCACGCTCAATTGGTGTGTAGTTTAGCTCATAGCCTACCAATGTGTGACTGATGTAGTATACTGCCTTCTCTTTGCCCTCAGCAACCTGTTGTGCTAAGAGTGCCCCCAGTGCTATTGAAGTAGCTGATATATATAGTAGTAGAGGTTTATCTGAAACTGGTGGCATCAAAACTAGTAGATTCAAAAGGTAAGCTTTGAGTATCTGGAAGGCCTATTGACAATTATCATCCCATTTGAATTTGATGTTTTTATGTAGCAAGTGCTGAAAAGGATTAAATTTATCTACAAGTTGTGCTATGAATCTTCTTATGGATTGAAGTCTCCCTTGTAAAGATCAAAGTTGAATGATATTTCTTGGTGGTTACATCTCTAAGATGGCCTTGACTTTTGCTGGATCGACTTCGATTTCTCTTTTTGAGATAATGAATCCAAGGAGCTTCCCGAAGGTTACTCCAAAGACACATTTCTTGGGGTTTAATCTTACTTTATATTTTTCCAACCAATCAAAGATGACTGAAAGTATGTCCAAATGTGTATCTCTATCTATTGATTTGCCCAAGAGGTCATCAACATAATCTTCCATAGTAACGTGCATGAGCTCATGAAAGATAGAAGTCATGGCTCTTTGATATGTAGTGCCTGCATTTTTTAGCCCAAAGGGCATGACATTCTATCAGAAAGTTCCCTAAGGACAAGTAAATGTTGTTTTGTGCTGATCCTCAGATGCAATTTTTATTTGATTATAACCAGAGAATCCATCCATCAAAGATAACATCACATGATCTATTGTGAGATCGACGATCAAGTCAATATTTGGTAATGGAAAGTCATCCTTAGGACAAGCTTTGTTGATATCTCTGATATCTATAAATATTTTGATGCTACGATCTAGTTTACTGATAGGCACTAAGTTGGAGATCCATTAAGGATAATCAATCGGGTGTATGAATCTAACATCTAGTAATTTCTCTAGCTCTGCTTTGACTAATAATGTCACTTGTGGATGCATCTTTCTTAATTTCTGTTTCACTGGTTTTGCCCCTGATTTAAATGTCAAATGACCCATTACCAAATCCGGATCCAATCCAGGCATATCAGTGTATGACCATGCAAAATTGATTTGTCACTCTGTGAAGAAACTTATGAACTTTGACCTTTCTATCTCTGTTAAAGATTGAGCCAGGAATATGTTATGTGGAATTTATTTTGTACCAATGTTTGTTTTGATGGTCTCCTCTATCAACATAGATGATTTTTCTTCATATGATGCTGGGAGAATGTTGATCCTTCCATCTTCAGGTGCCTCAGAGAGGTTTTTGCCCTCAGATACATCCTTTCTTTTTAATTTTTTGGGGTCAGACAGTGCCACAACGTGGTTTTTGCCATAAGACCCTTGATTTGTTTTTATTTTTATGTTTTTGAGATTGCAAGGCCCGACACCCTCACCAAAATATGCCACGCTGTTGAGTTCTATGGTGTGTCCTGCTTTATGGTCCCCAGGGGGGAGATCATCTTGTATGCCTAGATAGTTAATAAAGGCTTCATCATTTTGGAATGTGTCAAACTGCGTAGGTCCTTCATGGTCCCAGTCAATAAACTGGTGGTGAACAAGGGGAAGGCCTTTGATATCTTTAGAGGGGATAAGAGTGAAGATGTAGTTATATTAAGGTATGTCGAGGTAGTCATCGAGGTCATCATTGGCACTCTCCTCATCTGTCTTGGTCGTGAATGAATCCAAATTATCATCACAAGTAGCGCATTCTAGGATAGGTGTTCTCATTCTATGTGATTTCAATCTAGAACCTAGAGGCAAGGACTGTGTGGGATCCTTAGGGGTTGTTTCCTAACCAACTTTGAATTTTCTATAAAATTCCTCTTCTTCTGTAGGTTCACCTAATTCTCTGAATGTCTTAGTGAGTTCATAGTCGGTGGAGGATCTATCTGAATCCCATTGCCATTCATTGGAATATGTGGAATAGTGATTCTCTTGTTGAATTTTGGCAGCTTTGATTTGTAATGCTTCTCTTATCTTTTGAGTGTTGACCTTGGGAGTCATGAAATGAATTCCTTTTGAGCGTTCCTTTTTGAATGTTAATTATGGTTGTAAAGGTTCTATGATGCCTTCCTTTCTTAAGCCAAGCAGACTTTTTCCATCATACCCAAATTTTTGTAGGATCTTAAACCCTTTGCCATATTTTTCACATGGTATGCTGATGTGATCTTGTGTATCATTTTCAGGGTCTTTGTAAAGCATTTTGTATAAGTCTTCTTCTTCCACTTCACCCCACTTTTGGAAAATAGTAGGATCCCATTTCAATGTAATGATGGATATCCGTTTAGAAAGATGTGGTCGTCCATATTCTTTTGGTGAACTCATAACTTGTTGTAAGCACATGGTTTGATTCAAAGTGTATTCACCCATGCCCCTGTCTTGATATTTCCCTTTAAGCTCACCTTGTTTTGATGTTGAAGGTTTTAATGATTCAGGATCAATGTATGCAAAAGAAGGGATAGCTTTCCTATTACTTGAAATGATCGTCTCAGTTTTCAGTCTCAAGTTATTGCAGTATATGAATGGATTAGGATCACCATTAATTGTTATTTCAACTCCATTGTGAGGAAACTTAATGCATTGGTGATATGTAGATGGGACTGCCCTCATTTCATGAATCCAAGGATGTCCTAGGTATATTATATGTGAGATCCAGGTCTAGGACTTGACAAACCACATCCTTTGTAACTGGCCCCACTCTAAGAGGCAAGGTGACTGTGCCCTTGGATGAACACTCTTCATCATAATATGCCTTGATGGTAATTTTGTTTGTAGAATTCATAGCTTTATCTGAATATCCTAATTGTTTAATAGTGCTCAATGTACAAATGTTTAGACCTGCTCCTCCATCTACCAGAACTCATTTTATTTGATGTTTGTGTAGGAAGGCTTTAATGTGTAAAGGTGCATTATGTGGCTGACTTATGGAGGCATCATCAGCTTATGTCAATGTAAGAGAGTGTGGAATGGAAACGTATCCCACCATGGCTTGAAATTGGTCCATGTTCATATTAGTAGGGATGGAGGTGTCTCTCAAGATTTTGTCAAGAATGGCTTTATGTACGGGGGATATGCATAAGAGGTCAAGGATGGAGATAAGCACAAGTGTCTTCCCCAACTATTCTACAAGATCATACTTAGGTTTGGTTGATGTGGAAGTAGTGTTTTTAGCTGGAGCACCTTGCAAAGTGAATTTGCCTCAAAGAGTTATATCATTACATTCAAAGGTAGGTTCGGAAGAAGATCCAATGCCTTTTAGGACAATCTTGGGTCTTTGGGTAGAATTCTCTGACGTTTTGTCCTTGATGATAATGGTAGAGATATAATTGTCCATCGAAATGTGATTGACAGTTGAATCATAGTTAAAGGATGCTCTTGTATAGTTGGTATGCTCATCTGTGGCTTTAGCTTTTCCCTTGTCATGTTTTAGGAATGGTTCCTTAAACGTCTCATGTTCTTGATTAGATGAGTGTCCTTCAATCTCAATGTCACCTCTATCAATGAGCTCTTGTATGATGCTCTTTAGTCGATGACAATTTCCTATCTTATGTCCCTTGCTTTTATGAAATTCACAATACTCATCATCATTCCACCAATTTGGTTTGACCTTTGGCTCATATGGAGGTAGATCTGGGATCGTTATTATTTTGTTTGCCACTAACTTTTTGAAAATTGATTCAAGTGGTTCTCCCAATGGAGTGTACTTCCTTCATGATTTGGAAGTTGTTTGAGTATTTACTTGATTGTTTGTCGAGCTTGATCTAGAAAAAATGATTTTGGGTTGCATCGTATTGCAATCCACAACACCATCATTGATTGTGTTCTTGTTTTTATTCCAAAATCTTGGCTTGTCTTTTCCTTTATAGTCATCTTTGTTTTCCTTGAATATCTTAATGACTCTTTGTTCAATTAGGACCTTCTCTGTCACTAAGCCTTTTTCAATGATGTCCTTGAAGGTGGACAAACAAGATTTTCCCAAATCATAGCCAATGTCTTTGTTAAGATTTTGCATGAACATTTCTACCATTTGTTTTTGTGGAACTTCACAAGAGCATTTGTTGGCTAGATTTCTCCATCTTTGTAAAAATGATGAAAAAGATTCTCCATCCTTTTGTTTGGTGTTGCACAAAGTAGTGACTATTATATCTATCTCTATTATGTATGAGAAATGTTGGATAAATGCCTCTGCTAAGTCACTCCATGAGTTAATATCAGGTGGAAGTTGGGAGAACCATTCCATAGCTTGATCACCTAAGCTCTGTGGGAATAATCTCATCAAATATGTCTCTTCTGCTGCTATCTCAATGCAAGCTAAGAAAAATTGTCTTATGTGTGCCTTGGGATCCCCTTTTCCTCTATACTTATCAAACTTAGGCATCACAAAGTGTGTAGGAAACGGAGGCATTGGAATTCTCTTATCAAATGGATAAGAACATATGTCTCTCATTGTGTATGTTGGCTTTGGTGTACTTATGTCCTCAATTTTCTTTTGTAAATCCTTGATTTGCTGCTCCAAATTAATCTTAAGTGGAGATCGACTTCTTGGACCATACCCCATGCCTGAACCACCCGATGGAGGATCATGTTGCATATATGGATGGTATTGATCATACACATGTTCATATGGAGGAGGTCTATAATGATGTTGTGTATATGGATCACTTGGTATAGAGTCATGTTGAGGAATGGAATATCTGCTTTGTCCATGTATACCATACTCTATAGGCATGTCATTAGTTTTTTCTAGTGTGTTGCCCCCAAATTTGATGCGAGGTTTCCTTGTGTCCAAATTTTGAACATGCCTTTGGATATCCAATTGGCTTGGTGGTTGATCCTTAGTATTCGTATGCGATTCAGCATTTTTTCTGTATAAGACTTCCATAATGGTCTGCAAAGGTGAGTATCATATGCTTGACCATGTGTGTATGGGACCTTAGGTTTTTGAAACAAAGATGATGGTGATTCAGGCACCATATGTGGTCCTCTATTGCCTCCACTATTAGGCCTCCTTTGATCCATACTGGAGTGAGTTTGTTGTAAAGGTCGATTTTCCATTATTTGAGACATGTCAAAATCATGAGGAATCTTGGCTCCACTTTGTGCCATGACTTGTAAGAAGTATTGTCTATCTCTCCTCATTATTTCCTCACCCAATTGATTGAAATGGGGATCCATAATGGAGTCTTCCACTTCTGCTGAATGTACTGAAATGTTGTTCATATTGTCATTGTGTGTATCATTGTTGTTTGTAGTGTCCATTTTCTCAACATTTGGAATATTTGTATAAGCATCCATGTCAGGTAATGTGTTATGATCAGAATTGAAAAAGACATCATTGTCATACTCATAGACACTCATGTTTGCAGACTCTTGAGTCTCTTTAGTTTCTCTCTTAGATTTTTGGGAACGGGTTTCAACCATGAACTAGGTATTGACCAAGATATGTGAGACTAGATGAAAATGGAAAGAGTATGGAAGACCAAGAGTTGGATGGAATGTAACTGAATCTGAAGTTTACTTGCAATGTCCAAAGTGTCAGACCAAGTATGTATGTAGTAGAGCAGGTGTGACTTCCAAAGAGATGATAGTTTCTCTTGATGAGGTAAGTTGAACTTGAATCCAAGTAAGACCAAATGAGACCCAAACGTGATAGACCTTAATGAGGGACCACTTAGCAAAATGTTGTTGTATGTAATGTGTTGACAAAGTATGATGAGGATAGGCAAGTGACCTTTTGACTCCAGTTTAGACAAATGTGAATGTAATGTAAGGTGTACAGAAATGATGGATTTTGTGAGACCCAAAGATAGGCTGAATGCTAGATGAAAACCCAGAGAGATAACCTGGGAAGCTCAATAGGTCTGAAACTCACTGTTCTTGTTTGCTGAATTATGAATTTTTTTTTAATCCTAAACATAGACATGCCTATATACTTCACAGACGTGATTAAATGACACAAACGCTATTCTGTCAAACACAAACGCGTTTCTGAGATGTTGTAAATACAAAGTTGCTTAAAGACATAGATGTGTTTTTTCCCTTCATAAACGCAGTTATATGACACAGACGTGGTTTTGTCAGATAGAGACACATTTCTAGAGATTTTGTGCAATTTTTACAATGTGTGAAGTTGTTTGTTGTGACCAAATCTGGATGTTTGACTATTTTTCATGACAAGAGGACACAATGTTGATGAAGACTCAATGTTTGCAAGTTTTTAGACTCAAAATGACTCAAAGAAAAGTGTGTTGTTTGATGTAAAATTATTTTGCATAAACTTGAAGACACAAAAGACACAATGTTTTGATGTTTGGTCTTGAATGTTTGATTGTTCAAAATAAGACAAGCACAATTCTTATGGTTGGCCAGGAAAATAGTTGTTGATCCCACATGGGGTTTCCCCCGAGGCTACGCTATTTAGAGTGGATACTTAGATGCTTGACCCCACTGGCTCCACCCTTGGCACTCACTTCTAGAGGCAGCCAAGCATCAGTCCCCATGAAAACTCCCTGTGGTGAAATTTGTATCTCTACTAAGAACTGTATGTGTGTGGGTTGCTCCAGAGGTCCGACCTCCTGACCCAACAACTAGAAGGATTTTTGCTTCTAAAAAAAAAAGGTGCTAGTAAGGGCATCTTCTCGTGTGGCCATACATGCGGTACTTTTAGCTTTATAAATATAGAAGGCTCCCAACCAATAGGGGTTATGCCCTACAACTGATCAAATAAATTTGATCAAATGGATTTATGGGAAAACATAGTGTCGGTATGAACTAATCAGCACACGTTATCCATATTTTTCACCATGAATACAATTGTTTATCGTGGTTTGAAAGAGGTGAGCTTTCCTTGCTACCACTTGGGTCGTTCTCTCCTCACTGGTAGTCCTAATGACCACATGAGGAGACAGGGCCTCTGGAGATTAAACAAAAAGAGCCTACTGCCCAAGACACAAAAGACATTGGTTCAATTTTAGTGCACCAATTGAAGTGTTTGATAATCTACAAAAATAAGACACACAATAAAGATAAAAACCCTTGCCAAGGTCCCGCAGCAAAGATCTATTAGTTGTTTGGATTGTTTCAAATGATCACCCCTTCCTGCAAACACACAAGTTAGGTAAATTTTAGATCCAAAAGACTTTGTCGAATAAGGGCCTTCAAAAAAATGATTTTGATTTCAAGACAAGCTGCACTAAAGATGTTAGCTCAAAATAAACTAGATCTGAAATCGAATGATGAAAAACCAAATCAAAGAAACCAAGATGTAACCACTCCACACAGACACGGTTATCAGAAACACAAATGCTAAATAAATTTGGAGACGTGGTTAAATCTGACACAGACGCGGTTCCTGAACACAGACGCTCCTGAAGACTTCACAAACACAACTAAGGAACACAGACTCATCTCGTGGAATCTGCAACAAAAAAAAAAACTATCGAAGCCGCAGATGTGATTCTAGATGTCACAGACGCGGTAGAGAATAAAAAATGTGAACCGAAAGTACACAAACATGAAAATATCAAAATGTTGTCGGAAATGTTAGATCTACAACTTCAAAAATAGAAAATCTGCAATAAAAGATGTTAAATACAAAAGGGGCAAGAGTCCCACCGAGCATGCCAAAATGTTTATTGTGAAAGTGGAATAACAACAATATTGAAAAGATTAAATGAATTCAACCACAAAACCCTAGCCTACAACAACAAAGATCCACCATAACATATGAAGACTACCTAAGAGAATGCAAATCAAATGAAATCACAAAGATTATACCATCACATGTCCAATAGGGTTTGGATCTCCATTCTTCCTATCTTCATTGATCTTGCTTGATATATTTGCTGTCAAATTTTATGTGCACAAGAGCTCAACCAATAACGGAAATGTGGTTGCAAGTAGGATCACATATGAAAGATTGAATGCTAGGATGCTTGATTAGAATATATATGTCTAGGGGATTGATAATGAAGGAAACATCTCCGTATATAGAAGATACTATATGAAATGGAGGGATAAGATTGAGAGGTGTAAAAGACAAACGGTCGGCTATGATTAGAGGGTAGGTAGAGAAAATAAGAAAATAATGAGAGGGTAGGTAGTGTATGAATTAAGAGATGAATGACATGTGTCATAGGTAGAAAAGGTTAATGAATTAATTAAATAAATAAAAAGTTATTTAATTAATAGAAGAAGTGGGATCAATTAAATAAATAAGATATTTATTTAATTTAGGAAAAAGGTAATTTAAATAAATAAATGTATTTATTTAAATGAGAAATAAGGCTAGAAGAGGATAAATGAATTAATTAAATAAATAAAGATTTATTTAATTAATAGAAGAATCAGGCTTTAAATAATTAAATAGATAAAAATATTTATTTAATTAGACATGACAATTTTAGGTGTCTACAATAACAAATCCAATTCTATGTCGTTTTACCGATCTGAGTGATTCTCATCACTATTGGTTAAGTCTCCATCAACTAATCTATTCATTCAAATAAATCTCATTCACCTGATCGATTTGTCACGTGTGGTCATGAATGTATCTTCATTTGATAGTCTTCAATTAAAACTACATCATCTCAATCTTCATGATTTTCATGTACCGATTGTCAAAATATAAGACTATCGGTCTTTTACCGGTTGAAGTCCTGATAACTAGTTCTGATAAAAATTATCTCTATGCACAACAAATATATACAAGTTTCATCAAGCAAATACACATTACTGATTTAGTTCAAATGATCAAATGCCAACAATCTCTCCCTTTGGCATTGATGGAAATACTTAGGAAAATTTTATCAACCAAGTGTGCAAAAACAAAAATTGACTTCGTGACATACTCTCCCCCTTAGCAATTGCATGTTGTTATAAAAAAATTAATTCTCTACTCCCCCTTAACAGTACATAAAAAATTTTGATTGACTAAATTAATTCTTCTCCCCCTTTGACAATAGTGCCAAATAAAGAAGTAAAATACATACATTACATCAAAATTTGTCATCAAAACTACATTTATGTATAGAGATAAAAGTGTTAAGGTCTTTACAATGCAATTGTTAAGAAAACATCACTGAAATGAAACTTCAATTGTTTTAAATCATTGTCTCAAATTTCTAACAGTGTCTCGGTAATCTCAACATGTCTCATTATCTATGATGTGAACTCCTCCATAGCATCAACTGTATGCATCTCTAGAGTAACCAAAATTTTCCTTTGACTATGTGAATTCTCTCTAAAGAATATCTATTTTGGGAAGTAGTTGAGTGTGGAGTTCTTTCACTGATCTGACCCATTTCACTTGCTCATGTTCATATAGTTCTAACCAGTGTTGTAAACCAACAATATTTTAACCAAAAGTGATTATCGAGTCCTGTACCGGTGTTATTTTTCACTTAAGTTTTGTATCTCCTTCTCAGTATCAACTCTCTTCTTTCCCAAGTTAGCATATAATAGTGAAAATTGGGAGATAATAGCCAAAATCTTATAGTTGTTTTCCAATCCAGTCTTCAACAACTCTTTATTCACCGTTAGGGATACTTTGCCTTTATCTATTTCAACCATTAACTATTCTCTCATTTTCTTCTTGTAATCCTTTTCAACAAAAATGTATGCAGCTTCTTCAAGAGTTTTAAGTTGTTCACTGAAACTAACAACTAACTGTCCAAGTTTGGCAATAGTGGTAGCCAAATGTTCTGTAACAATCTCTAGTAGGAGACTTGACAAAATATCAACAACGGTACTTATAGTCCGTACTTCTTTTTCTTGTTCCTTCAATCTTTTCTTTTGTACATGGGATTGCATTGCAGTAGCAATCTCCATTAACTCTGAAGAACTCAAATTGTCCATATTAATAGGACCTTTAATTCTTATGGAGTCATCATCATCATCATCATCATCAACTATTATTTTCTTCAGTTTGGATTCAGGATGTACCTCAGTAGTTGTCTTTATTTATTCCATTCTCTTCTCTTCTTCCACCTTCTCTTTTTTCTTCTCTTCCTCCTTATCTTATTTCGTCTTTTCTTCAATAGTGGTGTCCTTGACCCATTGTGGATTTTCAACAATCTATTCTTTCACTGGTGCTTCCTTATCAACTGTATCCTTCTGATTATCCTCAGTAGAAATGTTTATAGTTGCATTTGCACTTACATATACTAGTGCAGTATGAATTTCTATTGACTGTGTATTCACTGGTTGCTCATTTGAGCACTTGCCTTTTACTTTCTTTTCATCTTTGTTTTCTTCCTGTTCCTATTGAGTTTTAAACATCTGTACATCAACTTCAAAAACATCTAGATTATTAGTAGTGTTAGAAACATTATCAGTATCACAAGTATCATCATCTATTATATCTATTGGTTCAGTATCAAGAGGGTCATCATACATATACTTATTGTGGTTCAAAATATGTGATCTTTACACCTTCAGGAAGTTCTTGTGACTTTGGATTTTGATAACTATCCTCCTCAACTTGTTCATCTTTTTCTTCTTCTTCATCAGGGATGAGACCTAAACCCTTTTTCATCAAAGTCCAAGTCTCCTATTGAACTGATTCGGTCTCTCCAACAAGAATTCTTGTTAATATTTTCTTTGATCTGAATAATGCTTTTCTATTAACCTTTATTTGTTCAATTTCCTCTTTAGTTGCTTCCATTTGCATGTGTTCAAGTGTATAATAAATAAATCCTTTATCTAGGCTAATTTCCCCTTGCCACCTTGCATCAATCAAATTATATAAAGAATCTTGAATTTGCCCTTGTAGTTGAATGAGGGCTCTACTAAACTTGTTCATACTAAATATAACTGCATGTTCAATTTCTCTTTGTTGTATTTCAGACAAATGAGTACAAACAATATATTCAAACCTTTGTATATCCCATACTCCTTAATTATTTGAACAATTATAGTGAAAGAATCTTCAAGTGTCAATAGTTTCTTAGATGCTTTACATTTACCAGTAGTATTTTTCTTCTTAGCACTTGCCCTCAGTGCTCTCTTATCTTCTTCTAATTTTGTCTCCTCTACATCTGTCCCTGGCTTATGAGCCTTTTCCTTCTTTCTTTTTCTAGTTTGGGCAGACACAAAATGAGGTTCAATAGGTTTACCTTTCCTCTGAAATTTTATTTTAGAGGGTTTACCTCTTTCGGATTCAACAGGCTTTACCTTTATTTCTTCTACCTTCTCCTTTTCTACTGCTTTGGCTGCTCTTGTCTTACCAGTGGAGATGCCGGTTGGTACACTAGAAGTTCCACCTTGTTTGGCCTCATGTTTGGCTCTTGCTACTACTATTTGTTCCTTAGTGAATCAGGCCTATTCAGCAAAGCCCTCCACCTCTTTCCTCACTTTCTTTTCTATTATTGGTCATTGTAATTTAGAGTGTACTGGAAGTAGTTTGTCCTTCTAGGTTCCAAACCTTTCATCAATGGTATTGACTGGTTGCTCTAGCAAATGATCAATATAAGAAATGAGTAGATTAAGTTGTCTACTTTATATCCCATGGGAATTACCCATGTGGTCCTGGGAATCACAGCTTCCATTATGCATGTATCTTTTTCTACCATAAAACAAATGGAATTCTCATATCGATTGACTACTTGTGCTAATATGTGTTCCCTAGCATGCATTTTCTTTTGAAATTTCTTGAAATATCCCCATGAAATATCATCAAACTTATCTTTCAACATCCTAATAATGTTCTTCATCTATTGTAGGGGTGGGGAATCGGTTATCCACTTAACATCTCCAATACCAGGGAAATTTTTTGAAAAATAGAAAAACAATCCCAAATTTAGCTGCCCAAATTTACATCTCAACTTCTTGTCCTTCTTCATAGGTTCCAGATTTGCCATTAATTGGCTTCTTAATGCTTCTGTAAGATCATAGTCCATATTTTTCTTTACCATTCAATATGCAATGTGTATTACTGCTACCAATGTACTATTCCTTCTGCTTAAATAGAAGATTCTATAGCCAATTATTGCAGGGTCATTAATATCATTCACAGTCATGGCTCTTCTATCCCATCTAGATCCTATTATCTTCTCAACATCATTTTTAGGTACTAACCTCAATAATGGCACTTCACTGGTTGAGTAGAATCCAGTTTCTGCATGGATTGCTTCCTTTGTTATCTTATGAGGACTATACATCCACATGAACTGATCATGAATGCATCATAAAAAAAATCTCACTAACCCATCATCAAAATTGTCAATAACATTGGTCGCATGATGAAACCCTTTGTTATTGATTCTTCTAAACTGTTCTTTTAGTATCCCTTTTTCATCACATTAAGATTTGTGCTAATTAAAAATAGTAATCACACCCATGTCCTCAAGTTTGCAATGATAAAAGGATCTTACATCTTCAACATGTAAAACTTCATTTGGTACATCGGATAGGGAAACAATAGGGTCTGTTTCCTCATACTTATATGGATGTCTTTTAAATTTTGATCTTTCCCTCTCAGTCACATTGACAAGGTGAGGTGTATCCATTTTGAATATGCAAATCACCAAGCAAAGAATAGGATTTCTCAGGTAAATACCTTTTCTGCTTTGGTACTAGGGTTTCCAATTGTTAAAAACTTTCAATACTCAGTCATCGATTCAAACTTCACTCTGATCGCTTCAGATTGTTGGTAATTAGTTTGAATGTACTCAAGATCACAAAGTGACAAATGAAATTCAAAATGTTCCTTTTATTTGCACTTTCTCTACTGCAATAAATGTATTTTTTGACAAAACCCTAGAACACCTTAAAAATTTCTAAAACATATTATAGGTAGCAAAAACTCAATGATATTTACTGATTATGATCCAAAAACAAATCAAAAAATCAAAATGAATCAGAATATGCAGATTTAACTTACAATACATCATCAATTAGGGGTTCATCTCAAGATTTGATAATAAGCTCGCCCCAAGTTGTAGAAAGAACTTAGTTTATCAGAGATGGATTCTCCATATTAGGTGAAGAATATGATGATACAGATGTTTTTTCATCACTCTTCTTCCTCTAAGTTCTATTCACCTCAGCTCTCATTTCTTGAATATCAACTTTCTTCTTTCCTTTCCGATCTATAGGATGATTCATTGGTTGGTTCTTTTGTGTTCTGCAAAACTTGGCAATTTGTTCCAGGTTGTTACAATGATAACATGTCATTACAGATGATCTCCAAGGTCCTTTATTACCTCTACCCATTCTTCTTCTACAGTAAATTTGCACATGTCCAAAGTTATTGTAGATTGAACAAATCACATTGACTCACTTCTCCATCTCATAAGGAGTACACTAATTAACATAGGGTCTTTGCCAATTAGTGCTTCTTCCGTCAGTCAAATTCCTTCTCCAATCACCATCGGTTCTTGGATTCATATGAGGTGTTGGACAATTAGCTCCATACCTACATTAAATAGATCTATGCCCATACATGTTGCATGTATAATACTAACCTTCAAATTTCCTACGCACATATCTAGTATTAGGTCTATAACCAGTATTAGCATCAGATTTGATTTTACAAACATTAGTAGTATGTCTTGGTTTATGACAAATAAAACAAACATATTTGTAATATTTCCTACCAGTAGGCATCTAAGCCATAGGAGATGTTTTACCTTCATGCATGTTGCTCTTGGTATTAGAAGGTTCTCCCTTCTCGTATATATTGTATCTTAACCCAGATGTATCACCTTTCATCCTCTGAGATTCAATTTGTTCATCAAGCATAGATGAACTCTTGTTGAATTTATCAAACTTCTTATTGGCCTCATTAGGTTCCTTTATAAGATCTTCATTTTTTTTTCATGAGGGGTCTCTCTAAGAGACATTGCCATTTCAAGATCTGACTATAATGCTTCTTTTTCTTCTTTCTTCTCATACCAATGTTCATACAAAGTTGCATTCTTCTGCTTAATCTTATAGATTTCATGCTCTTTATCTTGGATCTCATCCTTAGTCTTTCTTCTATCTTAAAGTTCCTCACTCATTCAGATTGTAAGTACTTCCAACTCTCTTCTCCAATTAGTCTTCTCACCATTTATATTCTCCACTTCTTCAACCATTGCATCAATGTTTGCCTCATTCAAATAACAGCTGTTAGAGATATCCAATAATTTTTTGTTCAATTCTTTCCTTTTAGCTACTTATGTCTTGTACTTTCCTCTTAGGGTTTTTAGCTCTCCCTTGGTTTCATCAATTTCCTTAGCCACTTCTCTGTAACTCATTCCCTCACCCATATTTTCCTTAGGATTAGAGATCCCTTCCAAGAGATGAAGCCTTAAGGAAGTTTAGATCTGATACCAATTAATGAGCTTATAAGGCACTGAGAACGGGGGTGAATCAATGATAGTAAAAACAATAGAAATCTAATTCCTTATTTCACCAACTTAAAACTCAATAGACATATAAGAAATAACACCAAGTATGCAATCACCAGATAAAGCATAAACCACATGACACAAGAGTTTATATGTGGAAAACCAAAATGGGAAAAACTATGGTGGTAGTTAGTACTCATAAGATCCACTATCTGCACTATAGAGATCTGACCGATTAAGGTCTACAACACTTGGCTAGGGGCACACCCTGTTAGGAATGTCTAAGTCCAATTAGGAGATTTGCAAAAAGGCCTGTGAGGACCAGCCCTAGTAGGAGCTACCCAAGTTACTACGGTTTACAAACACAAGTTATTATGTCATGTGGTTAGAGTATTTAATGATCAAACGTGTTAGGATCGGACTACAGCCTATTAGGAGTGACCTTGTAAGAGGATTTTCTTGCTGCAACTATTAGGGAGACAACAAGTACAAATGATCTTACCATAACACCTTCAATATCTGATAAGATCTGCTTGAGAACATTATAACATCACATATACTTCATCTCTCAACTCCTCCGATCATTGCACTATCAAAAATACAGAATTTTCTCATCTTCTTTCACACTATCAAGCTCATTTATCCATATCCTTTCATACCTCATCACACATTTAAAATCATCGTAAGGTTGGCTAGAACCTTGTTACAATTTCCTAGGTTCAATGCATCTAGACAATCTTGCATTGTACTCTTTAGTTATGTCGGCCAATTCTGAATTGTTTTACCGATCTAACTAATTTTTATCACTACTGATTAAGTCTCCATCAACGAATAAATCTGTTCAGTCAAATAAATCTTATTCACTTGATCAATTCATCACATGAGGTCATGAACATATCTTCATTTGATAGTCTTCAATGCTACTGCAAAACCACATCATTTTAATCTTCATGACTTTTACATACCGGTTGTCAGAATATAAGATTGTTAGTCTTTTACTAATTGAAGTCCTAATAACCATTACTACAGTTATTCTATCAATAGGCCAAAAAAAACCCTAGTAAAAAACCTTCATGTAGCATTTCCTAATTCTTGGGAGGAGGCGGCATCAATTGGGAATGGAAAAGAAGATTGGTAGCCATGTGGATCAACTTGAGCATATTCATAGAGTTTCCAAACAACAATGAATTTTTCCACTACAATTGAAACCAGTGGCTCACCAGTTTGATGTACATATTGTTGAACCCATTGGAGAAAGGTTTGAGGAGAAGCATATCCCAGTCCATAAATGAAATAAAGGAAGACTGATCTTGGCACTGAATCATATATGAAGTAATCTATTTTTAAAAACCCTCCCCACCAAACCTCCCGTTAAAATAGGTCATAGTTATCCAACCAAGTATTTAATTATTCCCATGTAAATAGAGCTAGATGTACAAAAGGCCCCATTATCATCTTTGTGTAATCCTTTGACTGGGTGAGATCCATCACCATAGAATCTAGCCTTGAGGCAACCAAGTTTGGAGTGGCCATCGGATTACCCGCTATCTATTCTTCACCAAGAGTACTCCTCACTGCCCACTAAATATTTGCACACGACATTGATAATGTATTAATTAATCATAGGGGAAGAGCGATATCATTCTGTCTCGGACAATGATGACCACCTAGTACATAAATTCAAAGAGCCATAATTGCCAAGTGAAATATGCTGAGAAACTAAACTTTACCAATTAAAAACCAAACCTGAAACTCTAAGGAAACATACTTTAAATGACAAGTATGTAGAGTACATATGACAAGGTGATGTGATGAATTTTCTACAACTCGTGCAAAACATCATGGCTATATTCATTTCTTGTCCTTAAACTTCCACATTAGTCCCCTGCAAGAGCCTTAAACAGATCACAATTATAACATGAAATGATGTGCATACTATCAAATGTGTGGGTAACCCTATGAGAAAGGACTTTTTTGTGTTTGAGATCCTATGCAGGCTTGAAGAGATTGAAAATGGAACAATGGGATTCAATGTGTCACATTGTTTCATTCCCAAAACCCTGTAGTGCCTTGTGCTTTCCCAAGAAAAGGGAATATCGGCCTTTCCCCACGTGTGAAGAATTTGACATGGTATCCGAAATGAGAAAGCTTCCTATTTTTGATAGGATGACCTCATCCCAAACTTGTGAGTCATCATTAATTGTGCAAGCTTCAGATGATCACCCTCCCATAGTGTAGAAATGTCCTGTCAAGTTGGATGTGTCATCATAGCACAATCAGCAGTGACTTGGCTCGCACTCTACATTTTACAAATGCTTATTTATCTTCTATACGAAAGTTCGCCCAACACCCACACCACATGGAAAGTCTATATAGAACATTTGAATTCGGACATCACCTGCTTTTTAGAAATTGAGCCTTTGCAACAAAATGTTGGGTTAAGGAAGAATACTCATCCATTGAGCTAAAAAAATAGAAGCAATCTCCAAAGTGTTCATCAACTTTCTGTTCCCGATTCCTGGAAGGAAGCATTTTTTGTTGGTTGAGGAGATGAAATCCAAAGACCATAATGGCCAACAAGAGCATGGGAGTATAATTCCCACAATGCATTGAAGATAGAGACTGCATTTGAGAATAATGACTCCCCTATAAGAAATGTATGTCTAAATCCAATGAATGAAAAGGGAAGGAGAAGAAAATATCAAGCCACTCAAAAAAGAGATATAGGTCAATCTTACAACTGGCTCCTGGAAAATATCACCCCTGTTGAGAATGCCACCTATATTTAAATGGGCTTTACACATATGAAATACTTGAGCTGCAAACCAAAATCATAACTTCAAGAAAAATTTGAAGAATCCTGTACCTCTGTCTGCTCAAATCCAAGTGTCCCTTGGAAGTGCAGTTTGCCAACATCATTGGATAGTAAATTTGGAGCCAAGTGTCCAAATACAAGCCATCCCCAAAGAGCCCATTACTTTAAATCCTTGGGAATGAAAGATCACACTAAATAAATAAAGTTTGAAAGGAATGCAAATGGAATTGAACAAAATCATGGTTGCCAATCCAATCAAAACACTAGTGCCATGGAAAATGGTAGAAAAAGCCCACTTATTCAAATTGACATGTGTTTTAACTTGTTACAATAAAAGAAACATAATATCTTAATTAATGCAATGCAACAAGGAATGAGGAAATCCTACAATCAAACAATAAAACATTATGCAAATCACTCAAATTAGGAAAGGGGATCCCACATTAGAAATCATTTGTGATCTGAAATACATGTCTTCCTAAACCTGCAAAGGTGATAGGAATTTGTCCTCCTGATTTGATTCACATCCCCTATTAGTCAATAAATCTTCTAACTGAATTGCTTCCCTATAGCAGTGAGTAAAGTTGTATCCTTGAAAATGAGAAATATTCTCTCTAGATTACTAAATAATATAATCTATTTTCCAATTGGGAGCTTGAAATTTTTTTAAGCTCATATAATATTCAAGGAATCCCCTTCAATTTCTAGGTATTTAACCTGCTCCTCAATGGCTAAGTTGATGTCAAACAACAAATCTCTAGCCTATGCCACATTATTTGTACCATTTGGGATATTGCATAGCCTACTCTCATTACTTGGCCTATTTGATCTTTGAGAACACTTCCAATTCCAAACACTCCAGGGTTACCCTTCACAGCCCCATCAAAATTTATCTTAAGGAAGTTCTTCAAAGGGGGTCTCCATTTGATTTCTCTCCTATTGATCATCTTTTGATCATTTACCATCAAAATTCATTTAAATGGGAGTTGTAGGAGTTTCCAACCTGTCATTAGATCATTATCCCATGAGTTGAAATAGGAATCCAACTTTTTTAATTTGGGTGTGTGAGCATTGACATATTCTGATATTGTTACTTCTCATTTGATTAGCATGTCCTGCACACTGTGAAATTCCTTCCTGAATATGTGCCTATTCCTTTCCCACCAAATGTTTCAAATGAGAATGGAAGGAGCCATATCCCATATAACTGCATAAATAGAGTCTGTAAAAATTTTTGGCCATGATTCAAATAATTATGACAAAGTAGATTGTAATGGAGAGTTTCACCCTAGTTTATTAAGTAGCCAGTTACAACATTATTGTGTCACTACACAACCCAAAACAAGGTGGCTACTTATTTCAATAGACTATTTACAAAACACACAATCAAAAGGATGAGAAATATTTAGTAGAGCTAACCTATCACTAATTAGGATTCTACGCTTTAAGGCTAACCAAGAAAATGATCTTGCCTTTTGTAAACCACATCCCTTCCAACAAAATGAAAATTTTCTAGAAGGTTGGTCTATCCCCTGAGATATCAGTTGTTTAAAACCCTCCTTTACTGAATAGAACCTAGGCTTAGAACGAAGCCAAATTAGTTTATCTCGTGTCCCTTTGAAGAAAATCAATCATTTTCTTAGTTCAGTGGGGTAGAAATATTGTCTAAGTATTTCCAATTCACTTTCCAAAAGCCATTAACTAGTGAAGGATGAAAATAGCTACTTAAAAAATCTCCCCAAGAGGTCTGTAAAACTTCCTTAATGACATCCAAACCTGAAATACTATCCAAATATAGATAACTCTTCCATGAATTCTCCTAGAAATATTATTGATCTACCATCATGAACGATTTCCAGGTTAGATTTTGTAGCAATCTCTCTTTGCATTTTACTAAAAAATTCAACATCTTTGAACCTTTTGGAGGATCAAGAACTGTGAAAATTATTTCTGGTTCCTCTGAATCAAGATACTTTTGATAATAGGAGCCCAGACAGAGGAGGAGTTTGAATACAACTTCCACATGAGCTTAGCCCCTAGACAAATGTTCCTATCTTCAAAATTAGGTATATCTGCCCCCCATAAACTCTGGGAAAACAAGCTTTTTCCCAAGCCAATAAATGGATTTTATCTTTTGGATCTCTACTGCCCTTCCATAGAATTTTTTTAAGGAGAGATTTCAACTACTCTTGAATCTTGGGGGCATGGGGAGGACTAACATGATATACTTTGGGATTGTTGCCTAGACGGATTTGATCAACAAAATTCTCCAAACTAGTGATAACCAATTATTCTTCCAAGAAGCTATCCTGTTCTTGATCAAAGAGACTATAGAATCCCAATGGAAACCTTTTGTCACTACTAAAAAAGAGAGGAACTCGAAGATACTTACACAGTAAGATTGATTTCTTGAAGGCCAGAGTAGCTATCATTTTTTTGACAAAAGTGAAGAGCAGTGAAATAAGAACATTTTTGATTTAGTATCACTCGCTTTTTGAACTGAGACAACACTATATAATTTGAGGGCTCTTTTAATAACCTTAGCTTCCCTAACCATGGCCTCCCTAAACAAGATAGTATCATCAACAAATAAATGATGTTTGATAATTATTTGAGTTTGAGGAATTTGTATTCCTTTCCATAAGGACAAGATATGAAGAGTTGAGATCAATCTACTTAGAGCCTCTGCCATAATGATAAAGAGGAATAGAGAAAGAGGATCACCTTGTCTGACTCCTTGGGAGGACGAGAAGAAACCCACTGGACTGCCATAAACCAAAAATGAAAATTTGGCCACTGATATACAAGGGAGAATCCATTAACACCATAATTTGGAAAAGCCAAATTTGAGAAGGATTCGATGCCAAAACATGTAATTGATCCTATCATATTCTTTGAACATGTCAAGCTTAACCATAAGTGCTTCTATCTTATGATTCGTTACTCAATGCATGATTTTGTGTACTACTAAGGTCCCTTTTTTCATTTCTCTACCTAGCACAAAGCCTCCTTTCTTCTTGGATATGATCTTAGGGATCAAAGGAGCCAATCTAAGAGAGATGGCCTTAGTAACAATTTTGTAGATTGTGTTACACAAAGAAATTGGTCTAAAACCTCCAAAGGACAATGGATTGGACAAGTTAGGAATTAATTAAATGAGGGTAGTGTTAAATTTTTTTAACATGTTACCATGTTTCCTAGATTCCTCCACCATCTTCCAGACATCCGAACCCAAAAAATTCCAACATTTTTTCAAAAATAGGGTTGGAAACCAATCCAATCCTAGGGCCTTATCTAGGTGCATGGAGAATATTGTGTTCCTGACTTCCTCTAGAGAAAATGGTTTCATTAGAGATAGATTGTCTTGATATGTGATCAGACAAGGTATATGCTCAAGAATGTCCCAAGTCTTTCTTCTTAAAGATTCATCCTCAACAACTAAATTTGAGAAAAGAGAAGAGAAAAAATAAACTTCTTCATCTTCAATTTTCAGACTACCCATAATAATTTCCCCTACATCATTTATAATTTTTGATATTTGGTTGTTTTCTCTCTTCATTTTGACTGAAGCATGAAAAAAATTTGTGTTCCAGTCCCCTTCTTGTAGCCATGTCTCCCTAGATTTCTGTTTCCAGAAAAGATCTTCTCTTTTTAGGACTTCTTGTAATTGCAAATTTAGAAAATTTTGTTGCTTATAAGAATCCTCATTTATGCCATTTTGATTAATGTCTTTATTTATAAGTTTAACACTATCCTCCAACTGTTCATTAGAATAAAAAATATTCTTGAAAACTGAGGCGTTCCATTCTTTGAGTCTTGCTTTGATCCATTGAATCTTTTTGTAGAACTAAAACATCCTAGAGCCCGAGATAAACAACAACCACCATTTCTACAACTCAGGAAGAAAAGAGATCTCTATAAACCACATCTGTTAGAATTTGAAAGATGTAGAATCCTTGTTTGTGCTAGTAGACAGGGGAATGTCTAGTTGAAGAGAAAAATGATCAGATCTTGATAAAGGCAGGATTTTGGAAGTTGGAAATCTAAATGAGGCAGTCCAAATAGGATTCACAAGAAACCTATCTAAATTCTCTCCAATATGAAACAAGTCTTGTCTTCTATTTGACTAGGTGAAGGAGCCATTTGTTGGCAAACAATCTATAAAAGCATTGGAAGTAACCAAATCATTGAAATATTATGTGGACTTTTTGGGTGGGATGATGCCCCCAGACTTATCCCTTGAAGAAAGGATAGCATTGAAATCCCCTCCCAAGATAATCAGATCCTCTAAGAAACTAAGATAAATTTGACCAAGATTGTCCTTAACTACTTTCTTCCTTGCAGTTGAATTTGGACCATAGACTAGAATCAAATGAAAAGATCTTGAAGAAGCAGCTACTTTGACATGAATATAGTTTTCTTTGATTGAAATAATGTCTATCCTTCCCACACTTGGTTTCCATAGTATGGATAACCCTCCAAAAGCCCCAATGGACTGGGATGCAATATACTTCAACTTTTTCCATCCTTTAAAAGGTTAAACTTTTGAAGTTTCTGAGAATTTGGTTTCTTGTATTAAGAAAAAATCAGCCCCAAAATTCTTTATTTGAGATTTTATAAGGAACCTTTTGTTAGGAGTATTAATGCCCCTAACATTCCAATTCACTATTCCCATTGTTGTCCCAGAGAGTAATCCACTCTCCAAAATCCAAGTTGACCATCTAGTGTAGTCTGAAATTTGGGATGGAGAACTCTAAACCGGTAAGCACACCTATGACTACAAATGACAAATTATCTCAAAGGGATGAATCTACACCTATTAATCCAACTAGATACAAATCTATGATAGGAGGTTTACTGTATTTGACACAAACCAAACCTGATATTATGAATGTAGTATGTATAGTTTCTAGATTTCAGAGTAATCCCAAGGAAAATCAGGAATCAGTAGTAAAAAGGATTTTCCAGTACTTACAAGGCACAACAAATCTTGGATTATGGTATCCTAAAGATGAAAATTTTGATCTATATGCATACAGAGATGCAAATTGGGCAGGAGATGTGGATGATAGAAAGAGCATCACTGGAGGAGCATTCTTTCTTGGAAAGAGATTAGTTTCTTGGTTAAGTAAGAAATAGAGTTGTACATCATTATCAACAACAGAATCAGAATATGTTGCAGCAGCAACAAACTGTACACAAGTACTTTGGCTTAAGCAAATGTTGAAAGACATAAAGGTAAAATGCAAAGAACCTATTACTATATATTGTGATAACACTGCAGCAATTGATATATCTAAGAATCCAGTATTACATTCTAAAACAAATTATGTTTCTATCAAACTGAATTTTCTAAAGGAAAAAGTTGAAGAAAAAGAAATAAAACAAGTTTATGTGAATACTAAAGAACAACTTGTAGATATTTTTACAAAACCTTTGCCTAAGGAAACTTTTGAGTATCTTAGAGATCAGCTCGGAGTCTTACCTCCACTGGTATAGACTTAGACAGTTGATGATTGTCATCAACCGGTAGAATTAAATGGACAAATCTTTTATTCTGGTATTTGATGAGTAAGCTACTTCTCAGGGGGAGTAATTGGTATATTGAATTGGTTGGTATTTTGTATGAACTTGACCTTTTTGTGACTTTGGCATTTGATGTCAAAGGGGGAGAGATATATGGAAAAACATTAAAGAAAAATATATGAAAAATGCATTATCTTTTTGGGGAGAAATTGGTATTGTAAATAAATCTTTGTATAAACACATATTACTCCCAGGGGGAGAATTGGTTTTTGTACTTGGCATTTCTATTTTGGCACTTTGATAGTTTTTCCATCTTGTGTTGCCATCAATGCCAAAGGGGGAGATTGTTGGTATTTTGGTATGGTTTTGTCATTGATGTCAACAGCTGCTAAATACACCTACTTTGGAGATCCAACAACATTCACCTGCAATCAGTAAACTGTTCAAAATCACTGGTATATGGTTAACCAGCAGGATATAATGTACACCGGTACATACAATGACATGGAAGACACTTGGTAATGTCAAAGACATCATGTGGACACTTTTCCTTGAAGTAATATCATTGGTATACTCTTATTTGCATATTTGCTTTTACCGGCAAATAGGTTCAGGTTATCTAGGGTTACACCGGCAGGTTTATCTTTTCCAGATCAGCATGGCACACTATGGAGATGATTTATTATTGTTGTAAATGCATTAAGCCAACATGTTCAATCGGTTATTGCATCAGATATTGTATTATTTGTAAAATGTTTTATTGTAATATCTTGTAGAGCCGACCTACTAAAATTGGTCTTAGGGTATGATATAAATGTAAGATCTTATTTGTAAGATCAGATGTGGAATGCGAAAAAAGAATTGTAAGAAGGTATATGCAAGATTAAGCAGAGGTATACATGAAGACATCATTTGAAGGTGAAGCTAGGTTTTTGTAGAAGCATATCAGCATTACACCGGTACTGAATCCAGCATATGAAGATGCTATTTTGTGCAGTACATTCTCATTGGATTTAACCATCCAACTGTAGTTAGTGTGACTCCCATTTGTGTTTGAGCAATGAGCTCTAGGCTGTTGGCCTTTTTACATTTGCAGACCCTTCTTGTACACTTACTATCTGTAGTAGTATCATTTGATTGTGGGTAAGGTTTCCCACCATGGTTTTTCCCCTTACAAGTTTTCCACGTACAAATATTTGTGTCATGTGTTGTGGTTGACTTTGTGCTTATGTTTCATGCATTAATTCTTACCGGTACAACATTTCCTATTAACATTGTTTACCGGCACAATTAACTGTCTTACCGGTATTAAGCAATAAGTTGGTTAATAAGATTTTGGTTTGAATTTATTAGACAACTGATTCACCCACCCCCTCTCAGTTGTCTCCGGGACCTACATCCATGAATTGTCCATTTTCTTGGATCTCTCTCTTTTGGTCATTGGTGATAGTACTAGTAGGAATAACATGAGAATTCTCAACATAGCTCCAGTGTTGAGCACCCATGATTCTGATGTATATCTTCATTTTGTCCTTCTATATTTTGTAATTATCTTTGTTGAACTTTGTACCCTCCCTCTTCATCATTACAATAGGATCTTTCCCTCAAGAGGTTAAGCTTACAATACAAAGGACTTGGAGGATGCTCTAATACCAACTGATAACTCAATGATGAACAGTGAGTACCAAACTGGTACCTAGAGGGGGAGGTGAATCAGAATAGGCACAAAAACTTTTCCTGAACTGGTTTGACTTCAAATAGTGAACTTGACTTGCAATCACTAACACTGGTCATGAATCAAATTACTGCCAGTTAAGCACAATGAGATTGTGAAAGATATAAAGCGGAAACACTTTGCTTACCACATAATCTACACCCTCATTTCCACATTATCCTTGTGCATAAACAGGTAATCTATCATCAGAAATATAATTACTTGATAGATCAACATGATTCACCTCTAGACAGAAGACAACAAAGCATCACATGAAACAAACATCGCATATGACACATATATTTTTCATGTGGAAACCCAACTAGGAAAAACCACGATGGGGATGAGTACCCACAAGTTGTTCTTGAACTCTTTAGAAGTCCACTCTATTAAGAGCCTAGTCTAGTTAAAGACCGTTACAATAGGTTCTATTAGGAACCAATCCTGTTAGGGATCACCCAGTTAAGGGATGGCTAGAATACCCGGTTAAGGGTTAAACCTTGTTAGAGGCTACCTTGTTAGAGGATTTTATGAACCCAATGGATTTGAGTCACCCTCTTAAAGGATTTACAGCAAGTTGGTTAAAGCTACCTTGTTAAGGGATTTTCCAAGTGTCGAAGTGGTTAGAGATCAACAGGTATTATAATGATCTGGTAATAGGACTCCATGCCAATGCAGATCCACTTTAGTTCCTTTCTTCTCCATACACACTCTACAGGTATCAACCCTCTTACTTGGTCTAGCAAGAATGATGTATCTTTTGCACTTAGATACACACACAACATTTTCCAACAACTTCAATATGAAGCACAACATCAACCTTATAGGAAACAAATAGGTCGGTAACACAAAACCTAAACCCTAGACATTTAGGTTGAGCAATTCAGTTGGTTCAATCCTTACCATTGAACACTTTTCCTTTGAATACAACGGTCTTGAATAGATCTCAAGACATTCTCCATCATTCTTTCTTCATCGCTTCATGGAGGTGATAACCCATCATGCGGTCTCCACTATTTGTAGAGGCTTCGCACATTCCTGAGGTAGATAGGATCAATCTGCTTCATGCAAGATCCTTCACATGCATGAGGTTGACGTGGCAACATGATCTGATCTCCATTACACTGCTAGCTCATCACATAATGCCATCGGTTGAATAACACAGTCTCGAAATAGTTCAACTGAAAACCCTAAGGCTAGGACTACCAACCAGTAGTCATACCATATTAAACCTTGATAGAAAACATTCCATATACTAGTTCACCTTTCAATATACCAGTTCACTTGAACAAACATACCAGTTCACTGTTTCACACATATCAGTTCTCAACAGCATACCAGTTTACTTTGCTAGTTGCTAAACTTCAATAAACTGGTTTACTCTTCAACATATTACTGGATATACTCGTTCACTCTTTTAGCATATTGACATCAAAGACAACACAATATCATCATGTCAACATACTCTGCACATATGCCAACAAGTATCACTTAACCTATTCTTTCCTATATTAATTTCATTGCACATTAATTCATTAGGGGAAATTGAGATGGATCCCAATGAATAGTTAGTGTCCCTACGTTCACCATGGGGGGCGCCATTATCAAAATACACAAACATAGCACCCTCTGTGATGGTGAAGAATGGCTAATGGATGACTTCCTTAAAAATTTTCTTCTTCACCTCTTTGGCTCTTGATCTATCGCTTGGTTTTTCAATACCTCCTGACGAGCCTTCGATAAATGCACATTAACCACCCCCGCAGAGAGGAGTTCGGATGACGACGGGGAAGGGAATGAAGAAATAACGCATGCATGAAAAATGAAAAGAAAGGACATACAAAAAAATCAGGAAGAAAATTACCTACATGGAGGAGGCCATCTGCACTCTCCCACATCAGTGGGCATGACACCTGCAGCATCCTACCAACCCTGAAGGCGAGACTTAGGTGTAGGTGGTGTTGCAGAGCACCATATAGGATGTTATTAATCAAGGAATTTATTAATTTAGGAAAATATTAATTTAGGATGTTATTAATTTAGGATTTTTTTAATTTAGGATTTTATTAATATATGAATTTTTTAATTAAGGAATTTATTAGTTTAGGAAGGTATTAATTTAGGATGTTATTAATTTAGGAATTTAATAATTTAGGTGTTATTAATCTAGTGTGTTATTAATTTAGGAATTTAATAATTTACAATGTTATAAATTTAGGAATTCATTAATTTAGGATGTTATTAATTTAAGAATTCATTAATTTGGGAATTTATTAATTTAGGATGTTATAAATTTAGGAATTCATTAATTTAGGATGGTATGAATTTAGGACGTTATTAATTTAGGAATATATTAAATTAGGATGTTATTAATTTATAATGTTATTAATTTAGGAATTTGTTAATTTAAGAATTTATTAATTTAGGATGTTATGAATTTAAAAATTTATTAATTTAGGATTTTATTAATTTAGGATGTTATTAATTAAGGAATTTATTAATTTAAGAAATTATTAGTTTAGACTATTATTAATTTAGGATGTTACTAATATAGGATTTTTTTATATTAGAAGCAACCAAAACAAGTGGGGTGACCTAGGAGAGAACAAGGAAATAGTGGCAAGCCAACTATCAACAGAACATCAGCAAAATTATAGCCCTCTTACTTACCTCTATCAAAGACAATGACCATTCTACATAAGTTTGGCAGATATATAAAAGTCATAATAAACATAATAAACCTTTGCCACACAGGGAAATAGGTGGATAAGTTAATATATAAACAAGAAATAAAACTATCAGCCCATAGGCAGCTAGGACCGAACAAAAAACCAGCCTTTGGAGACATAGAAACCAACTATTTATTTTTTCCATGGATCCTCTTGGGAAGAAGCTTCCTAGCCCATTCCTCGGTGAGGAATTTAAAAAGGGCCCTGTAGTCCTCATCTTCCTTGCTTTTTCCTTTGATAGAATTTTCCTGCATGAGAGACAAAGTGGTCGTCGAGCAATGCATCATGTTTAAAGAAAACCTAGAGACGTCCTGCAACTTGTTTTCCATTGCCTCCATCCTATTGGTGATTTCTTGCACATTATCAAACAAAACTTCCACTTTCTTTCCCAACATCACTAGGTTGTTTTCTTTTTCCTCCTTTATGCTTCTCACCTCCTCCACCACCATCATTTTATCGAACCTGAGGGTCGGAGAGGGAGAATTTGTTGGGGATCTGGGATTGGTCTTTGCACTCATAATTTTTTTAGGTCTTTCAAAAGCATGAGTGGAGCTGACCGAGTGGGGGGTCAAGGTAGATTAGAATAGGGCCACATTCTCAGAAGAGATTGAATTCCCAGTTTCATGGGAAGAGGAGGGGTCTCTTAGCAATTTTTTAGGGGGTTTGGAGGCCAATCTCCTAGATTCTAACTTTCTTGGGAGTTCTAATATCCTCAAGAGGGCATTTGTATTTTTCTTGCTACAAGAGTTAATTTCAGGAAGCCAAGGAGGGCTAGCATCAAGTTTAATGATAGCAATATCAAGGGGCGATTATCAGCCACATTATGGATGAAGATAGTTCAAGGAAAGCAAAGGGCCAGGTGGAAGTTGTATAGATGATGGATGAGGCGTTAGTGTAGAATGGGGAAGTCTTTTCCTTTTTTCTTGGCCTCAACAATATCCTTAACATTAAAATCCAACTAATGAAGCATGAAAAATGTAATGGAGATGAAATCTTTGTTTCTAAGGTGGTTAAAGAATGGGAGGTGGCAATAATAAAATATTCCATACCTTCTTTCCAGAGTGAAGTATTTCATAACAGTATAGCAGACTTCATCCCATAGAGGCGGAAGCTCCTCCTGGTTGAAACCATCCGCCCTCTTCACCGGGTTTTTTCCTTCATGAAAGAACTGGTTCAGACTGGTGGTATCTGAAAGGTGACTTTGTTCCTTCCATTTCCTCTCCTCCATAGATAGACTCGTTGCTTCATAAACAACTTCTTCATTTATTTCAAAGGAGATTACCCCCAT
Source organism: Cryptomeria japonica (assembly GCF_030272615.1). Taxonomy (NCBI): domain Eukaryota; kingdom Viridiplantae; phylum Streptophyta; class Pinopsida; order Cupressales; family Cupressaceae; genus Cryptomeria; species Cryptomeria japonica. The sequence goes on from NC_081414.1 coordinate 167,385,271, forward strand.
GGTAAACCTTCTATTCTCCAAGGAAGCCACAAATTTCTTAGACAATATCTCATCATTCCCTTGTATTCTTTCCATAAATTTGTCAATCCCACCTTCTGAACAAACAAACCACACCACTGACTTTGCTTTAAAATCATCAGTTTTGTCGGGTTTGAGTCTTAGGCTATCACCCCCTATAGTCGTTTCCACTAGCTTAACAAAGTAGGGGAGAAATAGAGTAGTAGAAACACAAAGCCAAACCAGAGAAAGAGTAGAGTTGTGAAAAAAAATAACTCAGTCTTGAGATAAAATCACATAATAACTGGTGTAATTATTACAACTTATGCCTAAGTAGATATCATAATCTTGATATTTACTATACTCGTGAGAATCCTGAATCCAGCCACTATGATTAGACTTATTCTAGCTATCCCCTTTATCGTCGCCAATAAACTCCATTCAGATGATGATTAGAAAATAGTCTTTCCTGATATCATTACTATCTTTATTAATAAATCCCTTTTGAAAGTGATGACAAGGCCATCTGTGGCTACGTGGTAGGCTGAGCCCATGGTGGGCGAGTTTCCCTTCTAAATTTAAAATTTAAAAATTGGCATGCTTCATCTGGTAATGGATATATGGGTTCATCATTGGACTTTATTTTTTTCAGTCTCCAAGATCACCTTTGTGGTAACTAGCAGTAGATTGGGGTTCCTCCAACATCATAAGTTGTTGTGCAACCTTCCCATTGTCGCCATGGAATCTGTAGTTGCATTCCATTCTCTAAAGATATGTCAGATGGTGAAGCCCTCAATGTTAGCCATAAGCATCCTGGAATCCCTCAAAATGGGATCAACTTTCCACCCAACAGTATATCTACCACTCACCATTTCCATAATGATATGCAAGTCACCTTCAATTTCTAGATGTTTATTGTCAATGGATGTGGCAAATCTCAAACCCCATAGGAGAGCCATTCCCTCTGCCTTGGTGACAATATGGTTCTTTAGGTTTACCGCGTAGGCTACCACAGTATTCCCCAAGTGGTCACAAATGATTCAACCTCCAGCTTGGCAAACATTTTGAGTAGATCCATCAAGGTTTAGTTTGTGCCAATGGGGTTTTCGGGCTAACCATTTAGTCTTTTTCCTTTTGCTTTTAGCACTATTGTTTAAGACTTCAAACTCCAGGGGGAGCTTCCAAACTTTAGCAAATTTTTTCTCCATTAAATTAGGAGGATTGGGGGGGTTCTCACTTAGTCATTGATATGTTATCAAGAATCATTTTGAGGCAATTGTGGAATACACTATCCGGTGGGGCTTCAACATCTCTAAATTTTTTGTTGTTTCTTTTCTTCCATATCCCCCAACAGATGTGCAGTGGGATCTGCATCCATAGTTGGAGGATCAAGGGATGGTGGAAGGGGGGAGTCCAACCAGTAAAAAATTGATTAATGCTAATCTGAAAGGCTCAAGGTAGGCTACGCTTTTCCAAGGTGCTAGACCACAAGTGTCTAGCAAAGGGATAGTGGATGAACAGTTGGTCAATTGTTTCCTCTTTGACTTTACAAAGAATGCATCTATTGGAAATTTGGAAGCCGTTCCTTTTAAGATTGTCTCAAGTTAAGATTTTTCCATGCATTAGGGACTACTAAAAGAAGTTAACTTTGGGGATAAATTGAGAGTTCCATATCTTCCTCCAACACTCAACATTGCTAGCAGGTCTCAGGAGTTGTCTGTAAGAAGAATTTACTAAGAAAGCCCCTGACTGGGTCCCTTTCCAAATGAATTTGTCTTCCTAAGGAGCAAGGGGAATTATACATTCCAGCATAATATCTTGCAGCTCCCGAACCATGGGTAACATGGTGGGCTTATTAGAGAAAAATTGGATAATGTTTTTATATCTTCTCCTAGCTGGCTCCATATAATCAGCAATGTAATCTCCTAGGTTCTCCTTTAGGTGATACATGATTTGGTGGAATCAAGTATTTCCTAGAGGTTTGTCTTCCACCCAAGAGTCCTCCTAGAATCTAATATTTCTACCATTTCCAATCTTCCATTTCAGTCCTTCTCTGATAAAAGGTTTAATTTTCAGGATGTTATTCTATAGTTTAGATCCCCAAGGAAGGTCTTATGTACTCAAGTTATAATAGAATTGTTCCCTTTTTAGGTACTTGGTCCTGATAATGTTACACTGGTCTACCTCACCTTTAGCCAGGGTCCATCCCACTTTATCAATTAAAGTCTTATTCAAGGCATTTATCTTTCTAATACCAAGTCCTCCATGGATTTCGGTAAGAAAATAGTGTCCCAATTTACCAAAGCAAGGCATCATTTTTCCTCCATACCCATCCATGGGAAAGTTCTTTCGATTTTCTCAAGTTTTTCCCCCATAACACCAGATAGTTTGAACAAGGAAAGGAAGTAAACCAGGATGCCCTAGAGGGAAGCAAACAAGAGTTGAAGCTTTCCAGTACTGCTAATGAATTTCCCTTTCCAACCAGCAAGTTTCTTTTATATCCATTCAAGAATAGTATTTCAGAAAGCAGGAATGACCTCTTTAACATTGAGGGGGCAACCTAAGTAAGTCCTCAGAAGAGCAGCAATATTACACCCAAATATAGAGAGGATTTTAAGATGAAGGTCATTAGGGGGTGTTGAAAAACAAGAGATTACTCTTATCATAATTGATAGATTGCCCAGAGGCCTTGGCATAATCCACTAGTAAGATCTTCCATAATTTGGCCTCCATAACAAAAGACATCCCAAATAGAAAAGTGTCATCAAAAAATTGTTGGATAAGTAAGGGGGATCATCGAAGCAGCTTTGAATCCCTGCAGTCTACCATTGATCAACATATCAACCATATTTCTACTCAAAACTTCAGCAATCATGATGAAAAGATAAGGTGACAAAGGGTCTCCTTGTCGCATACCCTTTTTAGCCTTAAAATAGCCCCTAGGGGTCCCATTGATTAAGACTAAGAACAGAACCATAGTAACACATTCTCAAATCATATCAACCACTTTTTGATTGAAGCCCAATTTTCATAGAGTTTTAAATAAAAAAGAACCATTTTACCTTATAGTAGCCTTTTGAAATGTCAAGCTTGAAAGACATTCCTAGAATTTTGCTCCTATTCATGGAGTGAATTATTTCATCAGTAGCAATGGCAGCATGCAAAATTTGGTGACCAGGGACAAAGCCTTTCTTAGAAGGAATGATAAAATTTGCCAGAAGGGGCTTGATTATATTCACAAGGACCTTGGAAATTATTTTGTAGATAAAATTGCAGAGGTATGGGTCAGAAGTCCTTCATGCAATTAGGGTTTGATGACTTACTAACAAGAACAATGTAAGTGTTGTTGAATTTTTTTAGTAATTTACCAGTCTTGCAGAAATCTTTCACTACTTTCGTAACATCACAATTAACAATGTCCAAATAATCCTAGACAAACACCAGGGGGAAGTCATCTAGAACCTGAGGTCTTGAAAGCCCCCATCGCAAAGACTACTAAAGGAACCTCCTCCGAGGAGATAGGAGCAAGTAATTGATAGTTATACTCCTCTCCAATAGCATTAGGGATCTTACTCAAAAGACTGTCCTGGAGAGACACATTGTTCCTTCCATACTCTGTGTACATTCTTAGCATTAGGGATCTATAACTTGAGAATTCCAAACTTCTCTCCAGTCGTAGTAGTCATTCACAATGACAAATAGGATATTGTAGGAAGACTTTACACTAAAAGACCTTGAGAGATTCATATCCCAAAGAAACTTATTCTCCTGAGAGAATCAAGGGATGCTAACCTCCTCAAGAAGAGATTGTAAAATCTCCCACCAAATGGCCCCAATGAGTATTATCTTTGAAACCTTCAACAAGCCTCAACCAGCAATGAGAGGGAGATATATAATTCATCACAAGAAGACTTGTCGGGTGCTTGAGAGTTCCCATGATGCAATTGAAGTGGGAAGAGGCTAGCAGTCTATCGCTAATCTAGTTGTCCTCCTAGAATCTAATTTTCTCACCATTTCCCACCTGGCATTTTATGCCCTGTTTAAGTAGCTTCTTATTTTTGATAATGTTGTTCCATATCTTAGAACTCGATGGAAGCTCATTACAAGATAGAAGGGAAGAGAAGGGCTGCGATTAAAATACTTTGCCCGCATAATCTTGCACCAATCATCTTTGTCCTTTGTAAGATTCCAACCAATTTTAGTCAACAAAGCCTTATGAATGTATATGTATGTTGAGGCATAGGTGATAATCTCATTCCTCACTAAGAGTGTCATAATATTTTTGAGACATGGTTAACAAGTATCGGTTTGTCTTCTCAACTTTATTAGATTATTGTGGAGTAATTTGATAGGTTTATTGCATTTACAATTTTGTTATATAGAAGTACTCGTTAAGAACAACTGTGGATGGCTATAGAATGGTTTCTCATGTTCATAGATATCATAAATTTAGATGGAATGTATGTTTTCTTTTTTAACGGCTCCAATTCTAACTCTATACTTATGATTGGTCTTAGATAATTATTACTCTTAAAAATTGTGGTTTTTGGCTTTCAATCTTAAGAGTAGACTAACAATGACCTTAGTCAAAAGAAAGATATTCTTTTGTAGGTGGTATGGATATAGTACCAGGTTTGGTGACTCAGATGGCATTTTGAATTCTTTAGCAAGGAAATCTAAATAAGGAGAGGATCTAATTACAACACAAAGCAAATGTTTAGGTTGGGTTTTAAGAATTTCTTTTATCAAGACAATCCTAGATGTTGATTATCCAGGAATTTATGTACCTTGTATTTTGTAATTAGTAAATTGTAGAAATCAATTTGATTTTTTTTCTGATCCATTAATGGATCTAGGCTAGACCAGATGTTTTCTTCCCTCCATTCTTTCCTATCGGTGCCAACACTAAATGGAGGTCTAAAATTATTTTTAATAATATTAAAATTATTGGCTTCGACCTTTTATCGATAAAAAAAATTAAAAAATCACATGTCCCAAAACATCAACATATCTGAAGTTCAACTAATTAACTAAAACCTTTATCCTACCTTGACTAACTCCTAGAACATGTTTACATGCATGCATGTGCTGAACAAACATTTTAAAACTAAAAAGGAAATTGGTAAAATATTAAAATGTGAACTTAAAATTTAAATTGAGGTTTTAAATTAAAAAAAAAAGGATTACTATGATCATTATTACTTAATCTTAACCTTGATTTTGATGTTAACCTTATTTGAGCTCTAATCATATTTAACTCTAACTATAAATCATTTTTTTTCTTATCACTATAATTGAACCTTAATCTTAAATTTAATTAAACCTCAAGATTTCAATATTGTTTATCTTAGATTGTATTTAATAATTAAATTAAAGTAAGTATTAGGGTTAGTATAGTTTTTTATTTTTTATTCAACAACCTTTGCTAGCATCCTCCCCACCTAAATGTGGAAGCAAAAACTTTGTCTTGTGAACTTTTTGATAGATTGCCTCAAAGATCTCATCTAATGGAATGCAATATTTGTAGAAGACATATGACAAAATGTGGAAGTAGAAACTCCACCTTGTGAACTTTTTGATAGAATACCTCCAAGATATCATCAGATGGATTGCAAGCTTTGCAAAAGACATGGCCATTGGGCAACTTGCATACATAGGTGAGAAAATGCAAAAAGTAGAACATTAAAATTTAAATAAATTAATATATAATTATATTAATATTAAATTTAATATAAACATGTTAATTAGTGTATAATATTATATATATATATATATATATATATATATATATATATATATATATATATATATATATATATATATATATATATATATATATATATATATATATATATATATATATATATACACACACACACACACACACACACACACATTATTTTAATATTAGTATTATATTAATATTGTTAACATTACTATAAACATAAAATTTTATCTATATAGACTGTCTTTTGGCAAAAACATAACTATCATGTCAACTTTTCAATTATTTGTGTACAAATTATTTTAATATTAGTATTATATTAATATTGTTAACATTACTATAAACATAAAATTTTATCTATATAGACTATCTTTTGGCAAAAACATAACCGTCGTGTCCACTTTTCAATTATTTGTATGCATGTAAAATTTATTTAAAAATTGAAATGTTAACCAATAGTTTTGTTACCATTGTAGGAAGCCTCTCAGCTTAATAATAAAAATGGATAATCAAACTTGTTGCTTTTAAAGTCTGAGGTGCATACAAAATTAGTAATTAATCAAAGATAATGTTATTTTTAACATTACAACTAGCGTTAGATATCTTCCTGTTTTTACAAAATTATTGGTTCTTGATTAAGATATGTCTTGTTCTTCTGGATCTTTTTATTTTTACAAAACTTTTCTATATGTCCAAACTCTTGATAGTTATAGCATTTTATATTTTTATTTAAAGATGAATCTTTCAAATTATTGTAGGGCATTGGTTTATTCTTTCTACATTCAAAACTCCTATGACCATATCCATTGCACTGATAACAGATAACATTCATGTCCTAGAGTGTATTAAAAGGATTTCTACATTCATAACTCATAGAAGGCTTATTGGTTAATCTGTAGTCAGCTATTATATGCCAAAATTTGTTACATCGATAACAATAACCATGAAAGTTTGGAACATACCGGTTAGGTTGTCATGGTCCTGCATATCATTCCTCACCGGGGGTCTACCTTTCATGTTGTTGACTCTAGTGAACTCTTACATTTCTCCTTGGATATTCATCTCAGTACAATGAGTGTGGCGTCTGGTTCATTGAATGTGTACACCGATTTGTGTGGTGGTTTCTAACAACATCTACATGTCTTCTTATTGGTATCCTTGCTTATTGTGAATGCCTTCTTCTCTTTACCTTCATTCGAAGAAGTCAACTGTATCTCCTTACCAGATGTGTCTTTGTTGTTTGAACTTTGACCTTCTTCAAATCCTAAGCCATCGATATCTTTGGATTGCTTCTGTTTTCTCAACATCTTGTCTAAGGCTTCAATGTTGCCTTCATATTTGCTTCTCACCTTTATTTCTTTCTTACTATCTTCAAGACTGATTCTTGATAGACATCCATAGATCAAAACCAAGGGAGGAAATATAGGTCTCCATTCTTCTTCTCTAGAAGGCATAGTTAGATCCATAAAACATTGGAGCTTGTGAGGAAGTAGACTCATTTCTTGCCATTGTATTCTAAGACCATAATCTACCCAAGATTTAAATAACCAAGAACCTATGCTCTGATACCATGTGTTGAATAGAATGTACGATTGAGAGGAGGGTGAATCAGTGGTTCCTGAATTCTTTTCCTTTTTAAAACAAAATTAGAATACCGGTTATTATCCTAATCATTAACTAGTCTAACTGGTAAGACAAAAGTGGATATCAAAAAAGACAAACACATAAATGCAACCCACAACACCAGATGTACGAGGAAAACCCAATATGGGAAAAACCTCGATGAGAAATGTTGTTGGAGATTACTGCTCCAATCCAGCCTCACAAGTGAAATAATAAATAACAAAGATTTAGTATACCAACCCAAGGAGAACCAACCCCTATTGATTTAGGGAACCAATCTAAGGAGAACCAACCCTTGCACCAAGCTCCAACTTGGTGATGTATATTGAAATACAATTTTTATATAGTTATAGCTTCTGGTTGCAAATGAGTTCTGCAACACTTGATCAAATAGATTTTTGCCAGTTACAAACTTCTCTTCTTCTCTCTCAGCCTCACACCACACTTAGTCACACTTGGATGCTTTCTTGACAAATCATACCTCACTTGTTAACTCAACTATCAAACTTGTAGTAGTTTACCAGTAGTCTGTCTCTACCAGTTAAACCCTCTCACCGGTTTGCCTACTAACTCATTCTGTAACTTTCTTAGGATAAATTCCAAGGAAGATGATCCTTCTGTATGCTCAAGCTCTCTTTACTCTCCTTCTTCACATCAAGCATCATTGATTTTTTTCTCAACCTCACATATTTGTAATGTAGGTTTCCCGCCAAAAACCACATTCAAGCAATGTTGTGTTAGGTTTTGCCTTCTCCAACTCAATCCAAATCAGATTTAATTTGATCTTCTTTTCTAGGGATATGATCTACATGACATCAATTAGCACCAAAAAAGCTTCACATTCCAATGTACATTTTCTAAATCTAGAGGTCGACACCATGCTTTTCTTCTTTTCTCTGTCATACACCATTAATGTCTCAACTGTTTCCTTTAGCAAACAGGTACAAAGATCAAATATTTTTGTAGGTTTAGTTCACTCACTTGCCAACTTGCCTTCCTTGAGCCACAATCCTCTGGCATCCTTTGTGACTTGTAGGTTCTTTGTAAAAGTTGACCTGCTTGCTGACTTGTTACTTCATTGTACACTTTATCGACCTATGAAATATCACCACCTAACATCCAACTGTCATGTTTGTCAACATCCACCTTTGCTTGGATTTCTATGTTGATTTGACATTCTTTGTTGACCAAGGTTGACTACTAGTACAGTTCACCTTATCGGTACAACCAACAAACATCCTCTTTACCAGAAATAATTCCTCCTAACAATTCCTCTTGTTTTCTAGTATGTCTTCATGCCATCCATTTTGTTCTTATTCTCACCAGGTATTGTTGTGATTCTTTTAACATTCTGCCTCTTCATCACAAACAAACAACCAGCCTTCATCCTGGTTTATGCCTTATTGGTAAGCCTAGTTTATCAATAGATGACACAATTCCTCTGTACTTGTAGCCTTCCTTGTATCTTCTTACTCACATGTGGATTGACATCATATATATCTTTCTCTTCTTATACCAGTCACCACTTCTTACTTACTGGTGACCTTTCCAAACTAGTTGACATCAACGACAACTTAATGCCAATAATTGTAACATTTTGGTCATGCCATTGTAATTGGCTACCAGAACCGGTAGATCACTTCATCTTATAGCAACAAAACCTCTTCTACTATTGTTCCATGGAGCATTTGTCACTCATATGCTCTATATTCATTTTTATATTAAGCATATCTGCTATACTTGGTGTCATGTGACTGCAAGTTCATCCTTCTAGAGTTATGACTTTTATGGTCAAAGCCATTAAACCACCAACAAATGACATTATTGTTTCTAGGAAGAACATATTGTCTATTCCTAGACTTCACTCTGCATTCATCTGCCCTATGGCCATATTCTTTGCATGCAAAACAGTAACCAAATAAAGGGGGCACATAACTTACAAATTTTTTTTGCCATGCATGTGGAGATCTTACCAGTTTAGTATCTCCATTTTTTCTTCTTTGGGGATGGATCTTAGATTATCCATGCTCTGCAACTCTTCCATCTAGTCTCTTCTTTTCCCACACTTTCTTTTTCTTGTGGCCGGTAGCATTTCCTTGTCTTCTACCAATGGGAGGTCTTCTTTGCTGTCTTGTCATGTTCTTGCTTCTGATGAATCTACCTTCTCTGATCTTTCCTTTTCCTTTGGGATCTGCATTGTTGCTCCTTCTTGTAAGACCGGTCTTCATCTTTTTCCACATGTCTTCACTGAATGTGGTTAGATTAACCTTATTTCTTGAAGCATCTCAAACTATGAAGGTCTGTCCCATGTTATCTCCATTTGAGAAGACAAACAAAATATCATTATGGGGGACATTATTTCTCATGGAGAATTCACTGGCATGACTTCCTAATCCTTTGGTATCCTTGGCATGCTTTTCCTTCTTTAGCATCTTATCCAAGCTATCACAATAGTCATTAAACTCGGTTCTCACCTTGAGCTCATCTTGACATTTCTTAAGGTCATTTTAGAGATTCTCCATATCTCCTTCTAGCTTGCAAAATTATTTATCCTTGGCCTCTAGCTCAGATGATAGATCTTTACACCAACACTCTTTGGTGTCCTCTTGTTGCATCTTCAACTCTGAGATACATTTCTCAGATTCTTCAAGGCGTTTGATTAACCAGTTCTGCTCCACAACTGCAACATTCTTGAATAACTTGTATTCATTCCTCACTCTACTAAGTTCTTTGAGTGCACTTAAAATTTCTCCTTCAAGATCAACTTCTGCTTCAACTTCTTCTTCACCTTCACTATCACTGTCAAACACATCTCACCAGTGGGAATGATCTGAATGATCATTCACAAATATTTGTCTCTCATAATTTGATTCTTATGGCTTGAATAGGTGGCTTCATTCTTCATCATTGTTGTGGATGCTAAAAGATCTTCCTTCATCCTCTACAAATACATGAGATGCATTTCTCATCTTGTCTTTACAAACCTGTTTTGCAGTAGTAGGCTCATTTCCATAGAGCTTCTTCAATTTTTCCCACAAACTCTTTGTCGATCTAGATCTGTCCACCTGTGAGGAGATATCATTTGTGAGCCCACGTAATATAGCCTTTATTGCTACATCATTACACTAATTTCTTCTTTCTACAGCTGAATTAGTGGGAGGACTGACTTTATTAGGTCAACCATTAGCAACTGACATGCATACATTAAACCCTAAAGAAGATAGGTATACTTCCATCCTACAACTCCAAACAGAAAAATTTGAACCATCAAATACAAGAGTAGGGATTGACACTAAACAAACCAATGTGTTCAAATACCAAAATCTACCCAAGCTAGAGAAAGCTGATCAAACGGGAACCTCGCTCTAATACCAATTGTTGAACACAAGATGTCACTGAGAGGGAAGTGAAAAAGTGATTTCCAAACTTAACCCTTTTATATCCTATGTGTTTATACTAGTTAACAAATCTCATATAAAACATACATACTGGTTAGATGGGAGACTAACACAAATGAAACCACACATAAAAGGGACGTCACATATCACTAGATGTACAAGGAAAACCCAAGATGGGAAAAACTCAGTGAGAATTGTTGCTTGAGATTACTGCTCCAATCCAGCCTCACAGTGAAACATTATGTTACAACATTTAGGGAACCAACCCAAGGAGTGCCACTCTTTCTTTAGGACACCAACCCAAGAAGCACCAACCCTTGTAGTGAGCTCCAACTCAGTCATTACAAAATCATATTTTGAATATAAAATTTATCTTCGTGTTACAAAACAACATTGTAACTCTCATGTATGTCTCTCCATCAGTTCTCTTCTCTATAGATATCTCTCAGTTCTCTATCCACACTCTCACTACATCAACCTTATCTCCTGGTGCAATAAACTCATTGTTGCACCTTTGCTAGTTCAATCTCTTCTTCTTCTCTGTCGGTTCTGCTCTCTGCCAATTTTCTTTTCTTTCTACCACACTATTGCTATCCACCATCGGTCTTGGTAACATAGTCAGATGTCTACCATCTAATTCTTGTTGGTTCTCAAGTTACCTTCTCTGCCAAGTTGGTCACCACCGGTTTACTCCTATGCCAGACTCTATGGCTGACTACCAATTGCCTCACTATTGCCAAATGAACTCTTCAACCCGTTTCTTACTCACACATTGAGTCTCTTCTTTGATTCTTATTGAGAACTTGACTGATTTTCTCTCTCATACAATAGAAACACACTATCATTCAATAACATCAACAACTTCTTTGGCTCTTATAGCTACATTTTCCCACCAAGACATGAGTTTGAACATTGGCACGCTAGAGTTTCTACCACGCACTGAGTCTACATCCGATATGATCTCTTATCATCATGACATATCAAATCCCTTCTAATATAATGTCCTTGATTGATGTTTATCACTCAATCAATGAGCATCACCCATCTGTCTACCTTGTAAAACATTTTTTCTCTCTTTTGTTGTCTATAGCATGTTTTTTGACCTTTTGTCTGATCAATTAAGTGAGCAATGCGGTTTCCTTTATCCTCTTTGATCTGCAAGATTAGTCTTTACTGGGTCTCTGTTGCTTCCTTCATCTTGATCCACAATCCTCTACTTTTTTTTAGCGAGCTTCGCGATCCCCATTAAATGTTGGACGATGCACGAACGACCTCACCGACACATCACATTGACCTATGCATGCATGCCACTTCTCCTCCACATGGCCCCTTTGCCTCCATCCACCTCAAACTAGACTTCTATGTTAGTTTAGATAGGATCACCGACCAACCACACAACCGGGTTCACCTACCAATTCATAGACTCTACCGGTTATACCCTAACTGGTTTTCCTTCATCCTTGCACTCTGCTTTTCTTCTGGTGGAGCAATTAAACCGGTCAGCACACATGCCAATCTACCTCATGTACATCTTCATCAGTTGGGAGCCTTGTGCATCTGTACTTCGACAACATTATCGGTGGACATACTTACCGATAAACACCTTGATTGCATCATGTCATCAACCTTCAACACACCCCATCTGCTTGCAATTGTTCAACCTTGCCTTCTTCATCTATAGGTCGCTTCACCTATCAATTTATTTGTCAATGTTACGAACATATCCTTTAGTCTCTGCACCAACAACTCAACATTGTCTACCCAACTGATCTGGTGCATATCTCTAATCTCATGCACCTAAAGTAACTCAGAGTTTCATAGATTGATCCGGTGTGAGCCTTCAATCACTTGCCTTCTACTCTTTTGTCTTATCTCAGAGGACTATGATGCATTCCATGCATAATAAGAGATAAGATACACTAATTGGTGGGAGTGGATCGTTGTCATCTATATTTTCCATTGCACCAATGTGGCTTCCCTATTTCAGCAACATATCATCAATCAGGCACATGTGAATTGGTTGGGAACATTTATTGTCAATCATCTTTACAAGTGGTGACTAGATGTTTATCCTATGGGAGTCCTACTGTTTCCCATCCACACAACATACCGGTGATCTGCACATACTTCATCTTCAATGTTGATGTGATTTAGGTAACATTCCCCCTCTTCATCACAATCAACCACCCAACATATTTCTCTCTTGTTCGTGACAACCATGCATTGCCAACATGTCTCTATCAGTTTGCAGTCCTTATGTCTTCAACATAAGTCAACATTAACTTATGTACCAGTGACTCGAATGGCCAATATGCTAGTTGACATTCTCTCCCTTATCGATGACCTGGTATGTAGAGGACATTAATGACACCATTTCCAGTATTCATTAATGACAACATTTCTCATCAATCTCCCATATCGGTTGACATCAATAACAACATAATGCCAACAATCTCCCCCTTTGGAATTGATGTCAACACATGTAGTATCTGACATACTACAAAATCTCTCTCCCCATGTGACAACACTACATTATCTCAGCACTGATACAAATTGTATCTCTTTCGATATGAAATGCATTTTCTCTTGTGTAGGTAACTCTTCTTCTTTTTACGTAACACTCTTGGTGGTCCAATGGTGATTTCAATTGAATAGGCATTGAAATATCTCAAATACAATCTCACTAGTACATCCTTACACACTTTCACACCCTCTTTGTCCAGCAAGTTTGATAATAGTTAGAAAACATGGTTGTCAACTCCCCCTGAGTCATGCATTTCGGATCCTCATAGCTTGTTAGGTTCAAAACTAGAACCAAACTACCCCTTATACTGGTTGAGTTGTGCATATGTGATCAATCTAATGATCTATCAGCTCCATTATATCTACCACAATATATCACAAGATCCTGGATGTATACAATTCTATACAATATCATCATCATGCCATAAATCAAATTGGTTAGCTGATAAAGCACTAATACATTGAGACTAGATTTCCGACTGAGGTTTCCAACGAAGAAGGTATATTGTGGCCAAATTTAATTTTTTTTTGAAAAAATTCCCGCATTCGTCATAATTCCGATGGAAGTTTCCCATTTGGTTTTGACGAAGAAGGCATTAGCAATGAGAATTTTCTTTTTTTCAAAAAAGTGCTCGAGTTCATCGTAATTCCGACGACAACATCCATTACTTAAAAAAATAAAGAGGGGAATTCATTTGTGCATTGCAATCCCACGTAGGCGTCCATGGCGACTTCAATCCTCAAGAACATCAAACCTGCATCGAAGGCATTTGTGGCATTGCTTGCAATCCCGCATAGGAGGTAGATTCAAATTGCCCTAGTTTTTAATTTCATGTTGCAAAAGATATACATGTGGTGGTTAATTGCCCTAGTTTAATCTCGTAAAACCATAGAACTGTGATTGAGGAGTGAGTGTTCAATTTTGTAGCAGCAATCCCTTCCTCCCATATACGCACATATTGATTGGTCACATGAGATCACATCTCTTTGTGGCATCGTATCAAACAATTCACGAGCCTTGTCCATGTTTCCACATTTTGCATTCATGTCAAGCAGGGAATTTGCAAGTACAACACCTAAAAAAATTCCTCTATCCATTATGCTTTAATGGATGTCCATACCTTGTTCCAAAGCTCCCATTGTTGCACAAGCGGGAAGGATGTTGGCAAAGGTTGTGGAATTTGGCTTTATGCCTTCCAATTTCATTTCCTTGAAAGTGTCTAAAGCCTTTTCGACAAATCCATTTTGTGCATATCTAGCAATCATTATAGTCCATGAGATAACATTTCTTTCAAGCATTCTATCAAACAGTTCATGTGCCTTGTCTATGCTTCCACATTTTGCATACATGTCTACCAGGGCAGTTGTAGCTACAACATCTGAAAAAATTCCTCTATCCTTTATTCTTTGATGAATGTCCATACCCTTTTCCAAATCTCCCATTTTGGCACAGGCAGGGAGGATAGTAGCAATGGTCATGGAATTTGGCTTTACACCTGCGGATTGCATTTTCTTGAGAGTTTCTAAAGCCTTCTCAAAAAAATCCATTTTGTGCATATCCGGCAATCATTGCAGTCTAGGAAACCACATTTCTTTGAAGCAATCCATCAAACAGTTCTTGTGCCTTGTCTATGCTTCCACATTTTGCATACATGCTAACAGAGCAATTACGACTACATCTGGCAAAATTCCTCTATCTTTTATGCTTGATGGATGTCCATACCCTGTTCCAAAGCTCCCATTTTGGCACAATCTAGGAGTACCCTAGCAAACGTAGCTAAATAAATACAATGATCAGCTCCAAATAAATCAAACCACTACTAACAAAACTAAGAGTCTAAAATATGATAGGGAATAGTGTGAGCTGTCCTGAAAAAAATAATTTTATTTTCAATTTCAACTAGAACATAATTACTCAACCATTTAATGTTATTAATAAGTGTTTAATTTATGAAAGAGATAAATGGTTGGCCACAAGTACATGAGTTAGTAAATGCACACAAATAAGTGAATTTGATATTCAAAACTATCTACAATGAATTCAATTCTTGTCCATTAGTCATTTATGTTTGCAATAAGCATCTTTCTTTGTTTTTCTTAATCTGTATTCATAGTTATGTGCATATTTCACATTCTATAATTAGGATATCAATTGTTATGGCTGAACACTAGCATAATTTTTGTGTTGTGGTATAGATGCGTGGAAACATAATTATGGGATTGTTATATTACAAAGATCATAAATCTAGATATCGCATATTAGTTCTAGCTCTTCTTGGATTGAGTCTAAAGTTGGCATACAGTCATAAAGCCATTATTGGCAGATCTATCCATTTCTAGTAAAGACAATTGAGAAAGTCATTTTGATATTGAGAGTTTCTTATCTATTTACCTATTAATCAATATTAAGCCATAATATTTAGGTCTATTTTTCTCTCTTGCAAAACCTCTGTAAGTGTCCTAATTGTCCCTACTACTCACTCTTCAATGAAATAGTGGAGTTCTAAAGATTTGTTGCACAAGATGGTGTTGAGCATATCAAAAAGGCTAGCATGGAAGGCATGTCCAAGCTTCCACTTGTACAACTTACAACAAATGATTTGTTGATAGAAGAAATTCTTGAAATAGGGATACAATCAAAAGACAAGTAAGTACATACAAACTTCCTTAGTTGAAAGTAAAATCTGTGTATAAAAAGAGTATATTGAATCCCGATCCATAAATACAATAGAGATAGTGATGGAGACTTAATTGGATGTAGCATGTCGCACTAAAGTTGTTAGAGTATACTAAGCTATTACATAATGTTTCGTAAAGCCACATTAATATTTTACCCAAATCATTATCTACCAAAACTAACTATAGTAATCCTTTTGAGGATTCATTTTACGGTGCTAGATCTTCATTTAGTTCCACTTCTTGTTGTAAAAAAGAATAGTTATTTCTTGAGGTAGATGAATATCCCATCAAAAAAGGACAAGACCCTTTCTAGAATATAACAAATTCTACTCCAACAAAAGATCATGGGGGTTTTAGTAGAGATATTGAATAAGAGATAGACTTATACTACTACATTAAAAGCATTGGCATGTTCTTCATTTATTGATGTAAACTCTTTGTGACGCCACCACAACCAACAAAGGTGTAAAAAGTTGTTTGCAATACATGGATTTTTAGGATTGTCCTTTGAGAAAATAGAATTAAAGTATAGAAGAAGGATCTGCCAGCTCCTAAGGGAATCTTGATGAAAAATAATTATAAAATATTTCAACGAGCTTATATCCAAAAACTCATGCTTCCTGCTGGGTTTATATACAGAAATAAGCATGAATTAAGTGGTAAAGGGGCTTCTGGAAACAAGGGGGATAGAGAGGTAGTGGAAGTGAAAACTTCTGGTGTTGTGTCTGCTCCATCTCAAAATGGCAATGGCGAAGGTGCTGTAAGAGGAGTTGACAAGGGTGTTGGAAGAAGTGGGGGTGTTTACATTCCCCCAATTAAGCTGGCTCAAATGATGGAAGATGTGGAAGACAAAAGGAGTGTGGAATACCAGTGCATGACATGGGATGCCCTTCAGAAGAGTATCAATGGGTTAGTAAACAAGGTAAATGCATCTAACATCAAGAACATCATTCTAGAGTTGTTTGCAGAGAATCTCATCCATCGGATGGGTCTATTTTATAGGTCTTGTATGAAATCCCAAATGACATCCCCTGGATTTACAGATGTTTTTGCTGCACTGGTTGTTGTGGTAAATACAAAATTTCCTAAAGTTGGCAATCTACTTTTGCGAAGAATTATTTTGCAGCTTAAGAGGGCATACAAATGCAATGACAAGCACATGTTGATAGCACCTGCCAAATTCATAGATCATTTAGTGAATCAACAAGTTGCACATGAGATCATTTAGTTGGAACTTCTCACCCTTTTACGAGAGAACCCCATAGATGACAGTGTAGAGGTTGTTGTTAGGTTCATGAAAGAATGTGGTTCTTTGTTGCGAGACCTTTCACCCAAAGGTCTCTATGGGATTTTTTAAAGAAAAGGAATTAAAAATATTTCTAGCCAGTTATTCAAGGCTCCAGTAGACACCATTTTCCTGGACTGTGACAAACAAAAGAATCACTCCCAAGTGCTTTGGTTTTATAACAGGTGATTATAAGATGCTACAATGTTGTCTTATGTATTTTAATAGCCATGGGTTTTAGATTTTTGTACTTGACAGGTAATGGATAAACAATGTTAGGAGGAGAAAATATTGAAGGCCAAGTGTAGATTGTGATAATACTAGATCAATGAATCCTATTATTTATTGAGTATTCTTGTTTTACATGTTGTGTGATGTACCATAAAAAAACTAGAAATCTAAATTCAATAAGATGCTTTGTTCAATGATGATAATTTCTATTTTCTTGCTTGTGAAGAAAGACCATGTCAGACAATATCAACGAACAACAAAATAAGGAGACAATTGCTAGATTATGGTCTAACATGAAAAGAAAAGGTGATGGAAAATGTTATTGTCTATGCAAAATTTGTAAGGGGTTAAATACTAGAAGACTTGTAATCAAAAAAATGAAGAAACATTGTAGGCTACATGGTCACATTGAAGGTGGACATGATTATCATCCAGTGGTAAGTTTTTCATTATATCATTTTGACAATTTATATACATAATAAATCACGTGATGATAAGATCATAATCACGATTTATTTATGTTTATCAATTTTATATAGGTCGAGCACCCCGAAGCACATGGTATGGATCAACACAACCCTGAGAATATGGTTTTTGACGTGGACAAACATGGAGGTGTGAATATCAATACTGAAGATAATGATCCCATGGAAGATGACGATCATGAGCTAGAAAACATAATTGAATATGGTGGTACAAACACATTGATCCATGACTCATTTAGTACTCGTGCAGTTGATCATGATGATGAAGATGACCTTAATGTTGTTCATGATGTCTCTCTACTTGAAAAGGCATCTAAGACCCTTTACGAAGGTTCACAGGCAACTCTTCTCTCTGCTATATTATTGTTGGTGAACTTGAAGGTTATGAATGGTTTATCCAACATAACAATGTCATGTATGTTAAGGTATGTCATATATCAAAATAAACTATGAATTATGTTGTACCATGAATATTCTCTATTATAACAAATTATATATTTTTGTTGTAGATTGATAGGTGAGTTTTTGTTACCACCATCAAATATTCTGCCTCGCTCATACCGAAAATTATCTGCCGTTATGAAGGATATTGGAATGGAGTATCAGGCAATAGATGCTTGTCCCAATGATCATACTATATATCACAAATAACATGAATTTTGACCTGAATGCCCTGAAAGTCATATCAGTAGATATCGAAGATACCAAATAACAAAAAGGGTTCCTCACAAGGTTCTTTGCTATATTCCCATTATTCCACGTATGCAACGATTATTCAAGTGAACTAGCTTGGTACAATTTATGGATTACCATGCATGCAATAGAAGTCAAGATGACATTATTCGAATGCTTGCGGATGGTTCAACATTTATGGACATAGAGGAAAAGTGGCCACACTTTAAAGATGAACCTTGTAATCTCAGGCTTTCATTGGCAGCAGGCGATGTCAATCCATTTGGAGAGATGAGATCTGTTTACTTAGTGTGGCCTATTTTTGTTATCAACAATAACATTCCTCCATGGATGTCAATAAAGAGGGACCACATAATGTTGGCAATGATTGTTCCACATATTTTATCATTTAAATAAAGTCGTCTAAATTTAATTATAAATATTACAATAAAATCGTCATAATAATTATGTAATGTTTTTGTTCATTCGATTAGGTAAGTACCAAGTTAAAGATATGAATTTATATATCGAGCCTCTTATCGACGAGTTGTTGGAGTTATGGAATGGTGTCACTATGTATGACATCTCTAGACCAATAGGACAAAGACAATTTCAATTCCATGCGATGCTTCTATGGACAATACACGATGCCTTGGGGCTAACACATTTTTGTGGTATGTTATACTGTTTAAGTTGTGCATGAACATTATAATTCAAAAATTGATCATATTTAATCCAATTATACATTATCTTGTAGGTCTTCAAACAAAGGGAAAATTTGCATGTCCTGTTTGTGGTCCAAAGATGAAATCTCATTATTCAAAAAGTTTAGGAAAGTAGGTGTTTGATGAGTATAGGCACTTTCTCCACAAAAATCATAAGTATCAAAATACTGAAAAATATCTTTTCAATGGGAAAGAAGAGAATACATCAAAGCCACGAAGAATGACACCTCACTTGTGGAAGTTGGAATACAATAGAATTAATCGTCAAGGTAATTCCATTCCATCTATTGGTTTGTCATAAAACATCTTTTCTATTTTGTTTTGTTTACCGATGATGTGATTGATGATCATGAAGGTTGTGAAGGCATAAATGACCACCTTCCTAAGGGACTAAAAATTTGTCCCCGACAATTTAGTAGGTTGCCCTACTATGAGCAGTTACAAATTGTTCATTTGTTTGATAGTATGCATATTTAAAGAATATAATAGAGACGGTATGAAAAATATTGAATGGAAGGCATGACAAAGAAAAAATTGTCAAAATATGTAGTGACATTCAGGATTCCAATCATGCAATGATAAATGTCATTCAATCAAATAGCCATGGAGACTAGATTAATATAAGTGAGCTTCCCTGGTTATTAATGGACCAGCAAAGCATTGCTATAAAAGAAGTCATACAAAAAATTCAATTTCCCATAGGATTTGCTTCGAACATAAACAATCTCATATCAAAGAAAAGTGAATTTGGGCCAAGGATGAAAACGCGTGATTGGTATACCTTCATTAAGGTAATTCATAATCTTGTGTTTTTAGTATATATTTAAGTACTGCGCGTACGTGTACTTTTCATTATGTTACAAAAAAATGAAAAGATAATTTTATAGTTGTTGCAGTACGCTCTACCTCTATCCCTCCCAGACGGCTTCGACAATAATGTCAAGCAAGTCATATATGATCTTGTAAAATACATGAGGTAAGTAGTGATATTTGTTTAGTTCGTTGTATAGATATTATATTTGTGATTTTTTTTACTTGTTATGTAATATATTTTTTTGCATCTTCAATACCTTGTAGGTGGTTGTCATGTAAAGAAATCCATAAAGATGATATAAAATATTGGAAGAAAAAAATTCCTCATTTAATGTGTGAAATGAAAAAGTGTCTACCTCCAACTTTTTTCAATGCACAAGAACACTACCTCATACACCAAGTTGAGGAGATTGAATTGTGTGGACCTGTACAAACTAGGTTAATGTGGATGGTTGAGAGGCAATTGAAATTTTTGAAGGCTTTGGTTTGACAAAGAGCACATCCTAATGGTTCTATGATGGAGGGATATATGGTATACTAGACTATGGTGTACATTTATGAATATCTTCCTAAGTTTGCAGCAAAGATCCACATGGATCGCATTTGGGATCCCAACACCATTAACAAATTCGAAGGGGAGTACTTGACGAGGAAAGGTAGATTGAGGAAAGTGATAGGTAATTATAAGATGTTATTGTAGTTAATTAATTCTTAATCTTCAAAATAAATTGATTGTAAGACGTCTATTTATTTTTTGTATAGTTGGTCGAGAGAGGAATGCATTGTATATGTATATTGCAAACAATCTTGATTGGATGACAGTATGGATTGAAGATTGTCAACATTCTAGATGCACGTTAACATGGGAAGGTATGACTTCATTGGTTAAAGAAGCACATTGTAATGGAGATTCCAATGTTACGCAAAGGGAAATTGATTCAGCATATGGTTTAAGAGATAAATAGGTACGTATAAATTTATTAATCACCCATATGTTTATCAACTCACAATGCAATAAATTTTACATGTTTGACATATCGCAGGTCAAATACCACAACGCTATGTGCTGCAATGGTCATAAATTTCGCATAAAAAAGTTGGATGACACGAAGAAAACTTGTGATTCTGGCATCACTGCAGTCTTTGAGGTGACAAATATTTCATCAAGAAATGACATTCATCCTCAACAGTCTCAAAATTGATACTATGGCATTTTGGATGATATACTTGAGTGTGACTTTAATTCCTTCAAATTAGTTTTGTTCATCATCAAATGGTACAGGCTACGATTGAATAAAAATGATCCTGATAGAACTGTTATTGAACATGATAATGGTTTTATAATGCTAAATACAAGATCATTTGAACCAGTTGGGGATGAGACCTATGTTCTTCCAAGCCAATGTGAGCAAGTATTTTACTCAGAGGTTCAACATAAACTAGGTTGGTCATTTGTTGTTAGACATGATCCAAGAGGAAGGCCGATAAAGTATAATGTGATGGAAGAAGAAGATACCAAAGAAGTAGAAGATGAAGTGGATGATGATCACGATAGTTTCTCAATGATGATGATGAAGAAGAAAAAGAAGAAGAAGAAGAAGAAGAGGATGATGATGATGATGATGATGATGATGATGATGATGGTGATGGTGATGGTGATGGTGATGGTGATGGTGATGATTATGGTGATGGTGATGGTGATGGTGATGGTGATGGTGATGGTGATGGTGATGGTGATGGTGATGGTGATGATGATGGTGGTGAAGACATTGATGATGATAATGATGATGATGATGATGATGATGATGATGATGATGATGACGATGATGACGATGATGATGATGATGATGATGATGATGATAATGATGATGTTGGCGATGGTGACCTTGATGTTCATGATGATGAAGATTGAAATGTATGAGGTATGCGATTAGTATATTATCTATTTAATATTGACTTCTTGATAGAATTTTTTTTTACATAATTAATTCATTATGTTTTGAATTCTAATGCCATTACATAATTAATTCATGATGCACCTTTTAATATGGAGATGGAGATAGGGAGAGTGACTATTTATGTGACAAATTTTAAACTGTGTTTATTTATGGAAATTGGATTATTTATTAGATATGTGAAGGATGTTTATTTAAAATACATATGTGATGGATCACATGTTTATGATAATGCATGTGACATTTTTTGAACTTTGTGTTTGTTTATAGAATGTGGATTGTTTATTAGCTATGTGATGGATGGTGATTTATGATACATATGTGATGGGTTACATGTTTATGATGACACATCATGTGATACTTCTGATGCTTATGATACATATGTATTTATTGTTTATTAACTTAAAAATGTAGTAATGCTTATGATGCTCAATTTATGGTGTTGATTTCAGGTATAGTCCTTGTGTGATGTTGTCACCCTTGGTGGAAGTAGGTCATTGACTATAGACATCGTCAACCATTTAGCTGAGGATCTTGCATAGTCTACATAAAGTAAAGGTAAGGACTTAAAAATTTTATAATGATTTTGATGACAACATATTTTTATTATTTAATACTACAAAGTTCATGTTGTTCATGTTGTGTACTATGTAATTTTTATCTAACATAAGATAATTGTTGAATTACATTGTATAGGACCCCGAACCCCTTTGACAAGGATCCTACACAGTCTCATGGATGGATAGGTATAACTAGTCAATACACCCTATAGAAATAGTTTATTTTTTTTAAATTACTTGGAAAAAAAACTTCCTTAGTTTTTCAAACCTCGACATTAGCAGCAAATCTAATATAGTTATCAACACTTGAGACCCTGGTTGGACTAATTCAAATTTTCATCCCAAAATCAACTTTAGCGCTGACTTCTTCATCAACATTACCCTCATTTAAAAAATTTCTCTCTCATTACCAATTAACTCTCTCATTTCATGGAGTGTAGATACCCCCAAATAGGTATTTGTCAGATCTATCTTCGTCAAGTGAGGAAAATGCAGTAATAGAAAATGAAAGTGACACATTTAGTAGGTCTACAATAGGGAGGTAAGCAAGAGGTCAAAAGATTAGAAGAAAATTCAATAAACACATGAAATTTTTCCTTTCTCAAGGGGGGTCATGTTCTTATGATGATGAGACCAAAGGAGGCATTGAGGTGCCACTGAGGTAGAGACATCTATAGAAACAATGGGTGGACAAGGAACTTCCTCCAATAAACATTGATTTTTGTGTTAACGATAGGATATATTGCATAAAACCTTCGTCGTTACATGGTTTAGGCTTATTTTCCATGGATGACATAAAGGTCTATTACAATAGAGTTGGAGAATTGATGGAGTTTGTTGGACGTTGTTACAATTACAAACATTGGATGCAGATTATTAAATATAAAAAAGTATGTGTAGGTATGCATTGTCAGCAAATTTTTATACAACAGAAAGATAATGATCAAAGCAAATGAGTGGCTATATACATTGATGGTCAGACAAAAGCAACAGGGAATATTGCAAGGTTTATAAATAGTAAATGACTTGGGTCAACTAATAAACAACCCAATTGTATATTTGAGGCGCACAAGGGAAATCATGTATTTGTATGTGCGATAAAATCAATAAGTGTAGGTGTAGAGCTTCTAATCGATTATAGTTTGAATCATCTAGATACAAACAAAGTTTATAGCATGGGGGTGGTACGTACTATATACCATTTAAATTAACCAACCTCCAATTAATGAATCCAATATAACATTTTATTATGAAGTTGTTTTGCTAAGTCTATTGGTTTAATTTCGCTAACGTTTTTTATATTTTTTCTTTGTCATAGGCCGACATGGATCCATCACATATCGCAGATAGAGATGTAGCTTGCGACACTTCTATCAAGCAGGTAAACCTCATTGTAATTGTACAAATTAGATAGAAGCAAATTGTTACATTATTATGTTCTTTTTTTAGTAATTTATACTAATTTTGTAATTGTTAATGATATTCTTAACACAGACAGATGTTAGGGGAAAGGGAAAGGGAGTTGTAGTACCTGAGAATCTTTCTAGGGATGTGGAATCATTATGGTTAAGTGATGATGACCTTGAAGATCCCACGGACCTTAGGAAATTCTTTAAAATGCCTCTTATAAATATTAGAAAAGAGATTGTTGATTTGGCAGCCATGCATCCTATCATTGATGAGATATGAGAGATGGTGGAATTATTGCTTTGGACAACAGAAAACTTGCAAGTAAGCAGTAATGAAAGCTTTAATTCTAACCAAAGTTCAATAATGGTTTATATTTTATTCTCTTTTATGTCATTAACTAAAATATGTACGTATTGTTTTTACAGCAATTTATCTGCCCTCATCAAAGTCGTTCCCATGATCAGGGTGTTGCAGGATCTTCACGTGATGATGATTTTCTTGTAATATCACTTGCTTGGCTTATCACTTTGAGTACCCAAAACACATCATACTTGATAATGCCAATTTTCAAAATAAAGGTTCATCCTTATTTACAATTCTTGCACTTTTCATATATTTAATGTCTGATATATTTAATGTATTATTCTTTAGGTGTTGTCAATGTTACTGTGCAAATGCCGCCACTGCCTCATCAGAGGTTACCCTTACCTGTATTGTTGACTACAATGTCAACAACATGTAGCATGCAGACATCCTCTAGTGCATGTCATATTGGCCCACCCACTGTTGGTAGATCCCTCTTTTTCTCTATCTTCTGTCATGTGTTTATTTCCCTTCAAGCGTTCTTTCTTGAATTCTAATGCCATTTTATAGTGGATTCATTTTTTGTAGGAGGAGATGCACATGAGGAGTTTCCAGAGGCGACTAATGCTGATAACATACCATCATTTCTTGGATCTTCTCGTATTGCTGGTATGGGAACGTTGTAGGCCACATTGGTGGTGAGGGACGAAGAAATGATTCTCTTAAAGATACAAAAGGTTCTAGGTACTTTAAAATTATTATTATACACTCTAATTGTAATTTACTTGATGATCACTCATTTTGGACTAATGATCCCATGAATTTTTTGCAGGCAATGATATTTCTATAAACATCTTAGTGACATTGCATTGTAGATATTTGGGCCTACAATATGTAGAAGGTTGTACATCATATGTGAACTAACCCTAATCCATTTTTGATTTCATATCATTGCTAGAATAGTTTTCCTTTGATCCATTTCTTGAAGTGTAATAAATGTAGCTTTAGTTCATTTTTTAATCTAATAGGTTTGTTTTTGCTTTAAAAGGTGGAATGACTAAGAAAAAAGGTTAAAAGATGAATTGACAAACCAAAAGGTTGAGTGGTTTGGAAATGACACCTTTGACAAAACCAAGCTCCTTGAAAAAGCTGGCACATATCTAAAGTATGTGAGGGACAAATACAGGACCCATTTGGAGAGGAACCTAAAGTATAAGCGTTGCCCCATGATTCCAGAGAGGGAGTGGAAGGACCTGATTTTGGATGCCAAGGAGAAAATTGAAAGGAAGAAAGGAAATACACCACTAGATGCCAGACGAAGGTATGGGATACTATTAAGAATATAATTATGTACTAATTAATTACTCTTTATATTTATATAATCTAACATATTTCAAACTTTTTATAGACCGAGTGACATGTCAAAGGAAACCAAGGCAAGGCAAGAAAAGCACGGGCAACACAAACTCAGATCTGTTGGTTACATGAAACTTGCTGCATGAATTATAAGTATCTCATGTAAACGAAATATTGCATCAAAATATTAATAAATTGCAAACATTTTTTTTTAATCAAACAATGCAATCAAAATTCACGGTACCAAGCAAAAATGTAGGGCTCTGAATTCAATAGAGCACCCTTAGGAGATGACAAGAGAATTGCCTACCAACACGGCTATTTAGTCATGGCTGATCGACTACTAGAATTGAGTGGGAATACACAATATTCAAGTGCATCCATCACACAGGTAAATATGCTAAATGGAAGTTGTTTCAAATTGAATATTTTACCAATAATCTAATTGATGTTGAGTTCCAACATAAAGTTACTATATTTGTTTTAAATAAGAAAGCAATGATAACAATGTGCATGTCATTGGAATGCAGCTTTCTAATTGTGAAACACCACCTGCACATGAAGGTCTATATGTGCATCCCAGTAGTGGAGGTATTCATTTTCTATTCAAATTTATTTATTTAGCTATTAATATAATTAAATGTCTTAATTTATAATTAGAGTAGTAATTACTGTAACCTTTTTTGTTAATATTTTAGAGCATGTAGTTGGTGGTGAGAAAGTAAAGCATGATCTGGGTACACAACATCAAGAACGTGATGTTCCCCACTCAGGTAAAGATTACCACTATTATTGCTTTAAACAAATATAATTGCAATTGGTGTTCAGAATTAATGTAACCTTTAGTCTTTCAACTCTAGATGATCTAGAGGGTGTTCAACATGTTGAGGTTGAGGCTACAGAAAATGATGTGGCCCCATCAGGTAAAGAGCACAATAATTATGTTCTCTAAATTAATGAAATACTTGTAACAATAATAATTATTTTTTTGAATTTAACCCATTTCTTTGTTATTGTAGAGGACCCCCCTTCGCCTTAGTGTCCTCATCCTCAGTATAGGACTAGGCATACATAGAGATCATGAGCAGTTGGCAGAACATCTGTAGAGGGAGGAAATGATGAGGAAATCGATGTTCCACTTAGTCTTTTCATAGCTGCAAAGAAAAAACAAAGAAAGAAATGATTGTAATCTAACTTATTTGATAATGACTGATTTTTATGTGTTAGTGAATGTAATTATGTGCTAATTAATGGTTATGGATGATATGTGTTAATTAATATTGATGAATGTTGCATGTTAATTAATGTTAATCAATGTTATTGCTATAATACTTCTTTAGACTTCTCATGTCATTTGTTGCACTTATTCACTATTTTGGACTGCGTTTCAACTATGTATTTTCCTTGACTTATGACTATACCTAGCTTTGTCTTATCTTTGTAAGCTTCCTCTTTGAATTGTGGTTGTAGCTTTGATAATACCTTTTTAATGTTGCACTATTTGTAAGGAGGACAAATCTTAATGCACATTACAAATTGTGTTCTAGTGATTGAGACTAACCTATTTGTACTTGATGTTTTTGATTAGTTTTCATAACCTCTGACTTTGATGCTTGTGTCTTAATAGAACTAGATGTTTCTTGTATGCATACTTGGTCAAGGACTGCATTATGATTCTATAGGGCTACAAACTAAGATTATTTATTGTATTGAGTTGCACATTTGACATGAGTTTCCCTATGACTACTATGCCTCTTGAGGTTATAAGGTGTTGTTCTTGTCAAGTTTTGACAATGTTGCAACAATAACGTGTTATTTGTTGTTAAGGTTTGAAAAGACCTTTTAGAAACTTATACCCTTCTCTTTTTCACTCCGTAGACTTGATTACTGTCATTTTATTTGGTACTAGGTATGGCTGCCTACTACCTTTACTGTAGACTGCAATCTCTCTAGATTATATTTTCTGAGTGTTGTTGTTCTATACTTGACCATCTATTAGGAAAACATATCTTGAAATGTCCAAAACAATTAATGAATGACTGCACTATCACCAATCTATCTTGAAGATTTGACTACTCTTTAGATTATGATTATGATTGTCATGATATTTCATGAGACTACTCTATCCCCATATGAAACCCTTTGTTCCCACAAATCAATGCTTTGAACTTGACTGCAACTTTATAGTGATCACTGTCTTTGTACAATAAGCTTGCTACTTTCTCAACTTTTGATATATTGGAGGCTCATAGGATAGTTTCTATCTTATAGTCACAATACCTTGCTATAATTTGAATTTCAGATCACTGCTCAATGATCATATGATGTCTTGGTCTTTTGAAGTTGACTCTCGAGCTTGCTCTATTTCTTGACCTTTTGAATAATTTTGGGCCACTATCCATTACTTTTATTACCCTATATGTAAAAGACCTTGCTCACTACTTCCCATACTTGATCTTTATCTCGTTTTTGTCAATCCTACTATTGCACCTTTTCTATTTATGATTGAAATTTGTTCTGGGATTAAAAACTCTTGATGATTTCACTAAATGACTTTTGCATGACTATACTTTCTAAGCTATCCTAGGGAACAAAAGAGACCTATGGATTTTCTCACTTCAAGGAAAAAGAAAATCTAGCAAGACAATCAACCCTTTTAAATAATATGTGGAACCCTTATGGTGAGCAAGAAAGCATTGCCAAACTTATAGATGTTGTCATAACATAAAGCTGAAACTATATTATTTTTTTATAGACAATCAGATTTCTCCTTTAACCAGACTTTTGCTTGAATCATTACTGTAGGCATATCCAATGCATGATTTAAACAATAAGATACGAAAAATTCTAAAATAGGGTTCTGAAAACCCTATGTCCAAATGTGGATATCTATTGTTATGAGTATCACAATTTCTCTCCAGAAGCTTTGATGCTAACTTCTATCATGCCTAAATTCTACATGTGGTTTGCATGGTGTGGGCATGAGGTGCTTCATAAATGTCCTTATGGATTCTCTTCATATTTTCATGAAACTCCTTCATCGAAGAGGCAAACCTCTCATTCAAACTTTGAAGTAACCCTTTGACTGTTGCATGCAGTCGTTTTCTTATAAACCTTCCTCCTTGAAGTGACGTGCTAGGACATAAATTGAAGGTGTATCTTGTCGAACCTATTGAGCATCAAATCTGAATGAAGTAAAATATCTTTATTTGAGAGATTAAATCATAGAAGCCCTCTATCTTTGGAAGAAATCATCATTTTCATTGATACTATAATAAGGGAACCAATGTTGTATTAGGTTTGATTTCATGATGGTAGTTGAAGCTTGTTACAGATAGGGGATTTGTAGCAGTTGGATTGTTAGGTTATGTCACAATCCCATGAAGGTCCTAGTAAATCGTTAATGTCAGTAGATATGAGACTATTATGTAACGAATTAGATCAGCTAAACCTAGAAGTTTTGTAACCAATGAATCAACTCACTCAAGTGTATGTTAATTATCTTATAATGGTCATTTATGACCGTTATTCTTGGTAGACATTAAGCAGTTCGCTCGATAGCTGGTTAGTAAACTAGTGAGTTAGTTGGCTCAAGTGTATGCTATTTATCATGTGATGGTCTTTAATAATCATTATTGTTAGTACACATTAAGCAGATGGGTTGTTTAGATGGCTAGTAACTAATGAGTTTGTTGAGCTCAAGAATTGGATGTACAAGTCGAGGAAGGGAGGTGAACACTAAAAATGCATTGGTGCTTGCAATGTTAAAACCTTGGCCAAGGTGGTGATTCTTTATCTAAGTGATTGTTAGATCACATGAACTAGATACACCTACTAGTCAGATGGTCATAGTAGTTAGGGGTTACCTATAGTGTGTGATTGACTAGTTGTGTAGGTTTTAAACACCAAGATCAGATGGCCAGATGTAAAAGAGACCCAATCCTTAGAATGCACCCTCATGATGGGTTGGGTCTCTTCCAATTGGAAAGGACATGGGCGACTGGCAAGTCTACGATTGAATGGAGAAGCCATTGATGATGCTCTCCCTATTCCAAACTATGTCGAGGCTTGATACAAAAAGTTTCAATTGGAAAGTTAAATGAATTGTAACCTCTAAACCTTTATCTCTTCCCTCATAAATGAAACTTGCCATTTGAATTCCTTTCTCGTATTGACTAGCTTAATAATATTTTTTATCGTTAAAAAATTACCTTCCTTTTAGATAAATTAGTTAGATTTTTATTATGTTGAAGAACATTTAGTTAGTTTTCTCCTTCAACTGAAGTAGTTATGTTTTATTTTGAAAAGCTCAATTTTTTTTTCTTAATATAGATCACAATTTATTTTCTTTAAGTATAGAATTAATGGAATATTGCATATGGTATCAGAGCAACCAAGTTCGATATTGAACCTCAAGCTTTCCACCTATAAACAATAAAGTAGAAAACTGAAATGAAGCATTTTAGTGAATCCTGGAAGTGGATTCAAACCATTGCGGATTACAACATTTTTCTGTAGGTAGTTACTTGTGATATTATCTAAAGGGAGATAAGGTTACTTGTGTTCTTCCAGTAAAACTTTGTGTTTCATATTGTAGATTTGAATAAAATATTTACTTGCAAATTGTAATTGTAAATATGGATATAACATTAGGTATTATGATAATATCATATGTGAAAACAACCAATAATAAAATCAAACCAAATGATATATAGGATTTGGTCATATATGTATATGTAGATATATAGATATATACATAATATGTATATGTATATGATGCTCTGCAAAAAGAAGGATAGTTAGAAAAACCTATTTGATTACTACACACACAAAGACAAGCACAAGAAACAAATGTTAGTCATTAGGGTTAGCAAATCAAAGATTAAACACTATCCTAATCAAGCATATCAAGAAAGACACTACACAACAAATAAAAAGATTAATGAATCTAAGAAAAGTTGGACTCTGTGGTCTAATTGCCAGAGATAGCAAGAAACTCTACAACCAAAGCAGGGGAGACAAAACCAACAATCTTTGCTTAGGGAGGAGCTCTAGACCCCAAATCTGAAGAAAGAAACAGAGATAAAGTAAGTGAACTAGAAAACAACAAGAATGTAAAGTGCGCCCCTGATTTGATAACCAAAATGCTCAAAATTAAATGAAAATCTTTAATGAATACACAAAACTATATACATATGCAGGTGCACCATGGTTGAGATGGTCCAACTCCCTAGTCTCACTCTACGAGTAATTTCATGCCATATCTAAATCAAAAACATCTCAAATACATCATCGGTCGAAAGCTACAAAATGCCATTTTCATACATAAGCAAGACATACAGAATTGGGCACAATCACCAAGAGAACAAAGTGTGTTTGAGATTATTATCATAATTGTGGTGTGGTCATGAAGAGGTTGACAAATTTATGGTGATCTCTTCATGACCACACCACAATTAGGATAATGATATCAAACACACTTTTTACCATTCTCTTGGTGAATGTGCCCAATTGTGTATGTCTTTCTTATGTATGAAAATGGCATTTTGCAGCTTTCCACCGATGATGTATTTGATGTCTTTGATTTAGATATGGCATGAGCTTAGTCATAGAGTGAGACCATGGAGTATAACCATCTCAACCATGGTGCGCCTGACCATATTAGCTTGAAACCATGTGCCTCATATTAGCCTCAAACCTATGCCCCTACTGGTAGGTGGTGGGAATAGAATATATCATTCATTGTACATATAAATGATTGGATAATAATAATTATTTTATTTAAATTATCATCGTCGAAATTACAATGAATACCAAGCTTTCAAACGACAATGTAATCGATGAACATATAGCGTTCTCATTGGTGAAATGTTTTGGAGTCATCGCACTTCTGACTCAAACTAAGAAAACATCCAACAAGGATATTGTACGTGCGATGAGACTTCATAGTCAGATGGTCGTCGATGTCTCCAAATGGACAGATGACACAAGCATCAGATAAAAAGCATCACCATCGGTGCAAAGTTCTAAATCGTCATCGGCTTTGCGATGAAATCTACTAATTTCGATGACTTCTTTGACCATCGGCAGAGTCCATTGGATTGTCATATTTCTGATGGGCATGGCATCGTCGACCAATCCAATGCCAAGTTTTTGACAGTTTATTTTGTCAGCACTCTGATGAAAATTCATCGCAAATCTGACAAATGACCGTCGAAAATCAGCTTCGAATGTACTAGTGAAGGATGCATGCACACATGATCAATAATCGGGCCACCATATGTCATTCCAGTCTTCTTCAGTACCACATGACTTGCAGATACTTTTTGGTATACATGTTGATAATATACTACACATACTAGTTTCTTGGACCGGTCCATCATCACTACCAGAGAGATGTCACTTTGCTTCCAATCCCTACTGCAAATTTTCCAACCATTGACACATGCAGTAGTGATCCATCTTTCATTTGTAGGTGTGTAGCCAAGGCAACCACTACACACACTTGTCATCTCATTTTCTTCTTTCTTACTGACAACATCTTCTTCTTCCATTTGTCCTCTTTCGGTGAGGGGGTGAATGCTCTAATCAATATGCTACTCCCCCTCAAGTCCTGCATCTCCTTTAGGCGTCAAGAGATATCACATGTGCATTGAATGCACAGTGTCGGTCCATGGTTGGATCTTTTTTCATTTTCCTCCATTCCTGCTTGGTCTCTTTCTTCTTCCCATTTTCAGTCTTGGGAGAAGCTGTTACCTTCTCTTGTTGATGGGTCCTTGCATTTCTAGATTCTGCCACATGACCAGATACTTTATTGTAGAAGATAATTATGTCCATACCAAATGCATGATTGGAGAACCTTCTGGCAAACCAGTTTGACCATCTTCTTTTGGTCATGCCATTGTAATTGGCTACCAGAACCAGTGGACCAGTTGATCTTGTAGGAACAAAACCTCTTCTACTTTTGTTCCATGCGGCATTTTATTTCTCATATGCTCTATACCCATTTTTAGACTGAGCATAGCTGGTATAGCTTTTGTCATGTGACTATAGGTTCATCCTTCTGCAGTTATGACTTTTATGGCCAAAGCCATTACACCTCCAACATATGACATTATTATTTCTAGGAAGAACATGCTATCTATTCCTAGACTTCATTCTACATTCATTTGCCTTATGGCCATATTCTTTACATGCAAAACAATAACCAGAGAAAGGGGAACATACCTTACCAATTTGTTTTTCCATGCATGTGGAGATCGTACCGGTTTAGTATCTCCATTTCTTCTTCTTTCGGGATGTATCTTATATATTCCATGCTATTCAACTCTTCCATCTGATCTCTTCTTTTCCCAAACTTTCTCTGTCTTGTGGGTAGTAGAATTTCCTTGTCTTCTACCAGTAGGAGGTCTTCTATGTTGTCTTCTCACGTTCTTGCTTCTGGTGAAGCTACCTTCTCCCATCTTCCCTTTTCCTTTGGAATCTGCATTATTGCTCCTTGTAGCACTAGTCTTCGTACTTGTCTTAATGTCTTCATCGGTTGTGGTTAGATCAACCTTCTTTATTGGAGCATCTCTAACTATGAAGGTTTGTCCCTTGTTATATCCATTTGAGGAGACAAACAAAATGTCATTGTGGGGGACATTCTTGCTAGTGGGGCTTTCACTGAAACCACTTCCTAATCCTCTCGTATCCTTGGCATTCTTTTGCTTCTTTAGTATCTTATCCATGACATCACTACTGCCATCAAATTGGATTCTCACCTTGAGGTCATCCTGACATTTATCAGGGTCATTTGTAAGATTCTCCACATCTCTTTTTGTTGGTATAAATAAATATTCATTATGGATATTATTACACTTACTTAAGTTAACTTAGGATAATGCATTTCATAGTAGTTTGGATATGAGACACTTGGGTGTTTGTGTCACATTGGGATAGTGTGTGTAGGAGAAATTCCACCTTTTATGGTGTTGATCTTGTTATTACACTATCATATCCACTTATTGTGGAGTGATAATTCCACCTTCGGTGGGTGATCCACCTCATGTGGAATATTATATTATTTCTCCTACCTACCCACACCTATTTCCTACCTACCCTTGTTTCTCATTGTACCACATGTCATATTTGTGTGCCCATACATCCATATGGCCTTGCCTATATAAGCAGGCCTCTATTCATTGTATTGGTTAATCCAGTTGATCATTTTTATATTGATGAGAATACAGTTTGTTCTTGTCGTTCTATTGTCTCTTTTATGCTTTTCATTGTGCCCTTGATCTTGGCAAAATCCAACATGGTATCAAAGCTGTTGGGGCTTCATTGATCAGTTTTTGGAGACATCGTGGAAGGCTTCTATTTTTGGATTTGGGGATCTTCATTTTTTTGAGGCATCATACAGCGATTTGAACATCACCGTTGAATCCAGGAGGCCATTTCCATAAATTTCGACTATAAAGTCGACCTATTTTGGTGAGAAATTTTTTTTTTCCCTAATTTTGCTATATAGTACGGATTTTCGGATTTATTATTATTTTTTCAGAAAAAAAAATTTTGTTCTTTTTTCTGAAAAATATTTTTTTTCAAAAAAAAATTCGAAATCAAAAAGTTGAAAAAGAAAAAAAATAAAAAAATTGTTTGGGGGTCCACAGACCCCCCCGTACTTGGTCGTACTCGCAGTGCAGGTGCTGCAGGTTTGCAGGTTCCGCCGCAGAC
Organism: Cryptomeria japonica; assembly: GCF_030272615.1. Taxonomy (NCBI): domain Eukaryota; kingdom Viridiplantae; phylum Streptophyta; class Pinopsida; order Cupressales; family Cupressaceae; genus Cryptomeria; species Cryptomeria japonica. The sequence goes on from NC_081414.1 coordinate 167,419,729, forward strand.
TACCCGTACCTTCCACCGCGTTCCCCCGTGCATCGGACGCCGTGCCGCCGCTGTGAAGATCCTCCCGCCACCGCCCGCGCCGAGAACTCCCACCAACGGCACGTGCAAGTTCCAGGCCCACCGCCTCCGGCAGCTCTAGGCTGCCACTGCCCCCCAGTTTCGGCATCCTTCCTCCCCGGCGACGCACAGACAGCCGCCGGCAAGACCCCGGCTCCACCCAGACCTCCAGCAGTGCCACGCTGACATCCAGTCAGCACTCTCCCGCCACGTGGCTCCTAAACAGCTTTTCCGTATGCCACATCAACTGCTTCGCCACGTCAAATCCATACGGTCTGTGCAGTCACTTGCATAGTCAGTCGTCCGTACAGTATGGACGACCAGTCAGCAGGGAGGCGAAGTTTTTGCGACGGTCATACGGCCGTCAAATTTAACATAGTGATTTGCTGATGTCAGTGCCACATTAGCACTTTTTGAAAATTTTTTGACCCCTCTCCATTGGGCTTTTCAATTTTGCAGTCCAACTTTGGAAGGCCATATCTTGCTCATTTTTGCTCCTTTTTTGGTGCATTTTTTTTGAAATGGGCTAAAATTTCGTGATCTTCGCAGTGGTGTGGTTATTTTCTGATTTTGGTGCATAGGTTTTTTGGAATTTGCAGATTTTCTCAGCTGTACCTGTCCAATCCTCAATTCTGCAACTTCAAAGGCCTCGTTTGAGCTCATACGACCTCCTTTTCAGGTGCCATTTTTTTTGAAAGTGCTTATTTTTTTGTCTACTTTCAGGATCTATGATCAGATTTCAGAGATTTTGAGTGAAAATTGTACTTTCAGATATTGGTCTTATTTGGCCTATTAGGTACTTGTAAATTGCTTGGATCTTAGTTAGATCTCTTGCATTAATAGTTTGAGACTCTTTTGGCCTTATTGAGGCAGTTGTAAAATTGTAAATCAGAAGTCCACTTTGCCATTTTTTGCAAGTGGCCCATTGTATACGCACTACTTATAAAGTGCCAAAATCATCACATTTGGGAGGGGGTTCTTTGATTGAGTGAATTTGGGGGGATGTCTTGTGTGATTGTGCCTCTCTTTGTGCTCTTTCCATTCTTGTTGCAATGAGTCCTAATAAGTTTCCACCATTAACTCCACATAATTATGCATCATGGAAAATTAAAGTATGGAGTAAACTAATGGAAAAGGGTCTCTCACACTACATAGATGGAACAATAACAGCACCACCTGATCCTAAGGCCGATCCAAATGCTCAATTAGAATGGCTCACAAAGAATTAAATGGCTCTTGGAACCTTACGCAAGTATGTATCAGATGACCTCATTTTCCACATTGAGAAGTGTACAACAATCAAGGAGGCTTGGGATATGTTTCAGAAATTGTATGGACAAGTTGATGAAATCAGAGGATATCAGATTGATAATGAGCTCACCAACTTAGATCCCAATAATTTTGATACAATCCAAGATTATGTAACCAAAGCAAATGAGATAAGACCAAAGCTAAAGGATTGTGGAATTGACAAAAAGGATGCTCAATTGATATTCAATTTGTTGGATAAGCTTGCACCAGAATATGCAGCATTTGTGTCTAGCTTCCAAACTCATCGTTTGACAGTCGGGAGTTCTTATGTTATGCCTTCATTTGATGCTTTCACAGAAATGTTGATATTAGAACAAACTAAGTTGTTGAACATGGGGTTTCTCAAGTCTTCAAAGTCCAAGGCTTTGGTAGCAAATCAAGGAAATCAAGGAAGACAAGGCAAAGATTCCAACAAGAAGAAGAAGCAATCTAACTCTCAACCACACCAGGAAAAGGGACAATCATCCTCTCCATCACAAGGCAATTTTCAATCCTCTTCCAAGAAGGGGACACCACCTAAGAAGGATAAACCAACTTGTGCATATTGCAAAAAGTATGGTCATGATGAGCATTGATGCCACGCAAAGCAAGTTGATGAGTTAACCAATCTTCTCAAGAAAAACAACATCAACTTGCCATCCGCCTACACAAAGAAGGATTCAACTCCTTCCTCTTCCTCACAGTCTAAGGGAAAAGGGCAAGCATTTGTGGCTACAACAGGTTCTTCACAGCAATGGATACTTGACTTGAGTGCCTCATATCACATGGGTTCTACAAAGGAGCAGTTTTCTTCATTGGAGCCATCTAAGGTACCTCACATTTACATAGGTGATGACACACAAGTAGAGGTTGAAGGGAAAGGTTCAGTTGACATGGATGATGGAACATTTGAGAATGTTCTCTATGTTCCTAACTTGTCTACCAACCTTCTCTCCATCTACCAAATCACTCACTATGGGAATGGGAAAAAGGTTGAGTTTACCCCAGATTCAGTTGTGGTAAAGGAACTTGATGATGATGCCTTGGTAGTAGTGGGACAAGTCAATGACAACTCTAGACTTTATTCATTCTCCCACTTTGTGCCAAGTTCACCTTCTAGGGCCTTGCTTACTCATTCAAATTCAGAAAGTAAGCTATGGCATGAGCGGTTTGGTCACCTCAACTACCGCTATCTTCAGCAGCTAAGCACTAAAGACATGGTCATGGGTCTTCCTCGAATCAGTTTTGCAGAGGGTGTATGTTCAGGTTGTTCCATGGGCAAGCATCCCAAAGAGAAGTTTGATAAAGAGAAAACTTGGAGAGCTTTGGAAGTTCTTCAACTTGTTCACAGTGATGTAGTAGGTCCAATTCCAGCACCTTCATTCAGTAAGGCCCGCTATGTTCTTACCTTCATTGATGACTACTCCCGCTTCACTTGGGTCTACTTTCTCATTCATAAGAGTGAAGTATTTGACAGATTTCAGGACTTCAAGACTCGTGTGGAGAAGCAATCAGGGAAAGTGGTCAAGATTCTTCACACAGATAATTGAAGGGAATATGTGAACAAAAAACTTGAGGATTTTTGTACATTTGAGGGGATTGATCTTCAGCATTCTATTGCATACACTCCACAGCAGAACGGGGTTGCAGAATGCAAGAATAGAACTCTCAAAGAAATGGCTAGTTGTATGATACATGCACGTTCTCTTGATCCCGCCTTTTGGGCAGAGGCTATCAGTTGTGCCACACACATCCAGAATCGGGTTCCTCACAAAGCTTTACAAGGTATTACTCCTTTTGAAGCTTGGGCTGGTAGGAAACCGATTGTGAGACATTTCAGAGTCTTTGGGTGTCCAGCATGGGCTCGCATACCTCCACAAAAACGCAAGGCATTGGAACCTCAGAGTCGACCTTGCATATTTGTTGGATATCCTAAGGGTGTTAAGGCATACAGATTGATGGATCCAGAGACACATGAGGTATTCATTGAGAGGAGTGTTCACTTTGAGGAAAGCTGTCCTAGCTTAGCCTCTCTACCTCCTCCACCTTCCTCCTTTGTGGATAGTGATGTTAGTGATTCAGATGATGAGACTCCCTCCACTCCGACTCGTAGGGTTACACCTCCGCAGGGTCCACTTGCAGTTGAGGAGCCTCGTTCTCCACCTCCATCTAGACCTCGTTGGGCTCGACAGACACTTGAGTCCGTGGGTTCTCTTGTTGGGGATCCTTCGGATACACGAAGAACTCAATCACAACATTAGGATCTTCCACATGCATTCATTGCTACCGCTTTCGATCCACAGACATTTAGGGAAGCATCAGGGGTTCCTGAGTGGGACCAAGCTATGGAGGAAGAGTATAGTTCCTTGATGAGGAACAACACATGGGATCTAGTCCATCTCCCTAAGGGGAGAAAGATGGTTCGATGTAAGTGGATCTATCGGACCAAGTTTGCAGCGGATGGTAGTGTGGATAAGTATAAGGCTCGGCTTGTTGCAAAAGGGTTCTCGCAGGTTGCAGGTGTTGACTATACTGAGACCTTTGCACCCATAGCCAAGATGAACTCCATTCATTTGACACTTGTTATTGCTGCAGCTCATGGTTGGGCTGTACATCAGATGGATGTGAAGAGTGCTTTTCTTCATGGTTACCTTGATGAGGAGATTTATATGGAGCAGCCACAGGGTTTCATCCAGGATACTTCCTTGGTTTGCCGACTAAGGAAATCTCTCTATGGCCTTAAGCAGGCCCCCAGGGCTTGGTATGCCAAGATGGATTCCTTTCTTCTCTCTACAGGTTTCACCAGGTGTCATTCCGATCCGAATGTCTACATTTTGCGACAGGATGACTCTCACTTGATACTTGTTCTCTATGTTGATGACTTGATCATTACAGGGAGTACTTCATCCATCATTAGCAGGGTCAAATTTGCTTTGCATGAAAAATTTGCTATGACTGACTTGGGTTTTTTGCACTACTTTCTCAGGATAGAGATTTCACAGTCACCTTCCAGGATTACACTATCGCAGCCCAAGTATGCTCTTAATCTTCTTGCACGCTTTCATATGGCTGATTGTAAGCCTGCCCCGACTCCCTTTCTTTCAGGAGTCAAGCTTGAGGCTCAGTGTTCTTCTCCACCAGTTGATTCCACTTTGTATCATTAGCTTGTGGGTAGTCTCATCTACTTGACTCATACACGCCCTGATATTTCATTTTTAGTTGGCATGGTT